>NC_141877.1:546448697-546751528 GCF_056163025.1 Triticum urartu
ATTTTCCTACGTGTCACCAAGATCTATCTATGGAGAGACCAGCAATGAGGGGAAGGAGAGTGCATCTACATACCCTTGTAGATCGCTAAGCGGAAGCGTTCAAGTGAACGGGGTTGATGGAGTCGTACTCGTCGTGATTCAAATCACCGATGACCAAGTGCCGAACGCACGGCACCTCCGCATTCAACACACGTGCAGCCCGGTGACGTCTCCCACGTCTTGATCCAGCAAGGAGAGAGGGAGAGGTTGAGGAAGACTCCATCTAGCAGCAGCACAACGGCGTGGTGGTGATGGAGGAGCGTGGCAATCCTGCAGGGCTTCGCCAAGCACCACAGAAGAGGAGGGAGAGAGAGATGCAGGGCTGCACCAACGAGAGATCGAATCACGTGTGTTATGGGCAGCCCCAAGCCTCATATATATAGGGAAGGGGAGGGGCTGCGCCCCCTCTAGGGTTCCCACCCCCTAGGGGGCGGCAGCCCTAGATGGGGATCAAGGATGGTGGCCAAGAGGGGGAGAGGAGAGGGAGGCGCACCAATATGGGCCTTAAGGCCCATATCCCTTAGGGTTTGCCCCCTTTCCACCTCTTAGGCGCCATGGGCCCTTGTGGGAGGCGCACCAGCCCACTAAGGGGCTGGTCCCTCACCACTCTTAGCCCACGCAACCTTCTGGGGTTGGTGGCCCCACTTGGTGGACCCCCGGGACCCTCCCGGTGGTCCCGGTACGTTACCGATAAACCCCGAAACTCTTCCGGTGACCAAAACAGGACTTCCCATATATAAATCTTTACCTCCGGAACATTCCGGAACTCCTCGTGACATCCCGGATCTCATCCGGGACTCCGAACAACATTCGGTAACCACATACAAGCTTCCTTTATAACCCTAGCGTCATCGAACCTTAAGTGTGTAGACCCTACGGGTTCGGGAGACATGCAGACATGACCGAGACGTTCTCCGGTCAATAACCAACAGCGGGATCTGGATACCCATGTTGGCTCCCACATGTTCCACGATGATCTCATTGGATGAACCACGATGTCAAGGACTTAATCAATCCCGTATACAATTCCCTTTGTCTAGCGGTACGATACTTGCCCGAGATTCGATCGTCGGTATCCCGATACCTTGTTCAATCTCGTTACCGGCAAGTCTCTTTACTCGTTTCGTAACACATCATCCCGTGATCAACTCCTTGATCACATTGTGCACATTATGATGATGTCCTACCGAGTGGGCCCAGAGATACCTCTCCGTTTACACGGAGTGACAAATCCCAGTCTCGATTCGTGCCAACCCAACAGACACTTTCGGAGATACCCGTAGTGTACCTTTATAGTCACCCAGTTACGTTGTGACGTTTGGTACACCCAAAGCACTCCTACGGTATCTGGGAGTTGCACAATCTCATGGTCTAAGGAAATGATACTTGACATTAGAAAAGCTTTAGCATACGAACTACATGATCTTGTGCTAGGCTTAGGATTGGGTCTTGTCCATCACATCATTCTCCTAATGATGTGATCCCGTTATCAACGACATCCAATGTCCATGGTCAGGAAACCGTAACCATCTATTGATCAACGAGCTAGTCAACTAGAGGCTTACTAGGGACATGGTGTTGTCTATGTATCCACACATGTATCTGAGTTTCCTATCAATACAATTATAGCATGGATAATAAACGATTATCATGAACAAGGAAATATAATAATAATCAATTTATTATTGCCTCTAGGGCATATTTCCAACATGTACACATTCATATTTTTGCCTGGATAGTTGGGTCCTGGAATTATCAACGTCAGGAAAATGTTCTTTCTTTGCATAATCTGTCCGGGGGGGAGATTGAGTGGAAAGACAAATACGGGCCAACAACTGTATTGGGCTGCCGTCATACCAAACACACTGAACCCATCCGTGCTGATGCCGACTCGAGGATGCCTCGGATCTGCCGCTTTGTCAGCATGTAATTCATCAAACTTTTTCCACGCAACACCATCCGATGTGTGTACCATCATCAGATTCCCATCTGCATCTAGTTCAGTTCTTTTGCCTGTTTTGTGCCATGTCATCTGTCTGGCCGTCTCTTCGACCATGAAAAGACGTTGAAGTCTTGGTACGATTGGCATATACCAAAGAACACTAACGGGGATTTTGGTCTGTGTCTTCTCACCCATACCGTTGTCTACCACAATATACCTGGAAGACTTGCAAATGGGACAATAGTTCAAGTCCGCATAGTCAAGCCTAAATAAGGCACATCCTTTCTCACAGGCATGTATCTTCTCATAGGGCATCTTCAGTGCACGGAGGATTTTGTCCGACTGGTACAGGTTTGCAGGAATTACATGGCCTTTGGGTAGAAAGCGTCCAAATACTGTCATAATTGCGTCATAGCATTCTCTGCCCAAGTTGAACTGAGCCTTCAGAGCCATTACTTGTGAGATGCCATCCAACTGACAAAGCTCAGTGTGCTCGTGGAGCGGACGTTTCGAAGACTCCAACATTTCATTGAAGGCCTTTGCAGATTCCTCCATCTCCTCGTCCGAATCCCGAGCATCATCATAGCCTTGCACCATGTTTTCCATCCCGGTACCATGCACGTCGGTGCGACGACGATCCACCTCAGCTCGGTCACGTTGGGCAGACTCACCATGAAATGTCCACACCGTATAATCGGGCGTAAAACCACTCTTCTGCAGGTGTTTGCCCATTTCAGCCTCTGTCTTCTTTTCCCAATTGCCGCACCGGAAATAGGGGCACCAGGTTTTCTTTTGGCCATTTGCAAATGCGGCTTGCACAAACCCCTTAGTTTTTGTGAACCATTCAGCGCTCCATTTGTTCTGACCAGTGTGACCGGTATACATCCAAGCACGGTCACTCATCTTGACTTTCAGAGCTACTGGACACACAACAATTATATATGTAATTCATCATGTATATATTCATCAGTTGATCTACTTTGTCAATTTTATTACGTCCATGCAACCTACACTCTAATAGGTAATGATAGGTCCTAATCCCACCCGTGTATGTGTAGATTGGGTTCATTTTCCCATGCTATGCTCCGGATCCGACGCAAAATTTCGGCAGCACCTCCCCGCTGTTCTCCTGATACACGTCTCTGCAATAAACAGAGAGGATGTGTACCCGGAGAACAATAGGGGAGGCACTGACAAAATATATGCGTCGGATCCGGAGCAAAGCATATGGGAAAACGAACCCAATCTACACATACTCGGGCTGTCCATGGATAGCGTTGGACAATTCAAAAGAATCAAGGTTATAAATATGCAAATGCATGCATATTTATAACTATGACGCTTTCAAACGGGAGACACATATTGGTTACGCATACTGATGATTCAAGACACATATATAGCTAGCTATCAAGTTTCATCGGAATAGATCAAATAATTAATGGGGGAGGAGGACTTGTCATTTGTGCTCACCCACGAACGAAGGGGCAGATCTCGTCAAACGCACGGCGAGGTCGTCGAACACCAAACCTCGCAGCGATGAAAAAACTGCACATTTAAAACTACACGATCAACACAATTATATATGATGTTTTTCATAACAAAATCGAAAAATATATGACCTAACTAATAATTCACAAATATATGACCCCGTCGGCCTCTGGAAGGCCAAAGAACACCTTTTCGGGAGGTGTCGGTGGTCGGGGTGTCCTGTCGGTGTCGGGGTGCCGTGTCGGGGTCGGGGTGCTGTTTCGGGGTCGGGGGGTCGGGGTGTCGTGTTGATGTCGGGGTAGTGCCGTGTCGGTGTCGGGGTGTTGTTTTGGGGTCGAGGTGTGGTGTCGGGGTCAGGGTGTCGGGTCAGGCTCGGGGTCGGGGTGTCGGGTCAGGCTCGGGGGGTTGGGTGTCGGCGTTGGGGTCGGGGTGTCGGGTCAGGCTTGGGGGGTCGGGGTGTCGGGGTCGGGGTCGGGGTGTCGGGGTCGGGGTCGGGGTCGGGGTCGGGGTGTCGGGGTCGGGGTGTCGGGGTCGGGGTCGGGGTCTCGGGGTCGGGGTGTCGTGTCGGGGTGCCGGGTCGGGGTCTGGGTACCGTGTCGGGTCGGGTTTTTTTTCCTTTTCTTCTTCTTCCTCTTTTTCCTTTTCTTCCTTTTTTTCCTTCTTCTTCTTCTTCTTCTTCCTCCTTTCCTTTTTCCTCTTCTTCTTCTCCTCCTCTCCTCTTTTTTCTTCTTCTTCTTCCTCTTCTTCTTTTTTCTTCTCCTCCTCCTCTTCTTCTTCTTCTCCTCTCCTCTTTTTCTCTTCTTCTTCTTTCCTAAAACTAAACTAAACCTAAACCTAAAACTAAAAAAACAGAAAAAGGAAAAAACTAAATCTAAACCTAAAACTAAACTAAAACTAAACCTATAAACCTAAAACTAATCCTAAAACTAAAACTAAATCTAAACTAAACATAAACCTAAAACTAAAAAACAGGAAAAAAAAAAGGAAAAAAAGGAAGAAGAGACTCACCTGGGTGGAGGAGGGGGGCGGTGCGGCCTGGGGCGGCGGAGGAGCGGGGCGGGGCGGCCTGGGGCGGCGGAGGAGGGGGGCGGGGCGGCCTGGGGCGGCGGCGCCGGGCCCGGCAGGCCGGGAAACGCGGAGGTGCCGAGGCGTGGCGGCGCCCAGACGGCAGGGCGGCGGGGGCGGCGGGGGCGTCGGGGCAGCGGCGGGGTGGTGGGGCGACGAGGCGGGGGGGCTGGGGCGGCGGCGGGATGGTGCGACGGGGCGGTGGCGAGAGGTGGGAGAGAAAGAGAGAGAGGGGGGTGTGGGGTGCGGCCGTTAACCTTACGTGGGGCCCTCCCTCTTTGCCGTCCGCCACCCTTTGCCGTCCGCCTTCTTGCTCTTTGCCGTCCGCTAGCGGACGGCAAAGAGGGGGGCCATTAGGTTTTTTTTGCAG
Organism: Triticum urartu; assembly: GCF_056163025.1. Taxonomy (NCBI): domain Eukaryota; kingdom Viridiplantae; phylum Streptophyta; class Magnoliopsida; order Poales; family Poaceae; genus Triticum; species Triticum urartu. The sequence goes on from NC_141877.1 coordinate 546,453,602, forward strand.
CTCGTCAGTGGGGCCCCTCCCTCTTTGCCGTCCGCTAGCCGACGGCAAAGAATCTTTGCCGTCCGCTAGCAGACGGCAAAGAACTGGCTGATGGCAAATTTGGTCTTTGCCATCAGCCAGTTCTTTGCCGTCTGCTTTTTGGAAGCTGATGGCAAAGAGCTTCTTTGCCGTCCGCTAGCGGACGGCAAAGAACTGGCAGATGGCAAAGTAGCTGATTCCAGTAGTGTATCTCTCAACTCGGGTATTTGCTTGAAATATTAACTTCAACTCCTGGAACATCTCATATGCTCCATGACGTTCAAAACGTCTTTGAAGTCCCGATTCTAAGCCATTAAGCATGGTGCACTAAACTATCAAGTAGTCATCATATTGAGCTAGCCAAACGTTCATAACGTCTGCATCTGCTCCTGCAATAGGTCTGTCACCTAGCGGTGCATCAAGGACATAATTCTTCTGTGCAGCAATGAGGATAAACCTCAGATCACGGATCCAATCTGCATCATTGCTACTAACATCTTTCAACACAATTTTCTCTAGGAACATATCAAAATAAACATATGAAAGCAACAACGCGAGCTATTGATCCACAACATAATTTGCAAAATACTGCCAGGACTAAATTCATGATAAATTTAAGTTCAATTTAATCATATTACTTAAGAACTCCCACTTAGATAGACATCCCTCTAATCCTCTAAGTGATCACGTGATCCAAATCAACTAAACCATGTCCGATCATCACGTGAGATGGAGGAGTTTCATTGGTGAACATCATTATGTTGATCATATCTACTATATGATTCACGCTCGACCTTTTGGTCTCCGTGTTCCGAGGCCATATTTGTATATGCTTGGCTCGTCAAGTATAAACTGAGTATTCCGCGTGTGCAACTGTTTTGCACCCGTTGTATTTGAACGTAGAGCCTATCACACCCGATCATCACGTGGTGTCTCAGCACGAAGAACTTTCGCAACGGTGCATACTCAGGGAGAACACTTCTTGATAATTTAGTGAGAGATCATCTTATAATGCTACCGTCAATGAAAGCAAGATAAGATGCATAAAAAGATAAACATCACATGCAATCAATATAAGTGATATGATATGGCCATCATCATCTTGTGCCTGTGATCTCCATCTCTGAAGCACCGTCATGATCACCATCGTCACCGGCGCGACACCTTGATCTCCATCGTAGCATCGTTGTCGTCTCGCCAATCTTATGCTTCCACGACTATCGCTACCGCTTAGTGATAAAGTAAAGCATTACATCACGATTGCATTGCATACAATAAAGCGACAACCATATGGCTCCTGCCAGTTGCCGATAACTCGGTTACAAAACATGATCATCTCATACAATAAAATTCAGCATCATGTCTTGACCATATCACATCACAACATGCCCTGCAAAAACAAGTTAGACGTCCTCTACTTTGTTGTTGCAAGTTTTACGTGGCTGCTACGGGCTTAAGCAAGAACCAATCTCACCTACGCATCAAAACCACAACGATAGTTTGTCAATTTGACTCCGTTTTAACCTTCGCAAGGACCGGGCGTAGCCACACTTGGTTCAACTAAAGTTGGAGAAACAGTCACCCGCAAGCCACCTATGTGCAAAGCACGTCGGGAGAACCGGTCTCGCGTAAGCGTACGCGTAATGTCGGTCCGGGCCGCTTCATCCAACAATACCGCCGAACCAAAGTATGACATGCTGGTAGGCAGTATGACTTATATCGCCCACAACTCACTTGTGTTCTACTCGTGCATATAACATCGAACCATAAAACCTAGGCTCGGATGCCACTGTTGGGGAACGTAGTAATTTCAAAAAAATTCCTACGCACACGCAAGATCATGGTGATGCATAGCAACGAGAGGGGAGAGTGTTGTCTACGTACCCTCATAGACCGCAACGGAAGCGTTGACGCAACGTAGAGGAAGTAGTCGTACGTCTTCCCGATCCGACCGATCCAAGCACCGTTACTCCGGCACCTCCGAGTTCTTGGCACACGTTCAGCTCGATGACGCTCCCCAGGCTCCGATCCAGCAAAGCTTCGGGGAGGAGGTGTTGGAAATATGCCCTAGAGGCAATAATAAAAGCATTATTATTATATTTCCTTGTTCATGATAATTGTCTTTATTCATGCTATAACTGTATTATCCGGAAATCGTAATACACGTGTGAATACATAGACCATAATATGTCCCTAGTAAGCCTCTAGTTGACTAGCTCGTTGATCAACAGATAGTCATGGTTTCCTGGCTATGGACATTGGATGTCATTGATAACGGGATCACATCATTAGGAGAATGATGTGATGGACAGGACCCAATCCTAAGCATAGCACAAGATCGTGTAGTTCGTTTGCTAGAGCCTTTCCAATGTCAAGTATCTTTTCCTTTGACCATGAGATCGTGTAACTCCCAGATACCGTAGGAGTGCTTTGGGTGTACCAAACGTCACAACGTAACTGGGTGACTATAAAGGTGCACTACAGGTATCTCCGAAAGTGTCTGTTGGGTTGACACGGATCGAGACTGGGATTTGTCACTCTGTATGATGGAGAGGTATCACTGGGCCCACTCGGTAATGCATCATCATAATGAGCTCAAAGTGACCAAGTGTCTGGTCACGGGATCATGCATTACGGTACGAGTAAAGTGACTTGCCGGTAACGATATTGAACAAGGTATTGGGATACTGACGATCGAATCTCGGGCAAGTAACATACCGATTGACAAAGGGAATTGTATACGGGGTTGTTTAATCCTCGACATCATGGTTCATCCGATGAGATCATCGTGGAGTATGTGGGAGCCAACATGGGTATCCAGATCCCGCTGTTGGTTATTGACCGGAGAGTCGTCTCGGTCATGTCTGCATGTCTCCCGAACCCGTAGGGTCTACACACTTAAGGTTCGGTGACGCTAGGGTTGTGAAGATATGTATATGCAGTAACCCGAATGTTGTTCGGAGTCCCGGATGAGATCCCGGACGTCACGAGGAGTTCCGGAATGGTCCGGAGATAAAGAATTATATATAGGAAGTGATGTTTCGGCCATCGGGACAAGTTTCGGGGTCACCGGTATTGTACCGGGACCACCGGAAGGGTCCCGGGGGTCCACCGGGTGGGGCCACCTGCCCCGGGGGCCACATGGGCTGTAGGGGGTGCGCCTTGGCCTTTATGGGCCAAGGGCACCAGCCCCAAAAGGGCCCATGCGCCTAGGGTTTGGGGGAAACCCTAAAGGGGGGCGCCCCTTGCTTGGGGGGCAAGCCCCCCACCCCTTGGCCGCCGCCCCCTAGGAGATTGGATCTCCTACGGCCGACCTCCCCCCTTGGCACCCCTATATATAGTGGGGGAGATGGAGGACATCATACCTCAGCCTTTGGCGCCTCCCTCTCCCTTGTTACATCTCTCTCTCGTAGTATAGGCGAAGCCCTGCTACTGTGACGCCCTGCGTCCACCACCACGCCGTCGTGCTGCTGGATCTTCATCAACTTCTCCTCCCCCCTTGCTGGATCAAGAAGGAGGAGACGTTACGCTGACCGTACGTGTGTTGAACGCGGAGGTGCCGTCCGTTCGGTGCTAGGATCTCCGGTGATTTGGATCACGTCGTGTTCGACTACCTCATCCCCTTTCTTTGAACGCTTCCGCTCGCGATCTACAAAGGTATGTAGATGCATCCGATCACTCGTTGCTAGATGAACTCATAGATGGATCTTGGTGAAACCGTAGGAAAATTTTTGTTTTCTGCAACGTTCCCCAACAGTGGCATCATGAGCTAGGTCTATGCGTAGTTCTTCTTGCGCGAGTGGAACACAATTTGTTGTGGACGTAGATGTTGTCAACTTTCTTGCCGCTACTAGTCTTATCTTGCTTCAACGGTATTGTGGGATGAAGCGGCCCGGACCAACCTTACACGTATGCTTACGTGAGACCGGTTCCACCGACTAACATGCACTAGTTGCATAAGGTGGCTGGCGGGTGTCTGTCTCTCCTACTTTAGTTGGAACGGATTCGATGAAAAGGGTCCTTATGAAGGGTAAATAGAAGTTGACAAATCACGTTGTGGCTTTCACGTAGGTAAGAAAACGTTCTTGCTAGAACCCTAATTCAGCCACGTAAAACTTGCAACAACAATTAGAGGACGTCTAACTTGTTTTTGCAGCAAGTGCTTTGTGAGATGATATGGCCAAAGTTGTGATGAATGATGAATGATCTATATGTGATGTATGAGTTTTTCATGCTATTGTAATAGGAATCATGACTTGCATGTCGATGAGTATGACAACCGGCAGGAGCCATAGGAGTTGTCTTTATTTTATGTGACCTGCGTGTCATTGAGAAACGCCATGTAAATTACTTTACTTTATTGCTAAACGCGTTAGCCATAGTAGTAGAAGTAATAGTTGGCGAGCAACTTCATGGAGACACGATGATGGAGATCATGATGATGGAGATCATGGTGTCAAGCCGGTGACAAGATGATCATGGAGCCCCAAGATGGAGATCAAAGGAGCTATGTGATATTGGCCATATCATGTCACTATTATTATTTGATTGCATGTGATGTTTATCATGTTTTGCATCTTGTTTACTTAGAACGACGGTAGTAAATAAGATGATCCCTTACAACATTTTCAAGAAGTGTTCTCCCCTAACTGTGCACCGTTGCTAAAGTTCGTCGTTTCGAAGCACCACGTGATGATCGGGTGTGATAGATCCTTACGTTCACATACAACGGGTGTAAGACAGTTTTACACATGCAAAACACTTAGGGTTAACTTGACGAGCCTAGCATGTACAGACATGGCCTCGGAACACAAAGACCGAAAGGTCGAACACGAGTCGTATGGAAGATGCGATCAACATGAAGATGTTCACCGACGATGACTAGTCCATCTCACGTGATGATCGGACATGGCCTAGTCGACTCGGATCGTGTAACACTTAGATGATTAGAGGGATGTCTAATCTGAGTGGGAGTTCATTAAATAATTTGATTAGATGAACTTAGTCTAAATCCTTTGCAAATATGTCTTGTAGATCAAATGGCCAACGTAGTCCTCAACTTTAACGCGTTCCTAGGGAAAACCAAGCTGAAAGACGATGGCAGCAACTATACGGACTGGGTCCGGAACCTGAGGATCATCCTCATAGTTGCCAAGAAAGAATATGTCCTACAAGCACCGCTAGGTGATCCACCCGTCCCACAGAACCAAGACGTTATGAACGCTTGGCAGACACGTGCCGATGACTACTCCCTCGTTCAGTGCGACATGCTTTACAGCTTAGAGCCGGGGCTCCAAAAGCGTTTTGAGAGACATGGAGCATATGAGATGTTCGAAGAGCTGAAAATGGTTTTTCAAGCTCATGCCCGGATCGAGAGATATGAAGCCTCCGACAAATTCTTCAGCTGTAAGATGGAGGAAAATAGTTCTGTCAGTGAGCACATACTCACTATGTCTGGGTTACATAACCGCTTGACTCAGCTGGGAGTTAATCTCCCGGACGACGCAGTCATTGACAGAATTCTCCAGTCGCTTCCACCAAGCTACAAGAGCTTTGTGATGAACTTCAATATGCAGGGGATGGAAAAGACCATCCCTGGAGTATTTGCTATGCTGAAATCAGCAGAGGTAGAAGTCAAGAAGGAACATCAAGTGTTGATGGTCAATAAAACCACTAAGTTCAAGAAGGGCAAGGGTAAAAAGAACTTCAAGAAGGACGGCAAGGAAGTTACCGCGCCCGGCAAGCAAGCTACCGGGAAGAAGTCAAAGAATGGACCCAAGCCTGAGACGGAGTGCTTTTATTGCAAAGGGAAGGGTCACTGGAAGCGGAACTGCCCCAAATACTTAGCGGACAAGAAGGCCGGCAACACCAAAGGTATATTTGATATACATGTAATTGATGTGTACCTTACCAGTACTCGTAGTAACTCCTGGGTATTTGATACCGGTGCCGTTGCTCATATTTGTAACTCACAGCAGGAGCTGCGAAATAAACGGAGACTGGCGAAGGACGAGGTGACGATGCACGTCGGGAATGGTTCCAAGGTTGATGTGATCGCCGTCGGCACGCTACCTCTACATTTACCTACGGGATTAGTTATAAACCTCAATAATTGTTATTTAGTGCCAAGTTTGAGCATGAACATTGTGTCAGGATCTCATTTGATACGAGATGGCTACTCATTTAAATCCGAGAATAATGGTTGTTCTATGAGTGATATGTTTTATGGTCATGCTCCGATGGTCAATGGTTTATTCTTAATGAATCTCGAACGTAATATTACACATATTCATAGTGTGAATACCAAAAGATGTAAAGTTGATAACGATAGTCCCACATACTTGTGGCACTGCCGCCTTGGTCACATAGGTGTCAAACGCATGAAGAAGCTCCATGCTGATGGACTTTTAGAGTCTCTTGATTATGAATCATTTGACACGTGCGAACCATACCTCATGGGTAAAATGACCAAGACTCCGTTCTCAAGAACAATGGAGCGAGCAACCAACTTATTGGAAATCATACATACTGATGTGTGCGGTCCAATGAGTGTTGAGGCTCGTGGTGGCTATCGTTATGTTCTCACCCTCACTGATGACTTGAGTAGATATGGGTATATCTACTTAATGAAACACAAGTCTGAAACCTTTGAAAAGTTCAAGGAATTTCAGAGTGAGGTTGAGAATCAACGTGACAGGAAAATCAAGTTTCTACGATCAGATCGTGGAGGAGAATACTTGAGTCACGAATTTGGCACACACTTAAGAAAATGTGGAATAGTTTCACAACTCACGCCGCCTGGAACACCTCAGCGTAATGGTGTGTCCGAACGTCATAATCGCACTCTATTAGATATGGTGCGATCTATGATGTCTCTTACCGATTTACCGCTATATTTTTAGGGCTATGCTTTAGAGACTGCCGCATTCACTTTAAATAGGGCTCCATCGAAATCCGTTGAGACGACACCGTATGAATTATGGTTTGGGAAGAAACCTAAGCTGTCGTTTCTAAAAGTTTGGGGATGCGATGCTTATGTCAAGAAACTTCAACCTGAAAAGCTCGAACCCAAGTCGGAAAAATGCGTCTTCATAGGATACCCTAAAGAAACCATTGGGTATACCTTCTACCTCAGATCCGAAGGCAAGATCTTTGTTGCCAAGAATGGATTCTTTCTAGAGAAAGAGTTTCTCTCGAAAGAAGTAAGTGGGAGGAAAGTAGAACTTGATGAAGTATTACCTCTTGAACCGGAAAATGGCGCAACTCAAGAAAATGTTCCTGAGGTGCCTGCACCGACTAGAGAGGAAGTTATTGATGATGATCAAGATACTTCTGATCAAACTCCTACTGAAATTCGAAGGTCCACAAGGACACGTTCCGCACCAGAGTGGTACGGCAACCCTGTCTTGGAAATCATGTTGTTAGACAACGGTGAACCTTCGAACTATGAAGAAGCGATGGCGGGCCCGGATTCTGACAAATGGCTAGAAGCCATGAAATCCGAGATAGGATCCATGTATGAAAACGAAGTATGGACTTTGACTGACTTGCCCGATGATCGGCGAGCCATAGAAAATAAATGGATCTTTAAGAAGAAGACAGACGCGGATGGTAATGTGACCATCTATAAAGCTCGGCTTGTCGCTAAGGGTTATCGACAAGTTCAAGGGGTTGACTACGATGAGACGTTCTCTCCCGTAGCGAAGCTGAAGTCCGTCCGAATCATGTTAGCAATTGCCGCATACTATGATTATGAGATATGGCAAATGGACGTCAAAACGGCATTCCTTAACGGTTATCTTAAGGAAGAACTGTATATGATGCAGCCGGAAGGTTTTGTCGACCCTAAGAATGCTAACAAGGTATGCAAGCTCCAGCGATCCATTTATGGGCTGGTGCAAGCATCTCGGAGTTGGAACATTCGCTTTGATGAGATGATCAAAGCGTTTGGGTTTATGCAGACTTATGGAGAAGCCTGCGTTTACAAGAAAGTGAGTGGGAGCTCCGTAGCATTTCTCATATTATATGTAGATGACATACTTTTGATGGGAAATGATATAGAACTTTTGGACAGCATTAAGGCCTACTTGAATAAGAGTTTTTCAATGAAGGACCTTGGAGAAGCTGCTTATATATTAGGCATCAAGATCTATAGGGATAGATCGAGACGCCTCATAGGTCTTTCACAAAGCACATACCTTGATAAGATTTTGAAGAAGTTCAAAATGGATCAGTCTAAGAAGGGGTTCTTGCCTGTGTTACAAGGTATGAAATTGAGCTCAGCTCAATATCCGACCACGGCAGAAGATATAGAAGAGATGAGTGTCATCCCCTATGCCTCAGCCATAGGTTCTATTATGTATGCCATGCTGTGTACCAGACCTGATGTAAACCTTGCCGTAAGTTTGGTAGGAAGGTACCAAAGTAATCCCGGCAAGGAACACTGGACAGTGGTCAAGAATATCCTGAAGTACCTGAAAAGTACTAAGGAAATGTTTCTCGTTTATGGAGGTGACGAAGAGCTCATCGTAAAGGGTTACGTCGACGCTAACTTCGACACAGATCTGGATGACTCTAAGTCACAAACCGGATACGTGTATATTTTGAATGGTGGGGCAGTAAGCTGGTGCAGTTGCAAGCAGAGCGTCGTGGCGGGATCTACATGTGAAGCGGAGTACATGGCAGCCTCGGAGGCAGCACATGAAGCAATATGGGTGAAGGAGTTCATCACCGACCTAGGAGTCATACCCAATGCGTCGGGGCCAATCAAACTCTTTTGTGACAACACTGGAGCTATTGCACTTGCCAAGGAGCCTAGGTTTCACAAGAAGACAAGGCACATCAAGCGTCGCTTCAACTCCATTCGTGAAAATGTTCAAGATGGAGACATAGAGATTTGTAAAGTACATACGGACCTAAATGTAGCAGATCCGTTGACAAAACCTCTCCCTAGGGCAAAACATGATCAACACCAGAATTCCATGGGTGTTCGATTCATCACAATGTAACTAGATTATTGACTCTAGTGCAAGTGGGAGACTGTTGGAAATATGCCCTAGAGGCAATAATAAAAGCATTATTATTATATTTCCTTGTTCATGATAATTGTCTTTATTCATGCTATAACTGTATTATCCGGAAATCGTAATACACGTGTGAATACATAGACCATAATATGTCCCTAGTAAGCCTCTAGTTGACTAGCTCGTTGATCAACAGATAGTCATGGTTTCCTGGCTATGGACATTGGATGTCATTGATAACGGGATCACATCATTAGGAGAATGATGTGATGGACAGGACCCAATCCTAAGCATAGCACAAGATCGTGTAGTTCGTTTGCTAGAGCTTTTCCAATGTCAAGTATCTTTTCCTTTGACCATGAGATCGTGTAACTCCCGGATACCGTAGGAGTGCTTTGGGTGTACCAAACGTCACAACGTAACTGGGTGACTATAAAGGTGCACTACAGGTATCTCCGAAAGTGTCTGTTGGGTTGACATGGATCGAGACTGGGATTTGTCACTCCGTATGACGGAGAGGTATCACTGGGCCCACTCGGTAATGCATCATCATAATGAGCTCAAAGTGACCAAGTGTCTGGTCACGGGATCATGCATTACGGTACGAGTAAAGTGACTTGCCGGTAACGAGATTGAACAAGGTATTGGGATACCGACGATCGAATCTCGGGCAAGTAACATACCGATTGACAAAGGGAATTGTATACGGGGTTGTTTAATCCTCGACATCGTGGTTCATCCGATGAGATCATCGTGGAGTATGTGGGAGCCAACATGGGTATCCAGATCCCGCTGTTGGTTATTGACCGGAGAGTCGTCTCGGTCATGTCTGCATGTCTCCCGAACCCGTAGGGTCTACACACTTAAGGTTCGGTGATGCTAGGGTTGTGAAGATATGTATATGCAGTAACCCGAATGTTGTTCGGAGTCCCGGATGAGATCCCGGACGTCACGAGGAGTTCCGGAATGGTCCGGAGATAAAGAATTATATATAGGAAGTGATGTTTCGGCCATCGGGACAAGTTTCGGGGTCACCGGTATTGTACCGGGACCACCAGAAGGGTCCCGGGGGTCCACCGGGTGGGGCCACCTGCCCCGGGGGCCACATGGGCTGTAGGGGGTGCGCCTTGGCCTTTATGGGCCAAGGGCACCAGCCCCAAAAGGGCCCATGCGCCTAGGGTTTGGGGGAAACCCTAAAGGGGGGCGCCCCTTGCTTGGGGGGCAAGCCCCCCACCCCTTGGCCGCCGCCCCCTAGGGCCGGCCTCCCCCCTTGGCACCCCTATATATAGTGGGGGAGATGGAGGACATCATACCTCAGCCTTTGGCGCCTCCCTCTCCCTTGTTACATCTCTCTCTCGTAGTATAGGCGAAGCCCTGCTACTGTGACGCCCTGTGTCCACCACCACGCCGTCGTGCTGCTGGATCTTCATCAACTTCTCCTCCCCCCTTGCTGGATCAAGAAGGAGGAGACGTTACGCTGACCGTACGTGTGTTGAACGCAGAGGTGCCATCCATTCGGTGCTAGGATCTCCGGTGATTTGGATCACGTCGTGTTCGACTACCTCATCCCCGTTCTTTGAACGCTTCCGCTCGCGATCTACAAAGGTATGTAGATGCATCCGATCACTCGTTGCTAGATGAACTCATAGATGGATCTTGGTGAAACCGTAGGAAAATTTTTGTTTTCTGCAACGTTCCCCAACAGGAGATCCGTCAGCACGACGGCGTGGTGACGATCTTGATGTTCTACCATCGCAGGGCTTCGCCTAAGCACCGCTACAATATGACCGAGGTGGAATATGGTGGAAGGGGGCACCGCACACAGCTAAGGAACGATCACGAAGATCAACTTGTGTGTCTAGAGGTGCCCCCCTGCCCCCGTATATAAAGGAGCAAGGGGGAGGAGGCCGGCCATAGGAGAGGCGCGCCAGGTGTGGAGTCCTACTAGGACTCCAAGTCCTAGTAGGAGTCCACCAAGAGGGGAGGAAGGGAGAAGGAAGTGGAGGAGAAGGAAAGGTGGCCGGCCCCCTTTTCCCTAGTCCAATTCGGACTAGAGGGGAGGGGGGCGCAGCAGCCCCTTGGCCTTTCTCCTCTTCCCACTAAAGCCCATCAAGGCCCATTGCTTCTCCCGTAACTACCCGGTACTCCGAAAAATACCCGAATCACTCGGAACCTTTCCGATGTCCGAATATAGTCGTCCAATATATCGATCTTTACGTCTCGACCATTTCGAGACTCCTCGTCATGTCCCCGATCTCACCCGGGACTCTGAACTCCTTCGGTACATCAAAACTCATAATATAACTGTCATCGAAACCTTAAGCGTGCGGACCCTACGGTTCGAGAATAATGTAGACATGACCGAGACACGTCTCCGGTCAATAACCAATAGCGGGACCTGGATGCCCATATTGGCTCCTACATATTCTATGAAGATCTTTATCGGTCAGACCGCATAACAACATACGTTGTTCCCTTTGTCATCGGTATGTTACTTGCCTGAGATTCGATTGTCGGTATCCAATACCTAGTTCAATCTCGTTACCGGCAAGTCTCTTTACTCGTTCCGTAATACATCATCCCGCAACTAACTCATTAGTTGCAATGCTTGCAAGGCTTAAGTGATGTGCATTACCGAGAGGGCCCAGAGATACCTCTCCGACAATCGGAGTGACAAATCATATTCTCGAAATACGCCAACCCAACATCTACCTTTGGAGACACCTGTAGAGCTCCTTTATAATCACCCAGTTACGTTGTGACGTTTGGTAGCACACAAAGTGTTCCTCCGGCAAACGGGAGTTGCATAATCTTATAGTCATAGGAACATGTATAAGTCATGAAGAAAGCAATAGCAACATACTAAACGATCAGGTGCTAAGCTAATGGAATGGGTCATGTCAATCAGATCATTCATCTAATGATGTGATCCCGTTAATCAAATAACAACTCTTTTGTTCATGGTTAGGAAACATAACCATCTTTGATTAACGAGCTAGTCAAGTAGAGGCATACTAGTGACACTCTGTTTGTCTATGTATTCACACATGTATTATCTTTCCGGTTAATACAATTCTAGCATGAATAATAAACATTTATCATGATATAAAGAAATAAATAATAACTTCATTATTGCCTCTAGGGCATATTTCCTTCAGCCATGTGATTTGCTCTGTCTACAGTAGAATAACATGTATATATATAACTGAAATAAACATCCAATTACATAAGTGATTATATAGATCATTCGCACACACCTCAATAAACAATTGCATGCATTCTAAAGTAGGATGAGCAATCGTCTAGTCATCTACTTCTTGTGACGCTCCCGCCGCTGCTATGTGGCTCAATCCCTCGTCTAGGTTAAGAAGAAGACAGTTCCTCATGTCAACGATCCGCATGTACATCTCGTAGCTTGTGTACGTGTCCATAGCCGCGTACTTGACATGTTGTTCATCCAGTCTCTCATGCCACACATTGTGCCATGCGTTCTTGTCCTTATTGCTCTCATTTTTCATCTTCATGTATTAGGGGTCGATGATGGCCGAGGCGAGGTCAACCAGGGAGTTCAGTTTGTTTTTGTCGTTGTCCCAGACCTTGTAGTGTCACTGGATGTTGACAAGATTCGGGCATTTCAAGCCCGAAACCTTGAGCGCTTTTAGATCGTTGGTGGTGTCCACCGCAGCGAAACTGTAGTCGGAGTTGTTGATAAACCTGGAGAAACGCTCGCAAGGCGTTGTGGCCAGGTGGTAGTGGTAGACGAGGGCGTCATGTCGCACGCACAACTGGGTGACGGCAACCTTCTGATCGTGCCCGGCACGACCCATGGTGTACTCGAGGTCGAAGCCGACCACTTGGTACTTGTCCTTGGCAAGGAACTGCTTCATAGCTTGGATGGATCTCTCCACCGAGACCGGCTCGTTCATGTACACCACCGAGAGAGCCTTCCCCTCACGTGGGTGTGCACGACGTGTTGCGTGGTGAACTGCCCGCCGTTGTCGTCGTCGGCCGCTGGGAGCGCCATTGGAGCCACAGGGAGCGCCATTGGAACCACTGGATGTCCTCTCTGTATGTGTCCTTGTGGGTGTGCTTATTGTGTCGTGTGAGACGAGAGATGAAGGTAAATGGCCGCAGGAATAAAAGGGGGTCGGGCGGCGTGGATTCTCGGTGCATCCACATGGCAGTTTTTGCAGCAGGTAACTGCATCGTCGTGCCGCGCCCGACGCAACCGCATGCACACGAACTTGCGTGATCGTGCGCTGGCCCCAAACATTGGCAGCACGCATGGAGGGACGAGGGCAGAGCACCCGGAGGGACACGAGAGCAGAGCGCGCGGCGGGACACGAGCAGAGAGCGCCGCGACCGCCTGAACCACAAGCAACCACATGCATAGAGCAGTTGAACACGCAGGAAATGGTCGCTTACAAGCCAGCCGACAGTTGCGTCGCTGCGTAGAGAGCGGCGTGTGCTACCAACTCCGTCTAGTTTATAGTCCCCTTTATATTTTGTGCCATACTTTGCCCTCAACTTTAACCAACAAAATGGTAATGCATGTTATAAAAATTATATAATTGGAAACTATGTTCAAATACGAATCCAACTATATAATCTTTGGCGACATGCATTCGTATTTTATTAGTTAAATCATACTTATAAACCAGATCACAAACGTTTTTTTTATTAACCGTTTGTGTACGTGGCCTTTCGTCTCCTCTCGCACGTCTTGTCATCCCGCTGCCGCAGACGGCTTACAGCGCAAGCTTGCGCAGCGCGCGGGGGCGTTCTTTTGGCCAAACGGTGGCGCCAATGAATTGTCTGTGAGCCTGTTCCCGTGCAACCTCGCAGGTTTCCGCGCAAGCTTCCCGCTTGACTCGGTAAAATCCCCCAAAATCTCAATGCTTACCGGCCTGCTATAAATACCCTCACGGTCGGCGAGTCCTGCGTCGCATTTTCCCCTCCCTCCCTATAGCTTATCTCGTCTGTTTCTCCCACAATCGCCAATGGCACCGGTCCGTCGTCATCGCTCAGCCACTCCGCCGTCATCAGAGGATAGCTCCAGCTGGAAGGCTACACCGCGGCGGCGGCACAGTCCCCGGTGTAGTGTAGTGTGTGTGGCGTCCCTGTTGGGTGTGCGCAGAACACCCACCACACGCTCCGCCGCCGGTGCCTGTCGGCAGCTGTTGCCGCCACACCACCGTCGACAACCAGGGCCATCGCCTGCTCCGCCGCCGCAGCCCAAAGGCGGGAGGTGGCCGTCGTGGCCGCCACCCCACTGCCGGCCACTGTGGCCATCACCCGCTCCTGCAGGAGAAGGAGCGCCACCGTGGTCGCCACCGTGGCCGCGGCACACGCCGCCTCAGAGGCGAGGAATCAGGAGATCTACGAGGAGAACCACCGCTTCGAGAGGGGTCGTCTGGAGCGGCAGAGGGCATTCAAGGTGAGCGTCGCTGAAGCTGCAACAACGACATGCACCGTATTGCGGTTGCCCAGCTCGTTGGTAAGCTCCTCCTCCTCCGCCTCTTACTGAGTGCGCTCGGCAGAGGAGAGGCAGTCGGAAGTAGTACAAAGCCCCTCCGCAGCAGCAGCAGCAGCAGTAGTAGTCTACACTACTATTAAAAGAGCAAACATAACTCTCTCTAAAGCCACACAACAAATCGTATACGGGATAACGAGGACCCTCCGATCAAATTAACTTAAACACATCCTACTGTCCATATTACGCGAATAGTCTGCCGTTTGAATCAACGTCTCAGATCGAACGTTCTGCCAAGCAGACGCTGTTGTCTGCCAATCGTCTGCGCTCCACATCCCTCAAGCCTCGATTCACGCGGCCCACCATGATCTGCGGAACGCAATTAGTCCGGATCTCCCTCCCACGATCCCCGGAAACAGCGCACCTCTCCTCACGGCCCCGTCGCCTGTAGGTTCTCCGCCGCCGCCCCACGCGACACAGGCCATCTCTCCCCTGTTTCCCTCTTCTCCCTCTTCTCCATCCCACACGACAAGCGCGCGGCAGAAGGCGACTACCATATCTCTCTTCTCCCTCGCCCTGTTACGCCTCACCCACCGCCGCTTCCTCTCCCCGCCCCCCGGCACTGCCTCACGCTTCCAGTCTCTCGCCTCGAAGGAGGCGGACGCCTCAATCGTCTCCGGGGCCGGTGGGGCGCGGGGAGCGGGCTGCTCTCGGTGCTCGACCCGGCGCTCACCGTCGAGGATCACTACTGCCGCCAGCGCGCCCAGGAGCAGCGAAAGGGCATGGAGGTGGAGGGGTCCGGCATAGAGGGGATCTCGGTGGGCGGGCACGAGGCATGCGTCACTGCGCCGTCCCCATACTGCGGCAGTGGTCTATTCAGCAACGATCTGTACACTGCCTGACATTTTTGTTTGAGCAGCTTCAGTATTATCTTCATCTAATTGCTTGTCAAGTTGCTAATTGGAGTCTTCAGATTCTTAGTCACATTGTAGGTCAGTAAATCTGATTGTGTGACACATTTGAGTGTTCATCTGAAAGTTAAGTCTAGATCGCTAGAGAATGATCCTGATACATGGAAACAATCTGATTTATTCATTGTGCGATTACTTAGACCGGGCACCGGGCCTGCACCTTGCTTCATTAAGTAATCCACAAATTGTGTTTTTTCCTGGGTTGGTTCAGCAATGATGCTGATACATGCAAACATATCTGATTTATTCCTGTGTAGCTCAGTGCCTGCTGTTAATTATGTTTTTTTTCCTTCCTCAGGATCCACAAATTGTCAAGCGCACATGGTACAACCATCAAGTTCTGGGATATTAGCTGGTAATTGAACTATCGAACTTGGCAATGTTCGCATAATGGTTTCCAGCATCTATTCAGTCTATGACACTGTATCCAAAAGAGTTGGTACCCACGAGTTCATTTTCCTACTTTGTACATTGCTGGAAGCCTAGAACCTTTTAAAAAAATTATATTATGTAGGAAATCATTTGCATCAGCACCTGCCGCCAACATAAAAAATGTTAGCCTTCCGAAAGGAAAAATTCTGCACATTTTCACCTTGTTTATAAGTGGAATGGTTTGTTATTTATTTAACTGTAATTCCAAACATTTAAGTACTGCACGATATGTTAATGCTACTCAAACTCCATTGTATTAATCAAAATACGTTTAGATCTAATTTGCTGTTTGCTTGATGCTCTTTTTATGTGAATTTTACAATTTTGGTGCTGGTGCAATGATTCTTTTTATTGGAAAGACCGGCTTCTTCAATCTTTTTTGATTGGGACTCACGACTTGAAGCATGAATTACTAATTTCATTTCTATATATTAGCAATTGAACTTGTCCCCTTGTATGAAACTTTTCCCATGCAGGCTTCAAGTCTTCAAGTGCAGGCAGTCTTTTAACAAAGGATGGATGCGAGTAGTGGTATGCTGAATACCATGGATCTATGTTCACTGAAGATAAGTTCTCTTCCTGAAACTTACAAGCACAAACTTCCTTAGTCAACTCAAAGCTAAGCACGGTTATAAACAAGATGCTTTAATATAATCAATATTGCTTGAATTTATAACAGTTTCCAACACTATCCGAGTCTTTGAGCCATTCTCTAAAAATAAAAATAAACACCTTGAGTGCTTTCTTACCAGTGCCTCCGATCAAGTTTGGTTTTTTTTCTAACCTTATTATAATCCAGTATTTAATATGCCATCTAATGATCCAAGGTCTTTACAGGGAAAACAATGGCAGTTTTAATGCAAGTTCACTGAACGACTACCATATCTTTATGTAGCATTTGATTGCTTGGATGAAGTTGGATGGGAGATCCCCATCCAGCTTTTAAAAGTTGGTGTAGGTGTTGCAGCTTCTTCAGTGCAGTATACACTGGCAACTGGGAGCACACTTGAATTACATGGTTTCTCCATTCAGCCCGCTTGCTTGTTGTTAATGTCCATCTTTTTTGAGCTATCGTGCTGAAACTTTAATCTATTGTGCAGAATACATTTCTTCAGAGAACCCGTTGTTGTGTGCAGAATATATTTCTTCAGAGAATGTGTTATTGTGCAGAAACTACAATGAAGTTGTCGGTGGAGAAGATCCGGTGAACCCAACTACGTCGGGTTGGTTCAAAGTGAGTTGTACTTTTTCCTGATCTGCATGCTATCTCAATGTATTTCTGTTCATAAACACGTTTTGATACTTCGGAGGCATGTCATAATTATAAATAATAAGGTATTATGGGTTTTCTGCATCTTCAGGTCCGATCAGGTCCTTCCAACGGTCTATTGTGCGTCGAAGGTCACGTTCATCTCTGGCAAATTCCATCGCAGCCTCGGTCGTACGTGTGCTTCGATCTATTTTCGTATTGTTTTCTTGGGCGTTTGGCAAATGCTTCACATACTAAGCTAAACATGCACAACTATGTAAGATAGTTTCACATGTCTCTTATGTTCTTGCAGTTTGACATCCATTGCCAATTTGTATTGTTTCTAAACTAAAATGATTCCCTCTTGTTCACTGATTATCTATGAACTAAAATCATGTCCCGCTCCTGTACTACATTGGTCTTTCATATGCTGGTTGTGCACACATGGCATTAGCTTGTCCATTTCTACTTTATTTGTCCAGTTCACTGGAAATGAAAATACCGCCTGAACCTTTTATGCTTACCTATTAAGCTTACCTGCAATGTCCACTCCTATTGTTCTCTGACCTGTCAAACAATAAGAGTTGGTGCAGCTAGCTGCTGAAAAGGAGATGACTGTGGTCCTCTTGACAACGAAGATGAAGACGCAGTAGACCAAGCCTTGTGTGTTCTCCACTCGCATGCACAACGAGTTCCGCAAGATGGCCAATGCTGTCAAGAACCAGGTCACTGGAAGCTACTACATGCCTGACTTGACCAAACCCGCTCTTGCAAGACTTTCAATTTACTGCAACCTCCGAGTTTCCAAATACGGTGTCAAGAAAAAGAAGAAGAAAGTCCATTTTACTACCTTGAACAAAGTTGGTGGTTCACATTACCCCTGATCTATTTTTCTGCTCTTGGGTGTTTTGTCTCAACTTCCAGCTGATGTGGCGCTGGTCAATGGTGGTTTGACCTGCGGGTGGGGCCACGAGGATTAACTTAATTGAAACAGGAAATTAGCCCATGGTTAATTAGGCAATGGGACCCGCTTGGCAGTGACTAGGGGGTGGATTAACTAAGTGCTAATGGTAGGTTTAGCCGGTGGCTAGCCGGAGCACGACGAAGCTAAGGGCACGAACGACGGGGAGGTGCTGCAGCGGCTGGCGATGGAGCACCGCTGGGCGTAAAATGGGTGGTGGTGGCCCAGTTCTCGGGCATCGTCGTCCCTCTCCTCAGCGAGACAGTGAGGCAGGCGGCGCGGGGAGGCATGGGGCGGCCAGATCCAGGGATGGCGGCCCCATTAGGTCTGGTTCTGGCCGGTCTGGAGTCTAGCGTGGGTGTGAAGACGACACGACGGCAAGCTTGTGGTGGCGGCGGCTCAACCCCCAGGCGTGCTTGTCCCTGTCTTCGCGCGGGAGGTAGCAGGGCAGCGGCGCTGCAGCGATGCAGGTGCAGGGGAGCCCGAGGGGGCTACCAGATCCGGGGGTAGCAGCCCCATATAGTCTGGTTCCGGTCGGATCCGGAGTTCGGCGACAATGTGAAGACGGCCCGCTAGCGAGCTTGTGCCGACGGTTGACCTATACGTGAGCTGGGAGAAGAGAGAAGGGAGAAAGGAGAAGTAGGGCGTTAGGACGGCAGCTTGGAACTCCGGCGGTCGCCGATGTCATCTAGAGGCGGCAGGGTCGGGCGCGGTGCTCGGGAGGGAGGCAGCTACGAGGGGAGGCTTGGGAGGAGCTCCTCCGTCTCAACCCAGCCTGATGAGGGAGACTCACCCGCAGGTCAAAACCGGCCATTGACCATTGCCACGTCAGCAACCAGTGAAGTAAAACCTCCTCCCAGGGACTGATTTTTTCCGGTATGAGATTGTTCAGGGGGTAAAAGGAACAGAAATAAAGATCAGGGGGTTATGTGAACCACCAATTTCCTTCAGGGTAGTAAAATGGACTTTTTTCGAAAAAGAACATCCATACGAATAGCGTTGAGAGGCAATGAGCTTTTTTTTGTGCATGAGTTGGTTTGTGTTTCCATCCTTCTAGATTTGTTCTAAGAGAATGGAGTTGAATATAATGAATGATGTGCTCAGCAGATAGGCACAAGTTTTGCCAGTAGGTTCAACATTTGTACCCCATGACTATGTTTCCAGAACTGATTGGGACATTCCCCCTTTTCTTTAGAAATGAAGGGATCATTTGTACTCCCTCTGTGCCATGCCTGCGTGCATGATTACTCAGTATACTCATGTATATCATTTATGTGTGTGAACTGGTGGTGTCCTTTAAAAATACTTTGTTGTGCATCGATTTCTTCATGGTTATGCCTTCTATTTTTGAAAAAAAATCATAATACCAATGTATAATTATATTCGCATGACTTGTTAATCACAATAAGATAATATGTCTATACCACTTGTCAATCATTGTTGGCAAGGATTAGAAAATTATTTGGTCAAGAAAAATAGAAAATCATGATATACTTCTTTGAATTTCCTCGAACATTGCCGGTTTACTCATGATTGATGACAAATATGTTCACTCATTTTTAGTCCAAGTGACATGTTTTGTATCACAACATTGTTAAACGTCTATATTGCCTCTCTTGTGTTAGCACACTATATTTTTGTTCATTATTTTCTAGAACGAATGATGATAATTTTTCACATGATAATACGTGCGTTGCACGTGCACACTTACTAGTAGTAGGAGGAGGAGGAGGAGGAGGAGGAGGAGTAGGAGTAGCAGTAGCAGCAACAGCAGCAGGAGCAGTAGCAGTACCAGTACTAGTAGAAGTAGCGGGAGCGGGAGCAGTAGCAGGAGCAGGAGCAGTAGGAGCAGCAGCAGGAGTAGCGGCAGCAGCAGGATTAGTAGGAGTAGCAGTAGCAGTAAGAGTAGCAGTAGGAGTAGCAGTAGCAGTAGGAGTAGGAGTAGGAGTAGGAGTAGGAGCAGCAGTAGCAGAAGTAGCAGCAGTAGCAGTAGTAGTAGCAGCAGTAGTAGTAGTAGCAGTAAAACTCAGAAAGATTGTTAGGACAAAGAAATTAGCGACAAAAAACAACAAGATCTTTGTCTGCACAATGAAGAAGACATCAGTTCACTACAAAATGGTACTAACTATTATACCTTGCCTTTTTTTATTCCTTTGCCCCATTTCTAATATAGAGAAGATATTTATGCACATCCTTGTTTTCAGGCATTTCCAAAGCAGTTCACTGATGATTACCTCTCAAACAACCTCTATGGTCAGGAGGCGAGGAAGATTTTTATACAACACCCATGGTTCAATATTGAAGTGTTCCTGAAGAGGACGAAGGATGGACGGTTAATCATCCACTAGCACTGGCCTAAAGTTGCAAAGGCCTTCAACATGAATGAAGGCTCAATATTCGTCTTCCGCTTTAGCAGTTTTCCAGATGAGATGCATCTGTCTATATACCGTCTATAATGCTAATTTCGAAAGGTTCTACATGTTGCATGTGAAACTTGGTGCTGGTGCAGTTGTATAATGGGGTAGCTGAGTGCTGAAGCTATATCATGTTGTACTCTAATGCATTTCAATTATAAAATTCTGCTTTCTTAATATGAAATTAGATTAATAAATGGATTATTAATAATAGGGCAATTAGCCTGCTAATGGCGAATTAGCCTGCTAATTGGGTTTTGCTATTGCAAATGGTTATTGACAAAATACCGTGGGCGATGACCTCGGGCAACACACACAGTTTCTAGGAATAAACCGTGTTGGATCAATGAACAATCACACAGGACTTTCTCTTGAAAACTTAGTTAATGCATAAAAATGTCCAAACGAACCCCGAAAAATCATAAAAATTGACGCAACACTCCTGTTGTTCTATGTTGACACGAGAAAATTTGTGGAAGCAATAAGAGGCAATGGATATCGTTTCGTCCCCAAAGGTGGGACGTTTCCTGCCGAAACCATCATGATTGTTGTGAGAAGCATATACCCAAACCTGCCCCAAATGGGACAAAAAAATTACCATGGCATGTTGATGCCGCTCCATAATAGAATGCCAAGTTTCATGAATTTCAGACGAGTTTTGGATTTACTAGAATTTAAAAATAAAGTATCTCAACATTTTGCCGACAATCAACGGTGCCCTAGTGTTTGAAATTCATTCCCATTTCTTGCATGGGACCTAAGCATGCACCCAAGGACACAGATTTGTTTTTTCAACCAATTTATATGCACTGGAGCATGTGCATGTAGTACAAATTTGAATTATGCAAATAAATGCATTGAAAATTCAGTTAATGCATAAAATGTCCAAACAAATCTCGAAAAATCACAAAAATTGACACAACACTCCTTTTGTTCTATGTTGACATGAGAAAATTTTGAAAGTAATAAGAGGCAATGGATATCTTGTCCTTGAAGTTCTCTAACTCCAGGTTGTTCCACTGCAGCTCGGTATTTGCTCAACCGTATGTGTACATGCATCAGGGCATACATAAAATATTCAAGTCAATATTCTCAGCTAACTGTGATGTAATTAAAATAATTACTTAAGGACTTGAGGTAAAAATTGATTTTAGACATCAAAATTTGCAGCCCTCATTTCAACCATGTTCAGATAAACTTGAGGTAAATTAGCGGTAAGGATATCACAATTCATTCAAGATAAGCATCAACACCACCATGATCTTGGGGTAAAAATTGATTTTAGACACCACCACCAGAGACACGCAAGATAAGCATCAACACCACCATGATCTTGATATTAGCCCCCCATATCACCAGAGCATCATAGGAGCACATATATAAAGCAAGTACACGTGGGCAGCTAATGGCAAACCCTAGAACCGCATGAATTTATCACCAGAGAGCTCCAGTAGGAGTTGATGCTTGGTTACAGCATCTAGCAGCAACTACTAGAGCCCCACAGCCAACCCAAATCATGGCCAAGGCCATGCAGGAGCTACATCAAAGAAGAAGGAATATGGAGGAGCTCACTAGAGGGAGGTTGTAGCCATAGCAGAGGCTCAGCCACACCGCCATCACCACATCCAGGAGAGGGTTTGGAAGCCGCCGAAGCACCACCGCGGCGACTAGGGCAAGCGCCGGGCATAGTGGCACCACCCCAGGGACATCACCGCACGAACATCACCGGCCTCGCCCTGTTTCAAGAAATGTTCAGAATAACTTTGTCAGACTCGATCAATTCTGAAGAAACGACCTTCATCGTCAGACACATACATACATGCATACATACATACATACATACATACATACTACCTCCGTTTTTATTTAGTCTGCATATTAGATTTAACCGAAGTCAAACTTTGCAAAGTTTGACCAAGTTTATAGAAAAATATATAAACATTTACCATAACAAATCTATATGATGTGAAAGTACATTCAATAATGAATCTAATGGTATTGATTTTTTATTGTATATGTTAATATTTTTGTTTATAAACTTAGTCAAAGTTTACAAAGCTTGACTTTGACCAAAGCTAATATGCGGACTAAATAAAAACGGAGGGAGTACATACATACATACATGAAGCAAAAGAAGAAGAAACAAAGCAGGGACCAGACGGGAGCAGATGAGCTCAGTAGCCAAATAGCCGCACTCATGTATTTGCAATTTTAGTTTTTATATTACTACCCTGAATATTCATATTACATACAATCAAATATAAATGTAATATATTGCAAACACAATAAAGCATATGTATTTGTATTTTTAGTTTTCATATTATTACTCTGAATATTCATATCGCATACAATCAAATATCAATGATTATATTGCAAAATATTCCCCGCAACAACGTGTGGGCTATCATCTAGTTTATGTTAACATGCAACCTATATATCCACCTCATATATTTTCACACATGCCACCTCTCATTTAAATGCACAAGTAAGACATCTACATTATCAAGGGCATGCAATCAATCAATTGTCCACATTCCACCACAAGCATGTCCTCCACATCATCAAGCGCCCATGCAACCTTTCAACTTTCCAGTTTCTACCACATGCAAGCCTCCACATCAGCAAAGAACATGAAAGCCCTTCACGTCATTAATTTTTATTTTTGTTTTTGAACAATAAATAATTGAACTTGAATGTCATCCACCCTCCATTTATCTTTAGGTTGAATAATATTCTCATATATTCTAATTTTATTTTTGATAAGTACTCCCTCTGTAAAGAAATATAAGAGTGTTTAAATCATTAAAATAGTGATCTAAATGCTCTTATATTTCTTTACGGATGGAGTACATTGCTAAAAATTACCTCAGCAATCGCACGGGGCGTTATCTTCTTTTCTGGAAAAGACGAAGCCGAGTCAACGGTGGGCATTGCAGCCTCTATCTACTAGAGCAATCGATCACATCACACGCCTAATTTCCACACGCACAAGACTTATGTGCAGAATTGGTGGCAGAAGACGACCAGACTAGTCCAAGTCAATGTTTTGGACTGAACCGTGAAAAAATGCCATTACCAGCAGTACCAAAACTCTCTTATGTGAGAGTGGAGACCGGCGCCCATCTCATGCTTGCAGCACGATAGGTAGGCACGCTCCATAGACCAAGTGACCAACCAATGGAGAAAACAACTGATTACATCTCGGCGGCAGCACAAGTGGTGGTCATACTCATGATGGCAGCGGCGCTCATGTCCCCGCTCTGCTGCGCCGCTGCTCCAAGTCCACCGGCGATGGGTCTGCCGGGCTGCGAGACCCGCTGCGGCAACGTGAGCGTGCCGTACCCCTTCGGCATAGGGCCGGCCAGGTGCTACCGCTCGCGGGGGTTCAAGCTCACCTGCGTCGACCACGGAAACAGCAGCAAGATCCCGAGGCTTCTGCTGGGCGACGGCAGCGCCAGCGCGTTCGAGGTGGTCGGCATCACGCTGGAGAACAACACGATGCGCGTCATCAGCCACGGAGTGCACGCCATAAACATAAGCGGTGGCTCCGGGCGGTGGAGCCTCGGCGACAACGAACTGCCGTACAAGCTGAACCCGTGGTTGAACGAGTTCATCGTCACGGGTTGCAATGTGCAGGCGACGCTGGTGGGGAATGGGAGCCTCGTCAGCGGCTGCGCTTCTTTCTGCGCCGCCGATGGCCATGGCGATGGCGCCATCTATGACCAGGCAACCTCCAACGTCCGCTCCCACATCGGCTGCTGCCAGTCGTCCATCCAAGCTGCCAGCGCATCCTACGGCGTGGAGCTCAAGCGGCTCGACGCCAACCTGCCCAAGGTCAGCGATGTTGATTTGCCCGTGAACGTGCTCATCGCCGAGGTGAGCTGGTTCGACTTCGGCCAGACCCTGGACGACCTCAAAGGTCTCTCAAGGAAAGCTGATCGGCTCAGGGTCCCCGTGATTCTCTGGTGGGGGCTAGCGCACGACGCATCAGCAAATTATCCTAACTCATTCAAATGCCCCGGCCATGTAGCCCGGAGCATCTGCAAGAGCGCCAACAGCTATTGCAGGCAAGACTCGCAGTTATCTCTTGAAGTCGGAGGCTACTCGTGCCAGTGCAAAGATGGCTACGAGGGCAACCCTTACCTCACCGGAGGATGCCAAGGTGAGCTTAAAGCTTCACATGTGCACATGACGTCGCTTCTTTGTAAACTTGATTCTATATTTGCTTGACTTAATTGTGGGTATGCAGATATCAAAGAGTGTGATGAGAAAGAAAAACATTTCTGCTTCGGCAACTGCGAGGAACTGCCGGGATCGTTCCGGTGCAGCTGCCCGGAAGGAACCCATGGCAACCATTTCATGCTCGGTGGCTGCATCAAGTCCACGGACACAACCACAGACACAGGTATGATTATCACCAGCTTTGTGGGTGACTACTACTGGATGGTCGTGGTCATGCATCAACCGAACAATCCTTTCTTTTTTTAAGGAAAACAATGAAACAAGTGTAAATGTTGAGCAAATACTAATAGGAAACATGTGTGCGCGTATTGTTCAATTTTCAGGTAACTATGGTTTGATCATTGGTTTGTCGGTTGCTAGCGGACCATGCATTCTACTTTTGGCTCTTGGTGCGTTTCTAATCACCCGAGATCTTGAGCAACGCAAGGCGAAAGCTTTGAGAGAGAAGTTCTTTAGTCAAAATCGTGGGCAACTGTTGAAGCAGTTGGTATCTCACAGAGCAGACATAGCAGAGAGGATGCTCATCTCTTTAGGTGAGTTGGAGAAGGCTACAAACAATTTTGATCAGGCTCGTAGGCTTGGTGGTGGAGGGCATGGCACCGTCTACAAAGGGATCTTGTCGGATTTGCATGTTGTGGCTATCAAAAAGTCGAATATTGTTGTCAAGAGAGAGATCGACGAGTTCATAAATGAGGTTGCCATACTGTCACAAATCAACCATAGGAATATTGTGAAGCTCCATGGATGTTGCCTTGAGATGGAGGTCCCTTTACTTACTTACGAGTTCATTTCTAATGGAACACTCAATGACCATCTTCACAACGAAGAACGAGGACCATTGCCTTGGAAAGATAGGTTAAGGATCATGGGTGAAATAGGAAAGGCCCTTTCTTACCTTCACTCTGCTATTTCTATCCCAGTAATACATCGAGATATCAAGCCTTCCAACATACTTCTTGATGATGCCTTGACAGCAAAAGTATCAGACTTCGGAGCTTCAAGGTACATCCCTGTGGATAAAACTGGAACAACAACTGCGGTGCAAGGAACTATAGGGTACTTGGACCCTATGTATTATTATACTGGACGTCTAACAGAAAATAGTGATGTATATAGCTTTGGGGTCCTTCTCGTCGAACTGCTTACTAGGAAGAAGCCATCTTTGTACAGATCTCCCGAAGGCGATGGGCTTGTCATGCAATTTGTTACATTACATGCAGAAGGTAACTTGACCGAAATATTGGATCCACAAGTTGTAGAGGAGGGAGGTAGCGCAGTGAAAGAAGTAGCTACTTTAGCTGCTTTATGCGTAAAACTGAAAGCAGAGGATCGGCCAACCATGAGGCAAGTGGAGATGGCGTTAGAAGCTCTCCAAGCACCCAAGGAGCATGTCCAGGGTGATTTGATAGAAGGAACTAATGAGATGAAATATGTAGCAATGGATCCATCGACCATCCAACGAGCAAAGCGAAGCGAAGCGACCAGGTGTTATAGCTTAGAAGAAGAGTTCCTGCTGTCCGCAAGACACCCTCGATAGTTTTGCTTATTTATGAGCAAATTTTTATCTATGTCGCATTTTCATTGTTATTGTTAGTTGTATAATTAGTCACTTGATGAGTTCTTTTTATCAAAAATATGTGTGAAGCTATATTTCATGTTATTAGATATTTTTAAGTGCATTGTAAAGTATTTCAAAACAAACAATTGAACTCTATTGTATTAAATTTTGCCGTCGTCACCCAAATTCTCCTATTTCACAGCCATACATTTGTGATGATCGCACTGCTCTCTCTCCAACTATCTAGTATGGTTTATAAGTAGGTGAATTTTCAGGTCTTCAATTTGACTAAGAAAAATAATTGCAATATGTCTCAAAAACATATATTTCAAAACTCAAGTCGGATCTAAAAATATATATTTTTTCAGCATATAGCATATTTTCAGGTCAACTTGAAGACCTAAAAATCTGGACCCAGCTTATGAACATAACTTGGAATTCTACGGGTAGTCAAAAAGACCAGATAAAACACCACCCGTGCCAAAAGAAAGACCAATCATTAGGTAATACTCCAGCCGAACACTATAGACTAGTCACAGCCAGCCAGCCAGCCAGCCTGGCACATGCATGCATTTGTTGACTCACTCGACTAACAATGTCGACAATATTGACTAGACGTTGAACACTTCGCTGTCGCCCGAGTCCGATGATCTCCAATCCCTAAGAGTTCTTGTTCTTCATTTCCTTTTCTTTTTTGAGAAGGAGCGTTCTTGTTTTCGCAGCATATTCTGTATACCTAGTTTATCACAGCAGTTGGCACGATGTGCTCTCTTGGTGCCGCCTCACTATCCAACCGCCAAAGGGCATCTCCAACGCTGGGCGCTAACCTAGTGCACCGGAATTTGTTTTCCGGTTGATTTGTTTTGCTACGGCATTGGCGCAAAAAAGGAAACCGATGCTTTGGATTTTTCTGTCGCACGAGATAAAGCGACGAGTGCAGTGGGCGGCTTAGGGCATTTTCAATGCAGGGTGCCTGTAGAGGCGCTTAGGTAAATAAAAAAAACCTAAAATTAAAAGCTCACGTAAGCATTCTCCATTTCAATGCTAACCGCTAGTATAGGCGCTAACAAACTCCAACAAACGTGGTTGTTGAGCCCAGATTTATCTCGTACGGCAAGCAAACTACCTAAGCGCCGGACTCCTACACTTGCACTGATGCCAAAATATAAGCGTTGGACTTTAGGATTACCCAGCGCAACTGCCGATCAGGCCAAAAATTCAATCCTAGCGCCTCCAACTAGCGCCGCCCGTTGGAGATGCCCATATTAGGCTATTAGTGTCCGACATTAATGGTTGCCATTGTAACAAGAGACGCTAAGTTTCTTCTCAGATTTATTTTATTTCTCTAAGCGTCTATACAAGCGCTCTCCATTGAAGATGCCCTAACAAAACTATCGACCTATATGATTGTTGGGCTTTCGCCTTGCAGGGTTCTCTGGCAAGCCACCGCTAGGGTCTTAATCCTTGATTGCACTCACAGCTTGGACTATATGGAAGCACCACAATAATTGCATCTTCGATGGTACCACGCCGTCTCACACCCAACTGGTGAAGGAAGCTTGCACTTGGGCGAAGGCCGGTGCTCGAGGGTTTAGTATCCTCTAACCTGATAGTTGACATGTAAGGGGCTAAGCAACCCCCCACCCATTCTCACCGCGACCTCGTACGCGTCTTGTAGGCATGCATCACGAGGATCGCCATTGTGTTTTTTTTACCCTCTATCAATGGAATGATACGCTCCACGTGTATTTGCAAAAGATATACCTAAGTTGTTGATCCCTACTATTTATATTTATCTTTATAAGCATAAGTGTCACATCATCACACATGCTATTTCATCAAAGTCCAACCTCATTATTGTGGATGGAATAAAGTTTTTCATTAGCTAATTCCACTAGTTCTCTTTAGAGACATTAAAACTATGCGACTTTCCAACCCTCTCAGTCCATCAGCATATGCGATCATTCGATCTACAGTTTTTGATGTTCTCGGACGTCCGATTAAAGTCCAATCAAACAACTCTAGCGCAGCTGCTCTGGTGAAAAATTGGAGGCATGTGGTTAATTGGACCCTCTCTCGCATGAAAGCCCATTTAGGCATCACAAGGAAAACAACCATCAAACAACACTCCTATCCCTTCGCTCAATGCCCTCCCCGCGCTGCCTTGCTTTGTTTGCTATGACCGGCTAGTGAGCTTGCACATGCAACGCATGTCTCACACATTGACCAAATGAGATTCATACAAATACAAACATAAAATGTTTAGAAGAAAAGTATATGTTAAATGGAGACACAGTTCTCTGGTGTCGCTTAATTTGCATTTTCAAAACGGACAGACAATTGTTGTCATGTTGTTGCATACACAAAAGTATATTTTATTCCATCCATTAGGTGTTCCAATTGGTTGTTAAATAAGATAAATTATTGTTATGACTGACAAATACCTCACTTGAAAAAATCAATGGAAGTGAGCCAATATTCTAAAGTAAGATCTCAACACCAAAAATTCTTCTCAAGACACGTAATGTTTGTTACAACAATTATTGCCAATAAAAATATAACAACCATTAAAATTTACTGGGATCAGCTAATTCTTTTTCATCAATGAAATAAATGATAATGGAAATATCATCACTCCAGGTCATCTCGAACCGAAGATTGCCTAGCTCGCGGCTAGTCAGTGTATACTGCACGGCTATAATATCATTCGGCCATTGAACCATCACATAAACACACACATCCATCGCTAAGTTGAAATGGTACTCCTCAAGATTAGCTAGGTTATTTTCTGAAAACTGACACTATATAGGCAATTCACACTTAAGAGGTTCAGGAGTATTTAAGTAAAAACTATACCATAATTCGACCAACTGTTGCGAAAAACTATCACTTTACAAACCCTAGTAAAACACTACTCCCTCCGTCCCATAATATAAGAATGTTTTTGACACTACACTAGTGTCAAAAATGTTTTTATATTGTGGGACGGAGGGAGTACCAATTTTGCTCTTCATTGATTAAATGATCGATTGGACCAAAATTAAACTCTATTATGACAGCACTGGCCCACTTGGCAGGTCCACAATTTACCACAAGGTCAACTTTGTTTGGTTGACCATTAACTCATGAACCGCACCCCTACTCTGACTAGTAGAATGCCCGTGCGTTGCCACGGCTTCTGAAATATTTTTCTAAAATTATGTAAAGATATTTCACAGGTAGAGACCATATGTAGAGACAATGTAACATGGTCACAAGTGCATAATAATTGAAGTTCACTTCACTTGTAATGTAAAGTGATCACAAAATGGAAAATTAGCAATGTGTACAAACATAGTGTGTCGGCATGATAAAAAAACGAGTGAATTAGGCAATATGACGAAGGAAAGATCGATAACAACATTGAAAAAAATACCTTGCGCGGTAACATTTAAATTGGCATCCTTTTTTGATTTTTTATGAGATAACATCGCTTCCACATCATTATGTTGTAAAAAAATTCGATGAAGCCCCATTTTAGTGACGTCACTTCGGAACCCTTGTCGATGGATTCTTTTTGTGCATCTCCAAATTCCATATCTATGTCTCCTATATTCTGAAAAAAAATACATAAAGAATACACCTTTTGTATTATCATGTATAACATACATACAAAGATTAGCTATATGCACCTCTTCTCGTAGTGTTTCAGTTAGGTCAGTCATCGTTACATCAGTGTGTATGTCAGAACCCATCACTTTTTATCTCTGATGAAAGAAACATATATAATATATATTAAAAATAAAGTGAAACTAACACAACTATTTTATTTTGTAAAATAGAAAACCCGTTTTTCATATTATAAAAAAAGATGTTGCATTTATCTCGGAGAAAACAACCAACTATAATGTTCATATACAAATAAGCAGTCATCTGAAATTTCTTGAATCATTTTAGTTTATTTATATAGGCTAAGGAAAATTGTCCGACAAAAGATAAAAGCATGCAAGCAATCCAACACAAACTAAGTATATTCGGTTTCTTCTCTCAAAATTGTGTTTTTTGTGTGATACTTTGAATATATCTAATAAGTATAAATATATATTTTTTGTATGCTCCATGTTTAATTAATATATGTATACACTTTAATATATATATATATTTTTGTATGCCCAAATCAGCTACCAACACGGCCCAACCAGCACCCAATCTACCCCCTAGAAAACCAAAAAAAAACAGCACCCAACCTCTCCTTCCCCGCACGACCCAAGCCCAACCAGCACCTGTCTACTACGTCCCCTGATCCCCTCACTCTCTCCACTCCCAGACTCCCAGTCCACTCACGATGGCAGATCTCGGCGAGTCACCCACCCCACCGCCTCCGCTCTCGCCCCCACAGCCGGCGACCTCGTCTCGCACCGCCACCCCATCTCAGCCCCTCCCCAACTCCCCTCCACTCATCCGACGGCGGCTAGAGACGCACACAACCGGCGACCAACATCACACAAAGGTCGCCACCGCCGGCGGTGGAAGGACAGTCTTCTCCCGCCGCTAGCCGCAGCCTCCGCCTCGCCCTGATCCTCGGCCTCCTCGACCGCCGCTCGCTCTCCTGGGAAGCACCTCGCCGCCTCCCTGCCCATGCCGTCTTCGCCGACTGCCCTGCTCGCGCCGACCTCGCGAATCTCGCGGCCGCGCTTGGCAGTGCTCGACTTGTCCTCGCCGCCGCCAGCGGCGACGGGTCCTTCCCGTGCCTCTACCGCCTCGTGGCCGAGTCCTCCTCTCCCCAAATCGACACCCGCCCCTTTGTCGAGCCTGCCGTGCCAGCGACATGAGCAGGATGGTGGCCGTCGAGGCTCCGGATGCGGTCGACGCAGATGAGAACAGTTCATAGAGCCGTACCAGGTATAGCTACTCTTCCTCTTCAATCAATAGCAGGCAATTCTGTGTGTGGAGGTTGCAGCTCACACGGGTTTGTGGAGGTGTTGGCTCCAGTATTTACCAGGGATGTTTGTAGATGTGTTGGCATATGAACCAATACATAAATTGATTGATTGATTGCTTAGCACAATGCTGATTAGACTAAATAATTAGTTGATTGAATTATTTGCATCTGACATGTTGCACACATATATCAGGCAGAACAAGCTGTTCCACGCATGGGGTCTGATTTAAATATTTTCGGAGATGCATAATATGGAGCAAATTGATAAAATGACACATCTTTTCTGGGAGTTTGATCCAGTGACACACATTACTTTTTGTTTGATTAGATGACACATCTTTGATTGGTAACTTGATGAAATAGCACAAATAGAGTTTTTATCTCCTTTTTTCACGGATGGGCCTGCACTTCATAATTTGTAGGACGATTCTGCCCTTGCATCGACTCATCTGCCTGACTCAGCTTGGTTCCATCGATCCTACGAAACGACGCAGAGAAGGCCAGACGAGGCGATGCACAGGAAGAGGAAGCACTGCGCCGCCACGCCGGCTCCTACCCCGGTCCGCCAGGTCCCCAGCGCTTGCCTCGCCATGAATATTACCCGATGTGCTGCCATGTCCCCGCCGCCTCCTGTCCTGCTTCCTCTCCTCCCGCGAGGCTTCCGCCATTGTCACCGTGCTCATCGATGAACTCACAGGTGATACCCCATACTCAAAGAACAATGAACAACTATAGAGCTAGCAAGCAGCAACGCCGAGAAGTAAGCACGGCGAGGCAGCAGCGCCGGAGAGGAGGCGCCGTAATTTTTTTTCAATTAATAAACACTTTGTTTGCATGGAGGATCGCCTAGTTCCATATTATGTGTCCATGCATGTACTGATCCAGGTCGGCCTCCCGTGCATCGTTCCGTTCGACCAGAAACATATCGATCGAACCAGGCAACGGGTCAATCGATGCCAGGGTAGAACCGTCCTAAAAATTATTAAGTGATGCCCCATAAATGAAAAAGGAGAGACAAACTCTATTTGTGCCATTTCATCAAGATGCCAATCAAAGATGTGTCATCTAATCAAACAAAAAGTAATGTGTGTCACTGGATCAAACTCTCAGGAAAGATGTGCCATTTTATCAATTTGCTCCATAATATGACAAACACTTCTAAAGGTGCCTCATCCATGGGCGCATGATAGTGGAAAAACATCTGTAAATTGTGCAGGATCCTATAGAGCAAATGGGCATCATCGACGTGCAGTACACGCTCTCTTAGGCAGATAAGTAACCTCAGACAACTTATTTTGTGAAGACCGGTGGTTCATGGTCTGAAAGTTTTGTTTTTCTCTCTAAATTTTGTACTTAGATAATCCCTTAAATGCTTTTTACTGCTTGATCACATAATACATGTCTGTGCAAGAAAGGAGTTGTTAACTGAAACAATAATGTTAATTTTTGTTGTTAGCTGAAACAATAATGTTAATTTTTGTTAACTACAAACTGTCTTGGACATTGGTTTTTTCAAATTAACTCCGTGTTGAACTGGTTCTTCTTGTTGTGTGCTGCAGCCCAGCAATCTGTTCATGCCAAATGATTGAGTCCTGGTGAGGTTCATTGCTGGACATGCATGGTCTCCGCAGGCAAGGTATTCGAAAAGGAAATTTTTGTATTGATGTGATTAGCAAGTGTATTTAACAATGCATATATGTACGCGAGTTATGTGTAGTGCTGAATCTGATGTGGCTGAACTATCTTCAATTTATGAAGACCTATTTTCCTTTTTAGCATTTTGTACGAACAATATACTTATAATCAGTGTGGAGTTTATTGTAATTTTAGTTGTTCTCTCATAAGTAGAGGCATGCTTTACTGCATTTATGAACACTATGTTTGACCACGAAGATAGGTTTGTGCCAAGTACTGATTTGTGATTTGTGACAAGTACTGATTTGTGACAAGTACTGATTTGTGACAAGTATATATACAAACTGAAGATAGTTCCATCAGTATATATAAAAACTGAAGATAGTCAACTAAGTGCATATAAGTGCATACTGGATTCCATATCAATTATGTACCACAGTTATTTTAACAAGCTCTTGATAATTAAAAAAAAGGAACACTATGGAGCATGTACTCCCTCTGTTCCAAATTGCTCGTCGCAGAAATTGATGTATCTATAACTAAAATACATCTAGATACATCCATACATGCGACAAGTAATTCGGAACGGAGGGAGTATATAGCAAATTATCCTCTCTGAGCCATGTTCTTGGTACAGGTTACTTCGGTAGAACGTCAGATAAATTATAGCCGGGGTTAGGATACCTCTCGAGAAGCAGTAAGTTTTCGAAAGGGTTGAATGTATACATATGTCAAGCCTTGCTATGCATTGGTTGTATACTTAAAGCAGTTGAGTACTTACTTTGAACAGGTATATGCCTCGCTAGCACACAAGAACAGTCAGTTCCATGTATGAATCGGACGAACAGTTGGAGCTATATCACACCACCAATCAAACAGTTGTATAGTTAACCCAGTCTCTTCCCGCATTAGTTTAACCAGAAGTGAACTGTGTACAGGTTACTAACCTGTGTCTCGCTCGCAGCCGTGCCAGGACCCTTGTCTCGCTCGCAGCCGTGCCAGGACCCTTGTCTCGCTCGCAGCCGCGCCGGCACCCGTGGATCGCTGGAAGCCAGGCCGGCACCCGTGTGTAGCTGGCAGCCGCGCCCGGCACCGGGGGCAAAGTTTAAAGAAACAGGCCTCGCACACCTGATCCGACGGCAAACTTTGAAGAAACAGTTCAAATCCACATGATCCGAACGCAAACCTGGAAGCGTGGAGAATCAGGCCTTGCTCGCCCCGTTCGGAAGATAGGATTTGGAAAGAGCAAAAATATTAGATTAAACTGTTGTTTATGGAAGCTTCTCGTGACGGAATTTTCCGATATGGTTCCATATGATTTGATTTGATTGGTGTCGTAAATTGAAGGGAAGGACGAAAGGTTTGTTGTTTTATATGGAAGGGGGATGGAACGTTTGGCTTGGTTCTTGTGATGCATGAAAGAAAACCGATCTTGGTTTTCGGTGGGAAGAAAAAAATCGGTGGGGGGAGGGATCGCCTGGTGGGGAGATCGATGGGACGGTGGGAACGAACGAAGCGAACGAACGATTTACGTACTCAGATATTAGGAGTAGAGATTGAGCACAAGGCAGCACTACCTCCCGCGCCCTTGGAGCTTCCGGCTGCCGGCTGTCCCATTGTGCAGCACGGCATAATTAGCAACTAAACAAAAATGATCAAGGCTGCCGGCTGTCGGCGCCACCCATGCGATCGTCGAGCTCCTACCAGCGGCAGCGGCTAGGGGTGATGTGCGGCCACGGCGGTCAAGCTCCTGTCGGCGGCAGTAAGCTCCTGCCCACGACAGCGGCTAGAGGTAGCATGCGGTCGCAGCGGTCGAGCTCCTGACGGCAGCAGCGATCTTCTCCCGTGCAGTCGTCGAGCTCCTACCCATGGCGGCGAGCTCTTGCCGGTGGCGGCGGGTGGAGGCGGCCTGCGGCCACAGCGGTCGAGCTCCTGACAGCAGCAGCGATCTTCTCCCCCGCAGTCATCGAGCTCCTGACGGCTGTTTTTCGAAGTTTGTAAAGTGATAGTTTTTCGTTACGGTTGGTCGAATTGAGGTATTTATTGATTAAAAAATACTCGAAGTTTAGAGTAATTCTTAAGCCAGTGGTATTACTTGAATGTACGCATTTCAGTTTTGAGTGTCGTTGCCGCGAGGATAAAGCATGTGTAATTGAATTTTTCTAGGCCAATAGCACTTGAATAATTTCATAATTCTGATGGGAATACCTTTGTGAGGGAGGCGGTGGTCAGCCCAGTGGCGGTTCGCTGGCTTTTCTTGCTGGCAAATTTTCGTGTTTTGACCATTTTCTGAAACCTATTCGAGATTTGACTCTAGTTTGAAAAAAATTTAAGATCTGATTTTTTTGCTACCATCAGAGTCCATGGTGGTAGGGTCTAACAACCTACCGCCTGGGACTTTGGCGATAGGAAATATCGCTATCGTCAACCGGGCTGGCGGTAGCCTGCACAACCCTATCGCCAAGTTGCTTGGCGGTAGGTACGAGCACGCACTGTGTTCAATACTTAGAAGATTTTTGGCAGTAGGGCATGCAACCCTAACGTCAGGGACCTACCGCCATGGTCCCTAGCGGTAGCAAAAGGATCAGGTCTCGAAAAAAAATTTAAACTATGGTCAAATTTCGAATAGGTTTCAGAAAAGGGTCAAAACATGAAATTTAAACAAGCGCCGCGCGCTAAGAAAATTTTACAGTGTCGAAATAGCGTTTTAGCAGGGTGGTTGCTTTAGCTGCGCTGCAATATTTAGCGTGCCGCTATAGCGCTTCAACAGACGCGGTAAAATCCAACGCGTGACCAGCCGGTGATTGAAAACAATCCATACGAAAAAACTATGAAACAACACATAGTTCAAAAATTCATAGCATAGTCTCCAAAATAGATAAAACAAAATAAAACTACTCCTCATCCTGCTCGGTGGTGTAGTCCGGCGACGTAAACGCACCGAGCAACCGACGATCTTCATCGTCCGAGGTCGACGCAGGTCCCAGCTCGATGTGGGCTTCCACATGTTCCTTCCGCACATGATTGTCTGCCCGACGCACGGCTCGCTCTGCCCTCTTTTTCGCCCAGAACTCGTTTTCGGCGGCGACATCCTGCGGGAAGCGCTCGCGCCACACCGCCATGACGTGCTCGTCCACCTCAGCGATGAGGAGGCGGAGATCCTCGTCGCTGGTAGAAAAAGGGCCTATAGTCCCGGTTCGTAAGGGCCTTTAGTCCCGGTTCCGGAACCGGGACTAAAGTGTCGGTACTAATACCTCCCCCCTTTAGTCCCGGTTCAATCCAGAACCGGGACTAAAGGCCCTCCACGTGGGCAGTGCGCAGAGCCCAGTCAGGAGACCCTTTGGTCCCGGTTGGTGCCACCAACCAGGACCAAAGGGTCTCCTGACTGGGCTCTGCGCACTGCCCACGTGGAGACCCTTTGGTCCCGGTTGGTGGCACCAACCGGGACCAATAGGCATCCACGCGTCAGCACTTCTGTGGCTGGGGTTTTTGTTTTTTTTTGAAAGGGGGGGGGGGGTTGGGGGTTTTGGGGGGTTAATTTAGGTGTTTCATATATTGTGTTAGCTAGTTATAATTAATAGAGAGAAGTGTCCTCTGTTATGTCCGTGCTTGGTCGACGCTACGTACTATACATACGTATATAGAGAGGACTAGACACGCTAGCTAGCTAGTAAGCAAACGAAGGAAACAGAAGATCGTCATGAACATATATGCATATATACAGAGAGAAGTGATATCGACCACCTCTCCTTCTCCGAGAGATTGGTCGAACAACAAGTTCTCGTATATCTATCTGACACTACCGGCTACATATATACAATAATTATCTCTTACAAATATAATCATATGGACTCAGGGTCCACATAGAATTCTCCGTCTTCAGGGATCACGTGGTCAAGAAAGAATGCCGCCAATTCCTCTTGAATTGCTCGCATGCGAGCTGGTGCTAGGAGTTCATCCCGCTTCCGAAACATCTAATTTGAAGAAGGGGGTCAATACATTCAACACAAATGATGGTAATAAAATAAAATTGTGAATGTTGTTATTTACGTACTTCATATTGTTCGTTAGAGTACCCGCCCCGCTCACAGGTCGTGTGGCGGATGGACTCGCAGATGTAGTATCCACAGAAATCATTTCCTTGTTCCTGCCACAACCACTTTACAAGAAATAGAGGTCAATCAAACTGATAAGCAAGAATGCTAAATGGTATTGATGAAACTAGCGCTTGAATCACTAGGAGATGCGTGGAACATGCTACTATAGTACTTACTTTCGGGTGTCTAAATTCCAGCTCCTTCGGCAGTCCCGGAACTGTTTTGGTGAATTTTCTCCAAACCCTGCCGGACAAAGAAAACAATTACTTGATATCAGGAAATGAACAAAGTTGCTGATATGGTGGATAATGATCGATTTAACTTACTTCTTGAGGATTTCAGTCATGTCCGCATACTCCTTGGGATCTTTTTGTTTAGAGTCCAAGACGGTTACTACTCCCTGCTCAAGCTTAATCTCTAGGAGAATATAGTGGTAACTGCACACACATGCATAACTCATCAATTACATTACTATAACCTTGACTAATATATAAGGGAAACCGAATACACACAAGACAGTAACACTCACCTAAAGTTGTAAGGAAAGAGTATTATATCTTTGTTTTGATTTATTACGAACGATCGTAGCAAGCTGGCCTCGGTAGCTACGGCATGAAGTTTAACCTGAGTTGCATCTATGAGATATGTGTTAATGAACCCAATATCACCGACTTGTCTTTTCTTCAATTCGGCGATCTTCAATCTGCATAATATAGTGAGGATGATTATAAATACATGCAATGAAAGAGCTAAGCTATATAGAGAAACTTAATGACAGAAGTAGTACTACTTACAGACAGTAGCAGGCGACCGTTGTTTTATCGAGGGCCAATTGATTGAAAAACTGATAGAACTCCTCAAATGGAACAGGCAACAGATCAATTTCAACGAGGTCATGCTCCGGTTTAACTCTCGCATACAAAGTACTCCTCCCCCCAGAGTCTCTGCAGATTTTCAAGTACCAATCATGCAATCTTCGCATCATCGTTGATAGAGATCTTTCATCTTTGACGAGAGGCTTCCCGTACTCGTATCTTTGTATCTGCACCTCCATGGGTTCATAATGTACTTCGTCGGGCAGGTAATCTGTAAGATTGCTATAACCGGGCACCATCCTCGGATCATTATCGACGTTGTGGTTAGGCACCTTGAGCGGGGGGCACGATTGCTTCGCTTGTTCGCCGAGCTGGGCAATTTGTTTCCCAGCTTGTCATTCTTTCAGCCTTTGATCACTGACAGTACTTCCCGACCGCTCCGCTTCGGCAAATTCCTTTCCAATAATGCGGTCATAGTTTCCTTTCGGCGGATCAGACTTCGGTGGTTTTGTCAGGGCAGCCAGAGTGCGCTTCACTTTCACCCGATCTACCTTCTCCTCCGGAGGTGGATGTTTCTTTGCTTTCACCCCTTCAAAGAAGTTCCTCACTTCTTCTCGCGCGATCTCGGCGTTCTCCTCCAGGGTCCTCTCATATGGTAACTTCTCTGGAGTCTTCAGAGAAGGACCGAATCTGTATGTCCTCCCGCCTCTGATTGTACTGCTAGACGCCGACCGAGCAGACGGAGCGGTTGTCTTCTTTACTTGCTTAAGCGGCGGAGGAGAAGGACTACGACGCGCCGGAGCAGCTGGAGCGGCGGCAGGTCTCTTCCGCCCTTGCTGACGAGGTGGAGAAGGAGGAGGCTGGCTGCTCGGGCGCGTCGGCGCAGGCGGAGAAGGAGGCGGAGTGCCGCCACGCGCCGGAGAAGGAGCCGGCCGAGGGCCCTGATCGTCACTCGCCGGAGGAGGAGGCGGTGGAGGCGGAGTGCCCTGACTCGTCGGAGGAGGAGGAGGAGGCGGTGGCGTCCAGTTCGGAAGGTTGATGAGCTCCTTCCGCCATAGGCATGGAGTCTTCAGAGCAGACCCCAGCCGAGTCTCCCCTTCACCGGTAGGGTAGTCAAGCTGGAGGTCCTCAAATCCCTCTGTTATCTCATCCACCATCACCCTAGCATATCCTTCTGGAATCGGCCGGCAGTGAAAAGTTGCGCCGGGTTCAGTAGGATAAATAGAGCCAACAGCCGCCTTGACCTTCAAATTCATCCATTGCGTCATAAGGTGGCAGTTTTGAGACTCCGTTATAGCATCCACGGGATAGCTGGCAGGAGCCGTCAAGGCATGCTCCAGCTGAAGCAGCTCGGTGGAAGCCACGCTGCTTCTGCGCTGAGATGGCGGGGTAGCTTCAGGGGAGGCTTCGGCAGTACGTTTGCTGCGATTTGCTTCTAGTTCCTCTATCGCGTCTACCCTTGCTTGCAGCGCCTGTATTTGGGTCTACTGCACTTTTTTCCTCCTCTCATGGGATTTGTAACCGCCTGCGTCCGGAAACCCAACCTTCCATGGAATGGAGCCTGGCGTGCCTCGTGTCCGTCCAGGGTGCTCAGGATTCCCGAGGGCCATTGTGAGCTCGTCGTTCTCTCTGTCTGGAAAGAACGTCCCTTCCTGCGCTGCTTCGATATACTGCTTAAGCTTACTGACTGGTATGTCCATTTGATCGTTCGTCCAAATGCACTTCCCTGTTACAGGGTCCAGTGTTCCGCCAGCCCCGAAGAACCAAGTCCGGCAACGGTCTGGCCAGTTAATTGTCTCTGGTTCGATCCCTTTATGAACCAGATCATTCTCAGTCTTGGACCACTTAGGCCGGGCTACGAGGTAGCCACCTGACCCCGTGCGATGGTGAAGCTTCTTCTTCGCAGCATTTTGCTTGTTTGTCGCCGACATCTTCTTACTCTTTTCTGATGTCTTGTGGGCCACAAATGCGGGCCAGTGATCTCTGATCTTCTCATATCTGCCCTTGAATTCTGGTGTCTCATTATTTTCGACAAACTTATTCAGCTCTTTCTTCCACCTCCTGAATAGTTCTGCCATCCTCTTCAGAGCAAAAGACTTGATTAATTTCTCTTTAATTGGGTTCTCTGGATTATCCTCAGGCGGTAGGGTGAAATTTGACTTCAGCTCAGTCCAAAGATCATTTTTCTGCATATCATTGACATAAGACACCTCAGGGTCTTCTGTAGCCGGCTTAAACCATTGCTGGATGCTTATCGGGATCTTGTCCCTAACCAGAACCCCGCACTGAGCAACAAATGCGCTCTTTGTCCGGAGGGGTTCAATAGATTGGCCGTCGGGCGCGATTGCTATGATCTCAAACTTTTCATCCGAGCTCAACTTTTTCTTCGGGCCTCGTCTCTTTACCGAAGTTGTGCTCGATTCGGAGGGCTAGAAAAAAGAACAAAGACTTAATTAATATGTGTACATACCAAAACAATGAATGCATCAATCAGCTAGTCAGCATAGGCTTAACTAATATATATACCTGGCCGGACTCGGTTCGGTCACCGGAGCCGTCATCACGGTCTCCTTCTTGCACCGGCATTGGGTCACCGGAGCCGTCCTCATGTTCTTCTTCTTGCACCGGCATTAGGTCACCGTAGCCAGCTTGTTCACCCTCTCCTTCCAGACCATCGGTTTCGTTGAGAAACAACGAGAGGGCATCACTTCCTTCTGCGATTATGTCCCTCAACAACGCTTCTTTTGTTGCTTCGTCTAGGGCGGTGTCCATAGTTTCTACAAATATTTACAACATGGCAATTATTATTCAAACATTACAGATGGATATATTAGTGCCAAACGTAGAACTAGCTACCTAATCATAGTAAGCTATCGGGAGGGGGTATATATCGACAACGACGACACTACATCTATGTCCCTCGACGACCCTTGTTCCCGATAAAAAAAAGAGGAAGAAGAAGTAAAATAAGAGGAGAAGAAAGAATAGAGGAGAAGAACCCTCGACCCCTAGACGACCCTCTTCTTCCTCTCATGTTCGAGAGGATCGCCGAGGGGTCGGGAGGTTGCCTAGTGTCAAAGGATTCAACAAAACCATGTCTTCATCATTAGGCGAAAGTAACATGTGCATGATGGTACGAAGCTCTTCAAAGTTGTTCTGGAACGGAGTCCCAGATAGGATAATTCGCTTTTTGGTACAAAGTTCAGCAAGAGCCTTCCGAATATCGCTATTTGGAAGGCCTTTGCTGAATTCGTACCAAAAAGCGGATTATTCTATCCGGGACTCCAATCCAGAATAACTTTGCAGAACTTCGTACCAACATGCCCTGGTTACTTCCGGCTAATGATGAAGGCATGGATTTCTTCAATACTTTGACACTAGGAAACCTCTCTCGACCCCTCGGCGATCCTCGACCCCTCGAACCCTCGACGACCCTGGAACCCTCGACCCCTAGACGACCCTCTTCTTCCTCTCATGTTCGATAGGATCGCCGAGGGGTCGGGAGGTTGCCTAGTGTCAAAGGATTCAACAAAACCATGTCTTCATCATTAGGCGAAAGTAACATGTGCATGATGGTACGAAGCTCTTCAAAGTTGTTCTGGAACGGAGTCCCAGATAGGATAATTCGCTTTTTGGTACAAAGTTCAGCAAGAGCCTTCCGAATATCGCTATTTGGAAGGCCTTTGCTGAATTCGTACCAAAAAGCGGATTATTCTATCCGGGACTCCATTCCAGAATAACTTTGCAGAACTTCGTACCAACATGCCCTGGTTACTTCCGGCTAATGATGAAGGCATGGATTTCTTCAATACTTTGACACTAGGAAACCTCTCTCTACTTCCGGCTAATAATAATAATAAGAAGAAGAAGAAGAAGAAAAGAAGAAGAAAAAAAAGAGGAGAAGAAGAAAGGAATAGTGGAGAAAAGAGAAAATAGAATATATTCTATTTTCTCTTTTTCTCCACTATTCCTTTCTTCTTCTCCTCTTCTTTTTCTTCTTTTTTCTTCTTCTTATTTATTTCTCCTCTTCTTTTCGGTAGAGGAAACCCTAAATAGCTAGCAAGTATCGTGGGTGTGAGATACATGTGGCCTTCGGTGTCGGACACTACATCCACGTCCCACAAGTGACGTGGGCGTCGAAGCCCGCGCCACTTGTGGGATGTGGGTGTAGTGTCCGACACCGACGGTACATGTATCTCACACCGACGATACTTTCTATTTAGGGTTTCTCCTCTACCGCTCCTCGACCTCTCGACGACCCTCGTTCCCGATAAAATAAAGAGGAAGAAGAAGAAGAAAAAAGAAGAAAAGAAAGAATAGAGGAGAAGACTTCCTCTTCTTCCTCTCCTCTTCTTCTCCCTCTTCTTCCCCTTCTTCCTCGCCTCTCTCATGAATGTCCGACGTTCTCGACCCCGCCCCACGTGTCGAAGAAAAAAAAGAAGAAAAAAAAGAGGAGAAGAAGAAAGGAATAGTGGAGAAGAAGAGAAAATAGAATATATTCTATTTTCTCTTCTTCTCCACTATTCCTTTCTTCTTCTCCTCTTCTTTTTCTTCTTTTTTCTTCTTCTTATTTATTTCTCCTCGTCTTCCTCTCCCCTCTCGGCGACCCTAGACCCCCTCTCGACCCTCGACCCCTAGGCAACCGTCGACCCCTCTTTTTTTTCTTCCTCTTCTATTTTATCCTCTTCTTCCTCTACCGCTCGGCGACCCTCGTTCCCGATAAAAAAAAGAGGAAGAAGAAGAAAATAAGAGGAGAAGAATCAATAGAGGAGAAGATCATCTCCTCTATTCTTTCTTCTCCTCTTTTTTCTTTTCTTATTCCTCTTCTTTTTTTATCCTCTTCCTCCTCTCATGTTCGACGACCCTCGACCCCTCGGCGACCCTAGACCCCCTCTCGACCCCTCTTCTTCTCCCTCTTCTAATTCATTTGTTCATATGAATATACAAACATTTTCATATTTACAATAATTAATATCACAAAAAAAGATCTATGAACAGAAAAAAATCCTAATTTTTCTAAAAAACTATCTTTTGCATATATACATGAACATAGATATATACACAGAGAACATATGTATACATATATATATAAAACAAGCATATATATATATGAAAAAAGCATATATATGAAAAAAAATGCTAGCTAGGGCGCCGGCCGGACCAGAGGAGGACCGCGGAGTCGGCGGCGAGGATGGCGACGGGGCAGTGGGCGCGCGCTTGGGGTAGGAGACGCGGGCGACGGTGACGGCGGGCCGGGGCGGCGGGCGTCGGGCAAGGGGCCGGCCGGCGCGGGCAACGGCGAGGGCGGGACGGGGCGGTGCGTGTCGGGGCAGGGACGAGGGCGACGACGACGGGGACGGGCCGGGGCGGCGCGCGTCGCGGGCGACGGCGACGATGGGCGCGGGCGACGGCGACGATGGGGGCGGGCGGCGTCGGGGCAGCCTGGCAGCGTCGGCAACTGCAACTACAAGATGAGAATGAAAAATTCCAAAGTGTGGCCTTATATAGCAGAGGCTTTAGTCTCGGTTCGTGACAGCAACCGGGACTAAAGGTGGGCATTAGTCCCGGTTGCTTCCACGAACCGAGACCAATGGCCTCTTTTCGGCAGCTCAAAGGGCGGGAAGCGAAGCCCATTGGTCCCGATTGGTGGCACCAACCGGGACTAAAGGGTGCATTGGTCACGGTCACGAACCGTGACCAATGCACCCTTTAGTCCCGGTTGGTGCCACCAACCGGGACCAATGCCCTTGTGTGCCCCGCGCCCAAAAGTTTAGTCCCACATCGCTAGTTGACAGCGCCCAACACCAGTTTATAAGCTCTGCTGCCTCCTCCCTCTCGAACTCCTCTGAACTGCAGGCCTATGGGCCTAATTTGACACTGCTTTGCCTGTGGGCCTATTGGGCCTTCTGCGGGCCTGAATCCTGGCCCATGTAGGGTTTCTAGTCGTATTCAGGCCGTGGAGGCCCAGTAGGTGGCATTTTTTTGGTTTTTTCTTTTTTATTTCTACATTTTTTTGGTTTTTTATTTTTTTTATT
This sequence comes from Triticum urartu, assembly GCF_056163025.1. Classification (NCBI taxonomy): domain Eukaryota; kingdom Viridiplantae; phylum Streptophyta; class Magnoliopsida; order Poales; family Poaceae; genus Triticum; species Triticum urartu. Next base: position 546,497,446 of record NC_141877.1, read on the forward strand.
TCTACTTAAAACTAAATACTTACAGTTTTTTAGCGATTTCTTTTTGCTTTTAGGTCAAAAAAATTATAAACTTTCTGTTAGTGCCATTAGTTTTAAATTTTAAATAGTTTAAATTTGAATTTTTAAAAATTTGTGTGAATCACTAGTTTATGAATAACTTTACTATAAAATTAGAATTTTTTTCTTCTTTGCTATTTATTTTTTATTTTAGGTCACACAAATTATAGTTTGATTTTAGGTCACACAAATTATATTCTTTTTGCTATTGAAGAATATTATAGTTTTATTTTAGTTGATCATAACATAATATTTTAATTGATTGTTTTTATTTTCATAAAAGTTTTGTAGTTCATTCTGTTTGCTATTAATTCATTCTTTGAGCTAAATGACTCTGAAATTGGAAAGCATTTCAAAATGAACTCTGAAAAGGTTGAAAGTTGGCATGGTCTCATCATTTCACCCACATAGCATGTTCCAAAAAGTAGAGAGGGTTACGACAAAAACTTGATGCACTTCGTGTACAAAATGGACAATCACTTTCGAAGTATCAAAGTTTCGAACCATAAGACATGAAAGCATTTCAAATGAACTCTGAAAAAGTTGAAAGTTGGGATGGTATCATAATTTCACCCACATAGCATTTGCTTATTGCGGGAGAAAGTCTTCACTTTTTCTTCGCTTGTGTCATTTGCTTATTGCGCCGTAACCATGGATAATCTTCATTGTTTATCAGGATGCTTGGGTTAGCCTTGACATTGAAGGGAGGAATTTCATGAAACTTTTCATAATCTTCAGACATGTCTGTCTTGCCGTCCACTCCCAGGATGTCCCTTTTTCCTGAAAGAACTATGTGGCGCTTTGGCTCATCGTATGATGTATTCGCTTCCTTATCTTTTCTTTTTATCGGTTTGGTAGACATGTCCTTCACATAGATAACCTGTGCCACATCATTGGCTAGGACGAACGGTTCATCAGTGTACCCAAGATTTTTCAGATCCACTTTTGTCATTCCGTACTGTGGGTCTACCTGTACCCCGCCGCCTAACAGATTGACCCATTTGCACTTAAACAAAGGGCCTTAAAATCAGGTCCGTAGTCAAGTTCCCATATGTCCACTATGTAACCATAATATGTGTCCTTTCCGCTCTCGGTTGCTGCATCAAAGCGGACACCGCTATTTTGGTTGGTGCTCTTTTGATCTTGGGCGATCGTGTAAAATGTATTCCCATTTATCTCGTATCCTTTGTAAGTCAATACAGTCAAAGATGGTCCCCTGGACAACAAGTACAACTCATCACAAACAGTGTTGTCACCTTTGAGACGTGTTTCCAACCAACTGCTGAAAGTCCTGATGTGTTCACATGTAATCCAGTCGTCGCACTGCTCCGGGTGTTTGGAGCGCAGACTGTTCTTGTGTTCATCGACATACGGGGTCACCAAGGTAGAGTTCTGTAGAACTGTGTAGTGTGCTTGAGACCAAGAATATCCGTCCCTGCATATTATTGAGTCTCTTCCAAGAGTGCCTTTTCCAGTCAGTCTCCCCTCATACCGCGATTTAGGGAGACCTATCTTGTTAAGGCCAGGAATGAAATCAACACAAAACCCGATAACATCCTCTGTTTGATGGCCCATGGAGATGCTTCCTTCTGGCCTAGCGCGGTTACGGACATATTTCTTTAGGACTCCCATGAACCTCTCAAAGGGGAACATATTGTGTAGAAATATGGGCCCCAGGATGACAATCTCGTCGACTAGATGAACTAGGACGTGCGTCATGATATTGAAGAAGGATGGTGGGAACACCAGCTCGAAACTGACAAGACATTGCGCCACATCACTCCTTAGCCTTGGTACGATTTCTGGATCGATCACCTTCTGAGAGATTGCATTGAGGAATGCACATAGCTTCACAATGACTAATCGGACGTTTTCCGGTAGAAGCCCCCTCAATGCAACCGGAAGCAGTTGCGTCATAATCACGTGGCAGTCATGAGACTTTAGGTTCTGAAACTTTTTCTCTGGCATATTTATTATTCCCTTTATATTCGACGAGAAGCCAGTCGTGACCTTCATACTGAGCAGGCATTCAAAGAAGATTTATTTCTCTTCTTTTGTAAGAGCGTAGCTGGCAGGACCTTTATACTGCTTCGGAGGCATGCCGTCTTTTTCGTGCAAATGTTGCAGGTCCTCTCGTGCCTCAGGTGTATCTTTTGTCTTCCCATACACGCCCAAGAAGCCTAGCAGGTTCACGCAAAGGTTCTTTGTCACGTGCATCACGTCGATTGAGGAGCGGACCTCTAGGTCTTTCCAGTAGGGTAGGTCCCAAAATATAGATTTCTTCTTCCACATGGGTGCGTGTCCCTCAGCGTCATTCGGAACAGCTAGTCCACCGGGACCCTTTCCAAAGATTACGTAGTGTAAATCATTGACCATAGCAAGCACGTGATCACCGGTGTGCATGGCAGGCTTCTTCCGGTGATCTGCCTCGCCTTTGAAATGCTTGCCTTTCTTTCGACATTGATGGTTGGTTGGAAGAAATCGACGATGGCCCAGGTACACATTCTTCCTGCATTTGTCCAGGTATATACTTTCAGTGTCATCTAAACAGTGCGTGCATGCATGGTATCCTTTGTTTGTCTGTCCTGAAAGGTTACTGAGAGCGGGCCAATCGTTGATGGTCACGAACAGCAACGCCTTAAGGTTAAATTCCTCCTGTCTGTGCTCATCCCACGTACGTACACCGTTTCCATTCCACAGCTGTAAAAGTTCTTCAACTAATGGCCTTAGGTACACATCAATTTCGTTGCCGGGTTGCTTAGGGCCTTGGATGAGAACTGGCATCATAATGAACTTCCGCTTCATGCACATCCAAGGAGGAAGGTTATACATACATAGAGTCACGGGCCAGGTGCTGTGATTGCTGCTCTGCTCCCCGAAAGGATTAATGCCATCCGCGCTTAAAGCAAACCATACATTCCTTGGGTCCTTTGCAAACTCATCCCAGTACTTTCTCTCGATTTTTCTCCACTGCGACCCGTCAGCGGGTGCTCTCAACTTCCCATCTTTATTTCGGTTCTCACTGTGCCATCGCATCAACTTGGCATGCTCTTCGTTTCTGAACAGACGTTTCAACCGTGGTATTATAGGAGCATACCACATCACCTTCGCAGGAACCCTCTTCCTGAGGGGCTCGCCGTCAACATCACCAGGGTCATCTCGTCTGATCTTATACCACAACGCACCGCATACCGGGCATGCGTTCAGATCCTTGTATGCACCGCGGTAGAGGATGCAGTCATTAGGGCATGCATGTATCTTCTCCACCTCCAATCCTAGAGGGCATACGACCTTCTTTGCTGCGTATGTACTGTCGGGCAATTCGTTATCCTTTGGAAGCTTCTTCTTCAATATTTTCAGTAGCTTCTCAAATCCTTTGTCAGCCACAGCATTCTCTGCCTTCCACTGCAGCAATTCCAGTATGGTACCGAGCTTTGTGTTGCCATCTTCGCAATTGGGGTATAACCCTTTTTTGTGATCCTCTAACATGCGATCGAACTTCAGCTTCTCCTTTTGACTAATGCATTGCGTCCTTGCATCGACAATGACCCGGCGGAGATCATCATCATCGGGCACATCGTCTGGTTCCTCTTGATCTTCAGCAGCTTCACCCGTGGCAGCATCATTGGGCACATCGTCTGGTTCCTCTTGATCTTCACCAGCTCCCCCCGTTGCAGCATCACCGTATTCAGGGGGCACATAGTTGTCATCGTACTCTTCTTCTTCGCCGTCTTCCATCATAACCCCTATTTCTCCGTGCCTCGTCCAAACATTATAGTGTGGCATGAAACCCTTGTAAAGCAGGTGGGAGTGAAGGATTTTCCGGTTAGAGTAAGACCTCGTATTCCCACATTCAGTGCATGGACAACACATAAAACCATTCTGCTTGTTTGCCTCAGCCGCATCGAGAAACTCATGCACGCCCTTAATGTACTCGCGGGTGTGTCTGTCACCGTACATCCATTGCCGGTTCATCTGTGCGTACATTATATATAATTAAGTGTCCAAATTAATAAAAGTGTACAAATCTCGAGGAAAATGGAGCTTGAAGGTCGAGCTTCGAGAGGAGAAAGCTTAAGTAGTGTGGCTCGGGCATTCCATCGAACACCTCATGTGCATAGGAGGTGAGCTAGAGCACCACAAAGCCCTCTCCCCCTCGGCCAGAAAAAATAGAGCACTGTGCTCTGCTCTTGCGCGAGGGGGTATATATAGGCACCTCATTGGTCCCGGTTGGTGGCATGAACCGGGACTAAAGGGGAGCCTTTGGTCCCGGTTCAAGCCACCAACCGGGACCAATGGTGGTGGGCCAGGAGCGAGGCCCATTGGTCCCGGTTCGTCCCACCAACCGGGACCAAAAGGTCCAGACGAACCGGGACCAATGGCCCACGTGGCCCGGCCGGCCCCCTGGGCTCACGAACCGGGACCAATGCCCATATTGGTCCCGGTTCTGCACTGAACTGGGACTAATGGGCTGAGCCGGCCTGGACCATAGCCCTGTTTTCTACTAGCGCGAGATCCTGCGCCTGCTCGCATGTCTGCACGTCGGTGAAGTTCATCTACGACCAAGGCCGACTAAGGCGCCATGCCGTTGCGTCATACGCGCGGGCGACCTCATGGGCGGTCTCGAACGTGCCAAGCCCGAGGCGTGTATGATCGGAGCGGATCTCCGCGTAATACACGCCGGAAGGGTGGAGGCGGACGCCGCGTTAGCCCGAGTTGCTCCGGGCATGCAGTGGCATGGCGGGGCGCCGGAACAGGCAAGGGAGAAGGCGCAGCGGCGGCGGGGAGCTGGAAGATGCGGGAAAGAAAGCACGGCGTCGGAAGAGGCAGGAAAGAAAGCGCGGCAGGAGGAAAGAAGTGGCGGTTGGCAAGCGCCCGCGGCTTGTAACCGGCGTGCTGGCCGACAGATGCCAAAACTGCCGCGAGCGCCGTTTTTTGCGCGTCTACTGGAGCGCGCCACGCGGCCTCTCGCATGCCAAATTGGCATTTTTTTTCCAGCGCTCGGCTTATCTAGCGCATTTGTTGGAGATACTCTTATAGCAGGTAAAGCATTCCTCTTGTGTGAAGAGCGCACATATTAGGCCGGCCCATTAGCTAAGGTCGCTTGCTCGCTTCGCTAGCTTTAGATCGCTCGCTCGCTCGCTCGCTCGGTGGATGTACTGGTTTATCTGGGTTTTTTTTTTCGGTTTTCCATTGACTTTTTCTTGGTTTTATGAGTTTTCTTCGTTCTTTCCTGTTATTTACTGATTTGTTTGTTTTCTGTTTTCTTTGGTTCCTTCTAGGTTTTCACTGTTTATTAATTTCTTTCTTTCTTTCTTTTCCGTCATTTTCTTTTCTTTTCTCGGTTTTCTTTGTGTCATTCTTGGATTCATTCATTTTGCATTGTTTTTTTTGTTTTTCATTTTCTTTATGCTTTTATTTGTTTTTTTTCCTTTTTGTCTTTTATTGGTTTGCTTTGTTTTCCAATGATCTTGTTTATTTTCATCGGTTCTTTTTTGTTCAACACATTTTTTTCTGTACACACTCGGCATTTTTCGTATACATCAGGAACAATTTAGAAAAACAATGGTTAACAAAACAATCCAAACACATGTATTGATGTCTACTTTATGCCATACACTTTTATGCATTTGTCATACACTAGTGTCAAAAAACGTTCTATATTATGGGACAGAGGGAGTATGTGTTTAAAATTTTCAATTATATGATTCAGTTTTTTTCAACACACATGTTTTTGAGCATTGTTTCTCGAATATGTGTTAAACATTTTTTTTTGAAATAAGTGTTGATATATTTTCTTCAAATGCTATCAACATTTTTTATCATTGCACCAACATTTTTCTAACACTAAACAAAATATTTTTTAGATATGTGTATTTGAAATAGTTTTTAGAAAATATTAAAAATACTAAAAAGGAAAAAAGAAGAGAAATATAAATAAAAGAAATCAAATGAACGGTGGAAAGAAAAAGATCGAGCAAACAGCGTGATTCGGGCAATAGGACCGTAGCCGGACATATCCTATTTCGGGCGTTGGTTACCCGCGAGGAACCTAGTGCGCACCCCTGGAGCGCGCTCGATCAGCGTTTTGGCCAGCCCATTTTAGGTGTACTCATCACCGGTTTTCGGAAGGTTCTACAACCTTCCTTGAACTGTTTTCTTGTTTTTTCTTTGTTATTTTCTGGTTTTTTTCTTTGTTATTTTCTGGTTTTGATTTATTTTTATTTTAGGTTTATTTACTATTTCCCTTTTTTATTTTATTTATGATTATTTTATTTTTATTTTTTGCTATCATTTTTTAATTTTTTGAACATTTTGTTTGAAACTGGAACTTTTTTAAAATCGTGATTGTTTTTAAATCTTTAACTAATTTTTAATTTTTTTGAAGATTACGTGATTTTTTTCGAAATCATGAGCTTGTTTACCAATTCATGCACTCCTTTTCAAACTTCTGAATATTTTTTAAATGAGCGAACAATTTTGAAAATTGGTAAAATCTGTTTAAAAATCACTAACATTTTTTTGATGGATATTTTTCAAATTCATGAACTTTATTTGAATCTACAAACTTGTTTTGAACCGATGAAGTTTTTCTGAATTTCAAAAAATTGAGTGGAATTTTTTTTCTTAACATTCGTTTTTTATTCATATTGATGGATATTGTTTTAATACATGAACATTTGTTAAAATCGTGAATATTTTTCAATCTGCGAACATGTTTTAAAAATCATGATATAAATTAAGTCTGCATACATTTGATGATTTCTTGGAAATTTGTTTGCAAAAAAATTATGTTTTAAAAAAAACAGAACTTCTCTGAAATTCCAAATTATTTAAAGGGGAAAAACCAAAAACAGAAAAGAAAAAATGATTAAAAAACAAGGCGCCCACATATGGGCCGCCCCAAAAGGCGCGCGTCGGGGTTGGGCGCTGCGTCTCCTCCCAGCACGCGATATAGGAAGCTCGACATAGCCGCGACATGTCCGGTCCAGCTTGCAACCCCCGAGGTACAGGGCTTGCATGACCAATCCGAACACTAGCACCGATGCATATGCGTCCGCTACCATTTTCCCATGAAACTTTGATCCCCGCTACTCTAGAAAGAATGCTTGTGCGTTGGCTACTATTTTTCCCATCGAAATATTGTCATCTCAGCACGTCAGTTTATTTCAGTAGGATTTAGTCTGTAGCTGTAGCAAAGCCCGTCGTACCCAAAACCAAAAGGACAACAAACAGGTTTGCCTGGTCCTCCTATTGCCGCTAATATAATGGTGCTACCGTGCCATATGGCCCTTGGTGCTAGGGGCTGCACGCCTGCATGCAGTCTTGAGCTCCCAATTCATAGGTCATAACCCCCCAACCAAAACCCTGTGCCTCTGTGAAATCAGCCGAAGAAACAACACCATTGACGACCTGGGATTCTTGTGGATGTTTTGCCTTCCACCTCATTGGAAGCCCCCAAGTGATATATAGGTGTTGCTCCCAATACTAACACTTGCTCAGCTCTGCCGCCGGAGGCAACAAAGTCCCACAGCCAGATGGAAACCGGCGTACGGCGGAGATGCCCCTCCTCTTGGGAGGCGGATTTACAGCAGACACTAACCACCTCTTCTTCTTCCTCCTCACTGCTCCATGCCCATCCTCCTCTCCCCCCGATCCACCATCGGCAGCTCTGCCATTCCCGTCCATCAGCAATGGATCATCGGCCCCATTCTCCGCGGATCCGCTGGCAGCAGCAACAGCAGAACTCTTCGGGGCAGCAGAAGACGGTGGCGTCACCTCCATTGCCTTGCTTTCTCTTTCTGCCTGGGCAAGGGCATCGCCGACGCCGGACGGTCGTGCATCTCCCCCCTCCTTCCTCACGTCCACCGTCCCCTCGGTCTCCGGCTGACACGCCGTGGCCTCCTCCACCCTGTCCTCGATGACGCCCTTCGCACCGCCGCCGACGGGGCCCGACGGGGCAGCGGGGAAGCGGCCGCAGCCGGCCAGCCACGAGCGCTTGGCCGAGACCCTCCTCGGCCTCACCCCGCAGGACGCCAGCCGCGCGCCGATCGGGGCCACCCTCACCCAGGGCCGGTCCTAGGATTTTAGGGGCCCGGGGCGAGATTAGAGCTCGGGGCCCTTATAGGATTGCCTTCAGAACGATTTTCTAGTTGTCTTTCCTGCTTCTTGTTCGACCCCAGAATTCAATCGTGCACCCAACACCCGATGGAATTGTTTTACTCACTAAGAGGCAAAATTGAATGTACTATCAAATCCAGTGCATTTATAGAAAAATAGATTAACCATAATCATGGAGTAGTTTCTTTTCCTGGATTACGGCTTTGCATCTGTGTGTTCCATAGAATATTGCAAAGAACATACACAATCCAATCAATTTAATGGAAAAGCATCTATATATACATTGCAATTAGCACCGGACGTAGTGACTTCTAGACAGATGCCATGTAATTATTATTATTTCTATATATGTTTTCCCTAAACATCACATCAAGGTCTCTATATCGGACATGCCCTTAGTATTTGAAATTTAGCGCAATGCTTTTTATTAACTCAATAATACCTACGTCAACCATGGCCAATCAATCAATTAACAATGCCCCATGACAATAACGAAGATCTAATATTGATTATCAGTTATAACTTTTTATTAATTACTATGGGAAAAATCAAAATTGTTAGGGCACAATACCTTGTCTAGAATCAGCTTCTCGTCTCGTTGATGGGGAGTCACCGGCTGAAGTAGTAGTGGCAGCATGGCGCATGCTCGGTCGCCATCGCTTGTCCGCCGTTGTTCAATTGGTTCCGACGGTGGCGGGGCGAAGAGGCAAAAATCTATGCGGCGGCAGCCGCCGACACCGTGTGTGCGTGAAGACGTAACTGGTGCGCCTCTCCGAGATGGCTGACTCCATCCAAGATCCGAGTAGTAATTAGTAGCCAGCCAGCCACGTAATAACTTGGGCCAACTTAGCACGTTTTTTCAGTCGATGGAAACCCAGCAGCCGGCCTACATACATACGTCCTGGGGGGGGGGGGGGGGGCTGTGCTCCGGGGGCCCGGGGCGGCCGCCCCCCTGCCCCCCCATCAGGACCGGGCCTGCCCTCACCCTCACCATCGCCCTGCAGATCCAGAAAAAAAAATAGCCGCAACGAAGAAGATAAGAACTAGAGATATAAACCCTAAATTCTGATTGCGCCGAGGCGGAACCGGGCGACGAAAGAACTGCCGTAGAAAGAGGGGCCGAGGCATTCACCTTGCGCAGAAGTCAGACGAGCCGCCGGTGTCGTCGGCTGTTGGCGACGTGGGTGGAGAGATCGAGAGACAGAGGTGTAGCGTGTGGGACAGAACCGGAGGGGCCGGCTTCCCGATTCCGACGATTCGGGGCTACGCGAGTCCGAGTCCGACAATTAAGCCTGCGATGGACCAAACGGGGGAGTATTATACACGCAAAAGGCCTGTCCGTTGTGACGGGAGAAAAATATCATACTCACTCCATTCCATAATACAGTGCATATAATCTTTTTAGACGCCGATATCCACTATACGTGTGGCATAATAAGTATTCGTCCACACATCGTGTGTGACATGAGCAGAGGACAGCCCACATGGCTGTGTGTGGGCGGATAGTAGAATTGCTCACACGTGTGGGCGCAGCTACTTCCTGCCACACGCCCAACAAGTACTACCCATTCCCACTCCGTGCGTGTGGCACGAAGCAAAATATGCCCACACGTCCTGGCGCAGCTACAATAGGTACCTGCGGGATGACGATTTAGTTGCCATCCGGGATGGCAGATGTAGTTATCCGGGATGGTAAATATGGTTGTAAAAGCATGACAATTCTCTCTGTTTTGGTTAACTATAGTTGCCATGTCTAATTTATGATAGTTGTCGCGTGTAATCAAAGCATAGTTGTCGTGTGTGATTAACTACTTGCCACATATGGTCAAACAATAGTTGCCGTGTGTGTTTACCTAGTTGCCACGTGTGATTAATCACAGTTGCCATGTATGTTTACCTGATTGCCACGTACGCGCAACTGCAGTTGCCGTCTAGCAAACGAATCATAATTGTCATGTGTGTTTAGCTAGTTGCCATGTACGCGCAACTGCAGTTGCCATCCAACAACGTACGACTTCGTGTGGGCGAAAAGCAGTTCGCCCACACGCGCGTGGACTAGGTGGTGGTTGTGTGGACAGAAACTAGTTCGCCCACGTAGCACAGCTGGCAACCGCGTGCTGTGGGGCATGTGGGTGACCTCTCCAACGCCCACATACCGGCCTTGTCCAACGTGGCACGTGAAAACTATCTCGGTGTGCCAAGATTCATGCAAACTTAACTGTACGGTGATCTAGACGTGTGGGCGAGTTGCAATGTTGCCACACATGTGAGCGTTAGTGTTTCCGATCTTTTTTAAGGTTAAACCTCACAAATTTTAATCAAGTTTGTGAAGAAAAAACATATACATCTAGAATGCAAAACATATACCACTAGATTCAACATAAGATGTAGTTTGATATTTTATATATATTATCGATATAAATAGTTTTTCTTATAAAGTTGGTCAAAGTTTACAATGTTTGATTTATCAAAAAATCTATACGCACTATATTATGAAACGGAGGGAATATTTAGCATCAACACTATTTACTTACACGTCGCCGGCGGATCATCTAAAAATATCTGCCACATCGCGAGCCGTCGGATATGACGCCATCCTATGCGGCAGAACGGTGTCTTTCATCATTGCAATAGGGTTACTATTGCACAAATCTTTGCAACAAAAGACTTGTTGCAGAAAAACTTTCGCAACAAAGATATTGTTACAGAAAACTTTTGCAATAAATGTCATGTTGCAGTTTTTTTTCTTCATCTTGTGGAAGAAATTTTTGCAACACTTGTTGTAGAAACCTATGCATCATAAGTTATGTTGCAGCTTTTTTCTGTTGAAAGATTTTTTTATCTTCACCTTTTTGCAACATAGATGATTGAAGAAACTTTCGCAACATAGGTAATGTTGCAAAAAAATACAGTGAAGATGATATTGAGCAGCAACGTTGCCTTTGTCGTCGCCCTTTGCAACTCTGTCGTTGCAATTGCAGTAGGGGAGGCGACCGATGATGGTTGGGAATGACATGATGGGGGTCAACGACGGCCGTGCCGAGCTTAGGCGCCTCACAACGGTCAACGGCCGTGCTGGAGGCTGATACGTCCATTTTGCATCATGCTTTTATATCGATATTTATTGCATTATGGGCTGTTATTACACATTATGTCACAATACTTATGTCTATTCTCTCTTATTTTACAAGGTTTACATGAAGAGGGAGAATGCCGGCAGCTGGAATTCTGGGCTGGAAAAGGAGCAAATATTAGAGACCTATTCTGCATAACTCCAAAAGTCCTGAAACATCACGGGAGCACGTTTTTCAGAATATATAAAAAATATTGGGCGAAGGACGTACCAGAGGGGGGCCAACCACCATCCACAAGGGTGGGGGCGCGCCCTACCCCCTGGTCGTGCTGCCTACCTCGTGGGCCCTCTGGCAGCCCTCTGATGCCCATCTTCTGCTACATGAGGTCTTTCGTCCAGAAAAAAAATTATAAGCAAGCTCACGGGACGAAACTCCGCTGCCACGAGGCGGAACCTTGGCGGAACCAATCTAGGGCTCCGGCGGAGCTGTTCTACTAGGGAAACTTTCCTCCGGAAGGGGGAAATCATCGCCATCGTCATCACCAACGATCCTCTCATCAGGAGGGGGTCAATCTCCATCAACATCTTCACCAGCACCATCTCATCTCAAACCCTAGTTCATCTCTTGTATCCAATCTTTGTCCCAAAGCCTTAGATTGGTACCTGTGGGTTGCTAGTAGTGTTGATTACTCCTTGTAGTTGATGCTAGTTGGTTTACTTAGTGGAAGATCATATGTTCAGTCCATTATGCATATTAATACCCCACGATTATGAACATGAATATGCTTTATGAGTAGTTACGTTTGTTCCTGAGGACATGGGAGAAGTCTTGCTATAAGTAGTCATGTGAATTTGGTATTCGTTCGATATTTTGATGAGATGTCTAAAACAGTAGATAAAGCCCAATAATGTCTAAAACAGTAGATAATATAGCATGGAGCAATCAAAAATTATAGATACGTCGGAGACGTATCATCATCCCTCTAGTGGTGTCATGTAAACGTCGACTACATGACACTTCGCCATTGTTTGGGTCTAGAGGGAGGCATTGGGAAGTAATAAGTAGATGATGGGTTGCTAGAGTGACAAAAGTTTAAACCCTAGTTTATGCGTTGCTTCGTAAGGGGCTGATTTGGATCCATATGTTTCATGCTATGGTTAGGTTTACCTTAATACTTCTGTTGTAGTTGCGGATGCTTGCAATAGGGGTTAATCATAAGTGGGATGCTTGTCCAAGTAAGGGCAGTACCCAAGCACCGGTCCACCCACATATCAAATTATCAAAGTACCAAACACGAATCATATGAACGTGATGAAAACTAGCTTGACGATAATTCCCATGTGTCCTCGGGAGCGCTTTCCTTCATATAAGAGTTTGTCCAGGCTTGTCCTTTGCTACAAAAAGGATTGGGCCATCTTGTTGCACCTTATTTACTTTTATTACTTGTTACCCGTTACAAATTACCTTATCATAAAACTATCTGTTACCGGTAATTTCAGTGCTTGCAGAGAATACCTTACTGAAAACTGCTTATCATTTCCTTCCGCTCCTCGTTGGGTTCGACACTCTTACTTATCGAAAAGGCTACAATAGATCCCCTATACTTGTGGGTCATTAAGACTCTTTTCTGGCATCGTTGCCGTGAGTGAAGCGCCTTTGGTAGGTGGAATTTGGTAAGGAAAAATTTATATAGTGTGCTGAAATTTACTGTCACTTGTTACTATGGAACATAATCCTTTGAGGGGCTTGTTCGGGGTATCTTCACCCCGACCAGTAGAGAAAAGAGTTTCTCCTCAACCTACTGAAAATGTTTACTTTGAAATTCCTTCGGGTATGATATAGAAACTGCTAGCTAATCCTTTCACAGGGGATGGAACATTACATCCCGATTTGCACCTAATCTATGTGGATGAAGTTTGTGGATTATTTAAGCTTGTAGGTATGCCCGAGGATGTTATCAAGAAGAAGTTCTTCCCTTTATATTTGAAGGGAAAGGCATTGACATGGTTTAGGCTATGTGATGATATGGGATCATGGAACTACAACCGATTGAAATTGGAATTTCATCAGAAGTTTTATCCTAAGCATCTTGTTCATCGTGATCGTAATTATATATATAATTTTTGGCCTCGCGAAGGAGAAAGCATCGCTCAAGCTTGGGGAGACTTAAGTCAATGTTATATTCATGCCCCAATCATGAGCTCTCAAGAGAAATTATTATTCAAAAAATTTATGCTCGGCTTTCTCTTGATAATCGCTCCATGCTCGATACTTCTTGTACTGGTTCTTTTATGATGAAGACTATTGAATTCAAATGGGATTTATTGGAAAGAATTAAACGCAACTCTGAAGATTGGGATCTCGATGAAGGTAAGGAGTTAGGTATAACACCTAAGTTTTATCGTGTTAAAATCTTTTATGGATACCGATGCTTTTCGTGAATTTAGCACTAAATATGGACTTGACTCTCAGATAGTAGCTTATTTCTGTGAATCCTTTGCTACTCATGTTCATCTCCCTAAGGAGAAGTGGTTTAAATATAATCCTCCCATTGAAGTAAAAGTAGTTGAACCTATTAAAGTTGAAGAAAAGACTATCACTTATAATGATCCTGTTGTTCCTACTGCTTATATTAAGAAACTACCTTTCCCTGTTAGAATAAAGGATCATGCTAAAGCTTCAAATGTGGTTTGTAAGAGTAATACTATAACACCTACACCCTTTGAGAAAATTAAAGTTGAACCTAGTGTTGCTATGGTTAAAGATCTCTTGGCCGATAATATTGATGGGCATGTTATTTACTTCTGTGATGAAGCTGCTAGAATTGCTATACCCGATACTAAACATAAACATAGGCCTATTGTAGGCATGCCTGTTATTTCTGTTAAAATAGGAGACCATTGCTATCATGGATTATGTGATATGGGTGCTAGTGCAAGTGCAATACCCCGTTCCCTATATAAAGAAATTAGGCACGATATTGCACTTGCTGAGATAGAGGAAATTGATGTTACTATTAAATTTGCCAATAGAGACACTATTTCACCAGTTGGGATTGTTAGAGATGTTGAAGTCTTGTGTGGGAAAGTTAAATATCCTATCAATTTTATTGTTTTTGGTTCCCCACAAGATGACTTTTGTCCCATTATATTTGGTAGACCCTTCTTGAATATTGTTAATGCTAAGATAGACTGCAATAAGGACATTGTTTCTATTGGTTTGGGGGATATATGTCTCGTGAGTTTAATTTTGCTAAATTCCGTAGATAACCCCATGATAAAGAATTGCCTAGTAAAGGTGAAATTATTGGTCTTGCTTCTATTGCCGTGCCTCCTAGTGATCCTTTAGAACAATATTTGCTAGACCATGAAAATGATATGTTTATGAATGAAAGAAGGGAAATAGATGAAGTATTCTTTAAATAGGGACCTATATTGAAACACAACTTGCCTGTTGAAATCCTAGGGGATCCTCCTCCACCCAAGGGTGATCCTGTGTTTAAAGCTTAAACCTGTACCTGATACTCTTAAATATGCTTATCTTGATAAGAAAGAGATATATCCTGTTATTATTAGTGCTAACCTTTCAGAACATGAGGAAAAGAAATTATTGAAAACTCTGAAGAAGCACCGTGCTGCTATTGGATATACTCTTGATGATTTTAAGGGCATTAGTCCCACTCTGTGTCAGCACAAAATAAAATTGGAGAAAGACTCGAAACTGGTTGTTGATCATCAACGACGGTTAAATCCTAAGATGAAAGAAGTGGTAAGAAAGAAATACTAAAGCTTCTGGAGGAAGGTATAATTTATCCCGTTGCTGATAGTCAGTGGGTAAGCCATGTCCATTGTGTCCCTAAGAAGGGATGTACTACTGTTGTTCCTAATGATAAAGATGAATTGATCCCACAAAGAATTGTTACAGGTTATAGAATGGTAATTGATTTCCACAAATTAAATAAAGCTACTAAAAAGGATCATTACCCGTTACCTTTTATTGATCAAGTGCTAGAAAGATTATCCAAACATACACATTTTTGCTTTCTAGATGGTTATTCTAGTTTCTCTCAAATACCTATGTCAAAAGAGGATCAAGAAAAGACAAATTTTACTTGACCTTTTGGTACCTTTGCTTATAGACATATGCCTTTTGGTTTATGTAATGCACTTGCTACTTTTCAAAGATGTATGACTTCTATATTATCTGACTTTTGTGAAAAGATTGTTGAGGTTTTTATGGATGATTTCTCCATTTATGGAACTTCTTTTGATGATTTCTTAAGCAACCTTGATCGAGTTTTGCATAGATGTAAAGAAACTAATCTTGTCTTGAATTGGGGGAAGTGCCATTTTATGGTTAATGAAGGTATTGTCTTGGGGCATAAAATATCTGAAAGAGGTATTGAAGTTGATAAAGCTAAGGTTGATGCTATTGAAAAGATGTTTTGTCCTAAATATATTAAAGGTATAAGAAGTTTCCTTGGTAATGCCGGTTTTTATAGGAGGTTCATTAAGGACTTCTCTAAAATTTCTCGGCCTTTGACTAATCTCTTACAAAAAATGTTCCTTTTGTTTTTGATGATGATTGTGTAGAACCATTTGAAATACTTAAGAAAGCTTTGATTTCTACACCTATTGTTCAACCTCCTGATTGGAATTTACCCTTTGAAATTATGTGTGATGCTAGTGATTATGCTGTAGGGGTTGTTCTAGGACAAGGAGTTGATAAGAAATTAAATGTTATCCAATATGCTAGTAAGACTCTAGACAATGCTCAAAGAAATTATGCTACTACTGAAAAAGAATTTTTAGCAGTTGTATTTGCTTGTGATAAGTTCAAACCTTATATTGTTGATTCTAAGGTAATTGTTCACACTGATCATGCTGCTATTAAATATCTTATGGAAAAGAAAGATGCTAAACCTAGACTTATTACATGGGTTCTCTTGCTACAAGAATTTGATTTGCATATTATTGATAGAAAGGGAGCTGAGAACCCCGTTGCAGACAACTTGTCTAGGTTAGAGAATGTTCTTGATGACCCACTACCTATTGATGATAGCTTTCCTAATGAACAATTAGCTGTCATAAATGCTTCTCGTACTGCTCCATGGTATATATGTTGATTATGCTAATTACATTGTTGCTAAATTTATACCACCTAGTTTCACATACCAGCAAAAGAAAAAGTTCTTGTATGATTTAAGGCATTACTTTTGGGATGACCCACATCTTTATAAAGAAGGAGTGATACGTCTCCATTGTATCTATAATTTTTGATTGCTCCATGCTATATTATCTACTGTTTTGGACTATATTGGGCTTTATTTTCCACTTTTATATTATTTTTGGGACTAACCTATTAACCGGAGGCCCAACCCAGAATTGCTGTTTTTTTTGCCTATTTCAGTGTTTCGAAGAAACAGAATATCAAACAGAGTCCAAACAGAAAAATCCTTTTTGGAACATGATTTTCTTCTCGGATAAGACTCAGGAGACTTGGACCCTACTCCAAGAAGTACCGGAGGCGGTCACGAGGGTAGGGGCGCCCCCCCCCTACAGGGCGCGCCCCCTGCCTCGTGGGCCCCTTGGTGCTCCACCGACGTACTCCTTCCTCCTATATATACCCACGTACCCCCAAACAATCAGAAGAGGAGCCAAAAACCTAATTCCACCGCCGCAACTTTCTGTATCCACGAGATCCCATCTTGGGGCCTGTTCCGGAGCTCCGCCGGAGAGGGTCGTCATCACGGAGGGCTTCTACATCATCATAGCCCCTCCGATGAAGTGTGAGTAGTTTACCTCAGACCTTCGGGTCCATAGTTAGTAGCTAGATGGCTTCTTCTCTCTTTTTGGATCTCAATACAATGTTCTCCCCCTCTCTTGTGGAGATCTATTCGATGTAATCTTCTTCTTTTGCGGTGTGTTTGTTGAGACCGATGAATTGTGGGTTTATGATCAAGTCTATCTATGAGCAATATTTGAATCTTCTCTGAATTCTTTTATGTATGATTGGTTATCTTTGCAAGTCTCTTCGAATTATCCGTTTGGTTTGGCCAACTAGATTGGTAGTTCTTGCCATGGGAGAAGTGCTTAGCTTTGGGTTCGATCTTGCGGTGTTCTTTCCCAGTGACAGAAGGGGCAGCAAGACACGTATTGTATCGTTGCCATCGAGGATAACAAGATGGGGTTTATTTCATATTGCATGAATTTATCTCTCTACATCATGTCATCTTGCTTAAAGCGTTACTCTGTTTTTAACTTAATACTCTAGATGCGTGCTGGATAGCGGTCGATGAGTGGAATAATAGTAGTAGATGCAGAATCGTTTCGATCTACTTGTCACGGACGTGATGCCTATATACATGATCATGCCTAGATATTCTCATAACTATGCTCAATTCTGTCAATTGCTCAAGAGTAATTTGTTCACCCTTATGCTCTCGAGAGAAGCCACTAGTGAAACCTATGGCCCCCGGGTCTATTCTCATCATATCAATCTCCATCACTTTAATCTTGTTTTGTTTTTTACTTTGCCTTTTACTTTTCACTTTGCATCTTTATATAAAAAATACCAAAAATATTATTTATCGGATCTCACTTCCGTAAGTGACCGTGAAGGGATTGACAACCCCTAATCGCGTTGGTTGCGTTGAGCTCTTTGTGTTGTGTAGGTACGAGGGACTTGCGCGTGGCCTCCTACTGGATTGATACCTTGGTTCTCAAAAACTGAGGGAAATACTTACGCTACTCTGCTGCATCATACCTTCCTCTTCGGGGAAAACCAACGCAAGCTCAAGATGTAGCAAGAAGGATTTCTGGCGCCATTGCCGGGGAGTCTACGCAAAAAGTCAACATACCAAGTACCCATCACAATCCCTATCTCCCGCATTACATTAGTTGCCATTTGCCTCTCGTTTTCCTCTCCCCCACTTCACCCTTGCTGTTTTATTCGCCCTCTCTTTCTCCTTCCCCTTCTCCTTCTTCGTTTGCCTTTTTCTCGCTTGCTTGTCGTTATGTCTGAATTTGGGGAAATTATTGCCGATATGGATAATAATAATAATATCATGGAGAATTCTGATGCTCCTACTGAAGAACCCCCTACCTTGCATACAAAAACAATTCGTGTTGGTAGTGGTAATATTATTGGAAAAGGAGTTATCCAAGATTTCTTTACTTGTGCCGGTACTTTGCCCTCTATGGGCGGTTCTATTCTTCATAGAACTAGTAGTCTTGCGGATGCTATTGCCATGCTTATAGTTGAACTTGAAAGACAATTTATGCACATGCATCCTTGCATCCAACGAATCTTCTTAGAATTCTCTAATATTGAGCATTCTTCTGTTAAGCGTGCCGCTACTATCTTTTTGGCTCATGAGTTTAGTTTTATAATAAAAGAGGCCAAAGAAATCTTTGCGCATTATAGGGTGGATGCTAGTCATCCTCCCATTGAAGCTATCATTTTTAATCAAGAAGACATGATGCGTTTGCAATCTTTAGATCATATTGCTTACAATGAAAATCTTAGGAAAAAGGTTCCTGCCGATGTTCTAGTTGATAAAATTTCCGAGCTTAATGATGATTTTGCTATTCAGAATAATGGACTGGGTTTTCCTCTTGAACAAAGGCTTGTAGCTTTTTGCCAAAAGAATGCTCTTAATGATGAATTGATTGTGCAATACAAAGGGCCTAGGGAGGCACCCATACCTCTCGAGATTGATCTTGGGGACTTTTGTCCCATTAAATTTAGCCCTTTTGATTACTTTTGCTTGCCTCAAAGAAAACTTGCTGCTGAACGTAGATAATATGAAAGAAGTTTTCATGATTTGCCATACCACTGTTATGGCAATACCTAGATCTATCCTCGCTTTTATGCCTAGCTAGGGGCGTTAAACGATAGCGCTTGTTGGGAGGCAACCCAATTTTATTTTTTGTTTTTTGTGTGTTTCTTATGTTAGGGAATAAATAACCATCTAACCTCTTTTTGGATGTGGTTTTGTGTTTTAATTAGTGTTTGTGCCAAGCTAGACCTATTGGATCTTCTTGGATGATAGTTATTTGATCTTGCTGTAATTTCCAGAAACTTTGTGTTCAGTGCCCGAATTACTAAAAATCATCAGAACGTGATAAAATACTGATTCCAATTTCTGCTGATCAATAAACAAATTATCTAGGTCTTCTAATTTTGGTAGATTTTTTGGAGTTCCATAAGTTTGCGTTAGTTACAGATTACTACAGACTGTTCTGTTTTTGACAGATTCTGTTTTTCGTGTGTTGTTTGCTTATTTTGATGAATATATGGTTAGTAAAATAGTTTATAATCCATAGAGAAGTTGAAATACAGTAGGTTTAACACCAAAATAAATAAAGAATGAGTTCATTGCAGTACCTTGAAGTGGTTTCCTGTTTTCTTTCTCTAACGGAGCTCACGAGATTTCTATTGAGTTTTGTGTTGTGAAGTTTTCAAGTTTTGGGTGAGTTCTTTTGATGGATTATGGAACAAGGAGTGGAAAGAGCCTAAGCTTGGGGATTCCCATGTCACCCCCAAGATAATCCAAGGAAACCAAAAAGTCAAAGCTTGGGGATGCCCCGGAAGGCATCCCCTCTTTCGTCCACTTCCATCGGTAATTTACTTGGAGCTATATTTTTATTCACCAACATGATATGTGTTTTGCTTGGACCATCTTGTATTATTTGTGTCTTTGTTTGTTAGTGTGACACAATCACCCTTTCTGTACACACCTTTTGAGAGAGCCATACTTGAATTGAAATTTGATAGAATACTCTATGTGCTTCACTTAAATCTTTTGAGCTATGTAGTTTTGCTCTATGCACTTCACTTATATATTTTGAGCGTTATAATTTTGCTCTATGTGCTTCACTTAGATCTTTTAGAGCACGGTGGTGGTTTGTTTTAAAGAAACTATTGATCTGTCATGCTTCACTTAAATTATTTTGAGAGTCTTAATAGCATGGTAATTTGCTTAATATAAATATGCTTGGTGTTCAAGATATGTGAAATTTTCTTTTGAGTGCGTTGAATACTAAGAGAAGATTGAAGCATGATAATTGTTTTGAGATATGGAGGTGTTAATATTAGAGTTATGCTAGTTTAGTAGTTGTGAATTTAAAGAATACTTGTGTTAAAGTTTGTGATTCCCGTAGCATGCACATATGGTGAACCGTTATGTGATGAAGTCGGAGCATAATTTATTTATTGATTGTCTTCCTTATGAGTGGCGGTCGGGGACGAGCGATGGTCTTTTCCTACCAATCTATCCCCCTAGGAGCATGCGCGTAATACTTTGCTTTGATAACTTTTATATTTTTGCAATAAGTATATGAGTTCTTTATGACTAATGTTGAGTCCATGGATTATATGCACTTTTTCCCATCCTTCCACCATTGCTAGCCTCTCTAATACCACGCACCTTTCGCCGGTATCATACACCCACCATATACCTTCCTCAAAACAGCCACCATACCTACCTATCATGGCATTTCCATAGCCATTATGAGATATATTGCCATGCAACTTTCCACCGTTCCGTTTATTATGACACGCTCCACCATTGTCATATAGCTAGCATGATCATTTAGTTGACATCGTATTTGTGGCAAAGCCACCATTCATAATTCTTTCATACATGTCACTCTTGATTCATTGCATATCCCGGTACACCGCCGGAGGCATTCATATAGAGTCATATTTGTTCTAAGTATCGAGTTGTAATTATTGAGTTGTAAGAAAAATAAAAGTGTGATGATCATCATTTTCTAGAGCATTGTCCCAAGTGAGGAAAGGATGATGGAGACTATGATTCCCCCAAAGTCGGGATGAGACTCCGGACGAAAAAAAAGAGAGGCCATAAAAAAAGAGAAAAGGCCCAAATAAAAAAATGAGAGAAAAAGAGAGAAGGGACAATGTTACTATCCTTTTACCACACTTGTGCTTCAAAGTAGCACCATGATCTTCATGATAGAGAGTCTCTCGTTATGTCACTTTCATATACTAGTGGGAATTTTTCATTATAGAACTTGGCTTGTATATTCCAATGATGGGCTTCCTCAAATTTCCCTAGGTCTTCATGAGCAAGCGAGTTGGATGCACACCCACTTAGTTTCTTTTGATGAGCTTTCATATACTTATAGCTCTAGTGCATCCGTTGCATGGCAATCCCTACTCACTCACATTGATATCTATTGATGGGACTCTCCATAGCCCGTTGATACGCTTAGTTTATGTGAGACTATCTTCCCCTCTTTTTGTGTTCTCCACAACCACCCTTCTATTCCACATAGTGCTATGTCCATGGCTCACGCTCATGTATTGCGTGAAGATTGAAAAAGTTAGAGTATGAAACAATTGTTTGGCTTGTCATCGGGGTTGTGCATGATTTAAATACTTTGTGTGGTGAAGATAGAGCATAGCCAGACTATATGATTTTGTAGGGATAACTTTCTTTGGCCATGTTATTTTGAGAAGACATAATTACTTTAAGTATGCTTGAAGTGTTATTATTCTTTATGTCCATATGAACTTTTGTCTTGAATCTTTCTAATCTGAATATCCATACCACAATTAAGAAATTTTGCATTGAAATTATTCCAAGTAGCACTCCGCATCAAAAATTCTCTTTTTATCATTTACCTACTCGAGGACGAGCAGGAATTAAGCTTGGGGATGCCTGATACGTCTCCCACGTATCTATAATTTTTGATTGCTCCATGCTATATTATCTACTGTTTTGGACTATATTGGGCTTTATTTTCCACTTTTATATTATTTTTGGGACTAACCTATTAACCGGAGGCCCAGCCCAGAATTGTTGTTTTTTGCCTATTTCAGTGTTTCGAAGAAACAGAATATCAAACGGAGTCCAAACAGAAAAATCCTTTTTGGAACGTGATTTTCTTCTCGGATAAGACCCAGGAGACTTGGACCCTACTCCAAGAAGTACCGGAGGCGGTCACGAGGGTAGGGGGCGCCCCCCCTACAGGGCGCGCCCCCTGCCTCGTGGGCCCCTCGGTGCTCCATTGACGTACTCCTTCCTCCTATATATACCCACATACCCCGAAACGATCAGAAGAGGAGCCAAAAACCTAATTCCACCGCCGCAACTTTCTGTATCCATGAGATCCCATCTTGGGGCCTGTTCCGGAGCTCCGCCGGAGAGGGCCGTCATCACGGAGGGCTTCTACATCATCATAGCCCCTCCGATGAAGTGTGAGTAGTTTACCTCAGACCTTCGGGTCCATAGTTAGTAGCTAGATGGCTTCTTCTCTCTTTTTGGATCTCAATACAATGTTCTCCCCCTCTCTTGTGGAGATCTATTCGATGTAATCTTCTTCTTTTGCGGTGTGTTTGTTGAGACCGATGAATTGTGGGTTTATGATCAAGTCTATCTATGAACAATATTTGAATCTTCTCTGAATTCTTTTATGTATGATTGGTTATCTTTGCAAGTCTCTTCGAACTATCCGTTTGGTTTGGCCAACTAGATTGGTAGTTCTTGCCATGGGAGAAGTGCTTAGTGTCGGTGTCAAAACCGGCGGATCTCGGGTAGGGGGTCCCGAACTGTGCGTCTAGGCCAGATGGTAACAGGAGGCAGGGGACATGAAGTTTTACCCAGGTTCAGGCCCTCTTGATGGAGGTAAAACCCTACGTCCTGCTTGATTAATATTGATGATATGGGTAGTACAAGAGTAGATCTACCACGAGATCAGAGAGGCTAAACCCTAGAAGCTAGCCTATGGTATGATTGTTGTTTTGTATGTTGTCCTACGGACTAAAACCCTTCGGTTTATATAGACACCGGAGAGGGCTAGGGTTACACAAAGTCGGTTACAATGGAGGAGATCTACATATCCGTATCGCCAAGCTTGCCTTCCACGCCAAGGAAAGTCCCTTCCGGACACGGGAATAAGTCTTCAATCTTGTATCGTCATAGTCCAGGAGTCCGGCTGAAGGTATAGTCCGGCCATCCGGACACCCCCTAATCCAGGACTCCCTCAGTAGCCCCCGAACCAGGCTTCAATGACGATGAGTCCGGCGCGCAGATTGTCTTCGGCATTGCAAGGCGGGTTCTCCTCCAAATACCGTGTACCTGTTGAATAAAGTCCGGTTTCTTGTAAATGTTGCGCTCCTCGGCTTCTACGCCCAATAATGGCCGTCTCCCACGTGTCAAACGAATATGAGAAGTATGAGTGTTTTCACATCCACACCCCTAGCCGCGCAAATGAGCCGCCCATTTAAGGGGACGAGGATTTAGATCCAAACCACACCTTCTCCCATTCGCGAGTGTTCATCAGAGCGCATCCGACAAAGGTCCATACCACCATGGCCAGCCATCGCAACTCCTCCTCTCGCCCTTCCAGCCCTCAGCCTGGATATTGGGAGAGATGCTCCATCCCGCATAGCGAGCTAGTGACGCTCCAGACCAAGGGTTTTCTCCCCCAGCCTATATGGTCCCGATTCGAGCCGGTCTTGCCATCTATAATGGCGGAGAGCAAGCGGAGAGTGCCCCTAATCCCTCCAAAGGAGAGCGGGTGTGCCTCGTCCCTTACTTAATAAGGGGGCTCGGATTTCCAATCCATCCATTTCTCCGGGGGCTCCTGGAGTTCTATGGCCTCCAACTACACAATCTCACGCCTGCCTCTGTATTGCATATCGCGGGCTTCGTAGCCCTCTGCGAGCTATTCTTGGGTGTTGAGGCTCATTTCGGGCTGTGGAAAGAGCTATTCTGCCTCGTGCCCTGTTCTAAGAAGGGGTCAATATATCAAGTGGGCGGAGCCGAAGTGTGGCACATCGCCGTGACCGGATATCTATCCGGAACCCCAAAGAAGGCGTCCGAGGACTGGCCTTCGGAATGGTTTTACATAGAGGACGTCCCGCTGTCGGATCCTATCCGGACCGGCCTCCCTGAGTTCGACAGTGCTCCACTAAAGAAGCGCCTAAGTTGGCGTCCACGGAGCCCTCAGAGGGAAAGTGACAAGGACGTCCGTTACCTGATGGGCCGGATAAGATTGTTAGCTCATTCCGGACTGACCATGATCGCGGTCATGGCCGCATGCATTATGCGAGGGGTGCAGCCGCTACAGTATAGAGGCCACCCCATGTGGGACTTCAAAGAGGAGGACGACGCCACCCGCTACGGCCGTAAGGGGACGGATTCGGCTGTGGCTCTAACAAAGACCTTGTCCACTTTGTACAAGGGAGAAGATGAGGAATTTCTCCGCGTCGACCCAAAGGGTGGATTTTCTATGTACAACCCCCCAAACTGGGTAAGTGTCCACATTTACCTGCCCATTCGTTTTATATTCCCATTGTTAAATATTCAGTCTAACGACTTCAACGCAGGAACTGTGCCAAGCTGTTAAAGAAATAAACAGCCCTCCTCCACAACCCGAGGACCCAGGACGGTCCCTCGACTCAGCCTCTCAAGAGGACCCGGACTTATCTGTGGAGCTGATTGATGGAGTGTTCCATCAATTGAGCAAGGACAACGCCTTGGTGGCCATTACGACCGATTACCCAGGGCTAATCCCGGCCTCCAGGTAACTGAGATTGAAGTCCCAGTACCCCGAATAGGGGTCCGCCCTCTCTCGTTTTTAGTTTCCTGATTACAACCGAACTTTGCAGGGGAGGTTTTTGAGACGGGAGGCCAAACCTGCGGCGACAAGCCAACGAGGGGCCGCAGGGCCCCGTGGCCAGAAAAGAGGTGCAATCCGGACCGAGGAGTCAGCGCAAAGGTATGGCACGCCCCCTTATCCCAGGTGTTATACCTTCAAGGTATATTAACACTCATGCTTTCTTCAGGACAAAGAGACCTCGCCGGACTATATCCGGAGAGGCTGCCAACCGCGCCTCCACCAGCCAGGCTCCAAAGCCTGGTCCAGAGGCGGAGGCGAACACAAGGTGCACATCGGACGCTTGTTTCTCCCGAGAGGCATTAGACGCCTTCAATTCGGGAGATGCGTACCTCCGTGCCGCTCAAAATGGTCAGCCAGAGCCACGGAGCAATATGTAAAAGACATACGGGTAAGAAAATTTTGGTAATTATATATATATATATACCAGTAGCCCCCGAGACTTGAAACAGTTAGAATAACTGATTTAAGGATCATATGTTATGTAGGTTCTTACAGAAAAGAATTCCCTACTGTCCCAGGAGCTGGAAGAGTGCAAAGCCCAACTTGAGGCCGCACTAGCCGCGGCAGGGGAGCCCAAGGAGACCCCATCTGGTAATATACACTTCGAAAGATAAGTATTTTGCGAAGCACGGCATGGGTGTGAATCTGACAAATGAAATTGCAGATGGCGCCGGATTGAATCCGGAAAGGCAACACCTCCTACGCCAGCTGAAGGCTGGCGAGAAGGTGCTGACAAAGGTGAGGCGGGAGAAGAACGATCTCCAAGATGCCAACACCAAGCTAGGCGTCGAGCTGAAAGATGTTCATGCCCAGCTGTCAGACGCCGTTAAGGAGAATCAGCGGCTTCGGCGCGACATATTTAGTAAGTGCTTGAACGAACCTTTGGAGAAAAAAAAAGTTCGGCAGGGAAGTCGACTAACAGAGTAATGTCTGTAGGTGTGCTAACAGGTCATCCTGCAGAGGAGATGCCCGGTTCTATGGGTGACCTTCTTCCCGAGCTCTCGCAACTGCTCGAGCGAGTTCGGAAGGCGATGCGAGGCGTTGCCCAGGCCCTGTGGCCATCCATCTCCGTGCCCGAAGGTCTTGGAGAGCTTGCGGAGAAGCTAAAGGGAGCACGGCGGCGCTTCCGATTGTGGAAGGTATCGGCCTGCCGTCAAGGCGCTAGGGAGGCCTGGGCCATGGTGAAGACGTGGTACACAAAGGCTGACCCCAACCACATGGCCGAGTTCGGTCTTGTGGGGCCCGACGGGAAGGAGATCCCTATAAGCTTAGTATACGGCCAAGTAGAATTGGCCGCAGAGTATTCCCAGCAGGACTGTAAATTAGACAGCCTGTTGGATGGTATTGAAGAGGAATACAATCAGTCAGAATGACTATGTAATTTAATTGACATTTATAATGCCTTCTAGCCGGATTGTAGATCGTTTGTCATGGCCGACCTTTTTGCTTTAGCCTCGGGACCTGACGGTCCGAAGTGTGTCCGAATTCCCATGCGGTTATATAAGAACCGGGGAATGCATGGAGACCAGGCATAGGGGTCATTAGTGCCTGAATAGACAAGTGCCCGACTAGTTATGTTATATTACATGGTTAGTAAGAAACATCTTCCAGGGAGAATAGTTCCGTTAGGGGTTACTTTCCCTGGGAGGCATGCCCTAAAGTGCATGCCCATTCTGCGAAAAAGACGCAGGAAAAAGCATCTGGGGGCGCATAAATAAATAAGTGAAAAGATCATCTTTTAGGTCACCGGCTGAATATTCCCTTAAGAACGCTAGCTTTCGGCTTCACCCAGTCTGAGGTACACATCCGGCTGATCCGGCAGTAACAATCGCAGAGGTGCTCCCTTTACCGCCTAGCCGAATAATCGGGAACGTAGGGGTAAGCACAGGAGCCAGGCAACCCAGCTTGGCCAAAACTTAAGTCATATCGATGCATATAATGGTGAAATAAAAGGTACATGCGGAAGTGTAACACATGTGTTGGGCATGAAGCCCGTATAAATAAGCTTCTGTTAAAAGAAGCCCCCAGGTTTAATGAGTGCGAATAGCATGTCATTTGATGAGTCTTTAAAGGTTATAAGAGAAAGGAAGGGGTGAAGAAGAGAAATGTAAGACAGACAGTATATATAAAAAATGGACACAGGAAGGAGACGAACACAGAGTCCGGCGCTAGGCATAGAATCTTCGGAGACGGGCTGCGTTCCATGGGTTCGACTCGAGTCGGTTATCCGATGCATCTCACAGGCGTATGCTCCACCAGTCAGGACTTGGTCAATTATGAAGGTACCTTCCCACTTGGGCTTGAGTTTGTCCTTTTTCTTGTCTGGCAGGCGTAGAACTAATTCGCCAATGTTGTAATTTTTGGCCCGTACTTCTCTACTTTGGTATCTTCGAGCCTGCTATTGATAGAATGCGGAACGGGCTTTTGCCACGTCGCGCTCCTCCTCCAATGCGTCCAAACTGTCCTGCCGATCGAGCTCAGCTTCTCTTTCTTCGTACATGCGCACTCGAGGTGAGTCATGAATTATGTCGCAAGGCAAAACTGCCTCTGCGCCGTACACCATAAAGAATGGTGTGTATCCGGTGGTGCGATTCGGCGTGGTCCGCAGCCCCCAGAGTACGGAGTCGAGCTCCTCTACCTAGTGTGTGTTAGATTCCTTGAGGGACCGCACTAATCTGGGTTTGATTCCGCTCATGATAAGACCATTTGCACGTTTGACCTGGCCGTTAGTTTGTGGGTGATAGACGGAAGCATAATCGAGCTTGATGCCCATGTTTTTGCACCAGAGTTTTACCTCGTCGGCCGTAAAGTTCGTGCTGTTATCAGTGATGATGCTGTGGGGGACGCCGTAACGGTGTACAACCCCGGATATAAAGTCTATCACCGGTCCGGATTCGGCCGTCTTAACAGGCTTGGCTTCTATCCATTTGGTGAACTTATCCACCATGACCAGTAAGTATTTTTGCTTATGGGTTCCACCTTTAAGGGGTCCAACGATGTCAAGCCCCCAGACCGCGAAGGGCCAAGTAATGGGGATAGTTTGGAGGGCAGTGGGTGGCATATGGCTTTGGTTTGCAAAGAGCTGGCAACTGGTGCATCGTTGGACTAAGTCCTGGGCGTCTGCCCGGACCGTCGGCCAATAAAAGCCTGTATGGAAGGCCTTGCTTACAAGGGACCGAGCTGCAGCGTGATGACCACCGAGTCCGGCATGAATTTCAGCCAGGAGGTTCCGCCCTTCCTCTTCGGAGATGCACCTTTGAAGGACTCCGGTAGTGCTTTTCTTATAAAGCTCTCTCTTGTAGACTCTGTAGGCTTTGGATCACCGCACTATGCAGCGTGCCTCATTTTGGTCCTCGGGGAGTTCCTGCCTAGTAAGGTAGGCGAGGAATGGTTCTGTCCACGGGGCGATGACGACCATTATTACGTGGGCTGAAGGTGTTATTTCATTGGCAGAGCCCCCGATTGTGTCAGAATATGCGGTGTCGGGCAGTGCGGTTGGGTCCGGGCTGTTATTGTTCGGCTCCCCGTCCCATACTACGGATGGCTTGAACAGCCTTTCCAAGAAGATGTTGGGGGGGACTACATCGCGTTTTGCGCCAATGCGTGCCAGGACATCTGCCGCCTGATTATTTTCCCGGGCTATATGGCGAAATTCAAGCCCTTCGAACCAAGCTGACATTTTTAGGACGGCGTTGCGGTAAGCTGCCATTTTTGGATCCTTGGCGTCGAAGTCTCCATTTATTTGGGATATTGCGAGGTTCGAGTCCCCGCGCACCTCTAGGCGTTGAATGCCCATGGATACTGCCATCCGGAGACCATGTAAAAGGGCCTCATATTCGGCTGCATTGTTGGAGTCTTTGTACTTAATCTGGAGTACGTATTGAACTATGTCTCCTGTGGGGGACGTCAGAACGACGCCAGCCCCTAGTCTGGCCAACATCTTGGAGCCGTTGAAATGCATGATCCAATTTGAATATGTGCCGTACTCTTTAGGGAGTTCGGCCTCCGTCCATTCTGCGACGAAGTCGGCCAAAACTTGCGACTTGATGGCTCGCCGTGGCTTATAAGTTATGTCGAACGGGAGGAGCTCAATGGCCCATTTTGCAATCCGGCCTGTTGCGTCATGGTTGTTTATAATATCGTTAAGTGGTACTTCCGAGGCTACTGTTTCAGGACATAAGTGCCCTGGGTAATCTGGCCAGCATGATCAATCTGGTGGTCGCACATAAGTGCCCTGGAAATTGTCGAGGAATGCGGCTTCCAGGTCCTCCCAGCAACCGATTGATCATGCTGGCAAGCTGTTAAGCCAATACCGAGCTGGTCCTTTAAGCTTGAGTGGGAGGTATTTGATGGCATGGAGATCATCGCCGCGGGCCATGTGGATATGAAGGAGATAATCCTCGATCCATACCGCAGGATCTGTTGTGCCATCATATGATTTGATGTTTACGTGTTTGAAACCCTCGGGGATTTGATGATCCATTACTTCGTCTGTGAAGCATAGTGGGTGTGCGGCGCCTCTGTACTGGGCTATATCACGACGTAGCTCCAATGAGCTTTGTCTACTGTGTTCGGCCCTACCGGATTTGTGTCCGGCGTGACGGTTACCGTCTCGAGTCATGGGGCGCCCACGCGATCCGTAGATCGATCTTGTTTGCCTTGCCTTGTCCTCCAACATATCTCGCAGGTCTGGCGCATTTTCCCGTGCCTTGGTACGGGGTGCGGCTTGAGTGGAGGGCCGAGAGGCCTCTCTGTCGCGGCCACGAGGTGGCCGGTCGGCCATATCAAGTGCTGGTGATGTAGGTTTAAGTGCTTCCTCCTCTAATCGGGATAGCAACCTGCGCTTTGGGTAGCTCTTGGAGGGGCGTTCGAGTTTATGCTCTTCGGCCGCAAGGACTTCAGTCCATCTGTCGATTAGCAAATCTTGATCAGCTCTAAGTTGTTGATGTTTTTTCTTGAGGCTTCTTGCCGTGGCCATAAGCCTGCGTTGAAAACGCTCTTGTTTGGCGGGATCCTCTGGCACGACGAATTCCTCGTCGTCGAGGTTTGCCTCGTCTTTGGAGGGAGGCGTATAATTATCGTCCTCGACCTCTTTGTCTGCCGCTCTCTCATGAGGGATGGCTTCTCCATCCTCCTGTGCTGAATCTTGCTGGAGGGGATTTTCTTCGGCATTCTCCGGAGTATTATTATCTCCCGTGCTGGAATCACCGTATTTGTTTTGGCGGGATTTTGAGCGGCGCCGCTGATGCCGGCGCTTAGGCTGTTTCTTGGAGGGGTCATCCTCCGTTGTTCCATCGACATCTCCTTCTTTTGGGGTGTCCACCATGTATATGTCATACAACGAGGTGGCTTTCCAGGGCCTAATAGGCGCTGGTTCTTCATCGTCTCCTGCATCGGCATCCATACCGTCGATGTCTTCGGAGTCGAAGTCGAGCATGTCAGTTAAATCGTCGACAGTGGCTACAAAGTGGGTGGTGGGTGGGCTTTGAATTTCTTCATCGTCCGTATCCCAAGCTTGCTGACCGTAGTCCGGCCAGGGCTCTCCTGATAAAGAGAGAGACTTCAGTGTCTTCAGAATATCGCCGAAAGGCGAGTGCTGAAAGATGTCTGCGGCAGTAAACTCTATGATCGGCGCCCAATCGGATTCGATCGGCAGGGGCGCGGAGGGTTCGGAGTCCGGAGAGGAGTCCGGCTCCTTGGAGTCACGAGTCTCGCGGGGTGCGGGGCTGGTGTTCGGCTCGATCTCCGTTGGGATCGCAGCCCCCGAGGCGGCGTCCAACCACCCATCCTCGATCGGTGCAGTTGGCTCCGAATTAAGGGTCGAAGCCGATGCGGGTGCGGCCTCTAGGGCACCGTTCGGCGGCAGAGCTAGATCATGCTCATCGTGATAGTGCGGCACGCTCGGCAGTGGCTCGAATCCGTCGAGGATCAAGTCCCCGCGGATGTCAGCCATGTAGTTTAAACTTCCAAATCTGACCTGACGGCCAGGGGCATAGCTTTCGATCTGCTCCAGATGGCCAAGTGAATTGGCCCACAGTGCGAAGCCGCCGAAGACGAAGATCTGTCCGGGGAGGAAGGTATCACCCTGGACTGTATCGCTATTGATGATCGTAGGAGCCATCAAGCCTCATGGCGACGACACAGAGGAACTCTCAATGAAAGCACCAATGTCCGTGTCAAAACCGGCGGATCTCGGGTAGGGGGTCCCGAACTGTGCGTCTAGGCCGGATGGTAACAGGAGGCAGGGGACATGAAGTTTTACCCAGGTTCGGGCCCTCTTGATAGAGGTAAAACCCTACGTCCTGCTTGATTAATATTGATGATATGGGTAGTACAAGAGTAGATCTACCACGAGATCAGAGAGGCTAAACCCTAGAAGCTAGCCTATGGTATGATTGTTGTTTTGTATGTTGTCCTACGGACTAAAACCCTCCGGTTTATATAGACACCGGAGAGGGCTAGGGTTACACAAAGTTGGTTACAATGGTAGGAGATCTACATATCCGTATCGCCAAGCTTGCCTTCCACGCCAAGGAAAGTCCCTTCCGGACACGGGACGAAGTCTTCAATCTTGTATCTTCATAGTCCAGGAGTCCGGCTGAAGGTATAGTCCGGCCATCCGGACACCCCCCAATCCAGGACTCCCTCACTTAGCTTTGGGTTCGATCTTGCGGTGTTCTTTCCCAGTGACACAAGGGGCAGCAAGACACATATTGTATCGTTGCTATCGAGGATAACAAGATGGGGTTTATTTCATATTGCATGAATTTATCTCTCTACATCATGTCATCTTGCTTAAAGCGTTACTCTGTTTTTAACTTAATACTCTAGATGCGTGCTGGATAGCGGTCGATGAGTGGAATAATAGTAGTAGATGCAGAATCGTTTCGATCTACTTGTCACGGACGTGATGCCTATATACATGATCATGCCTAGATATTCTCATAACTATGCTCAATTCTGTCAATTGCTCAACAGTAATTTGTTCACCCTTATGCTCTCGAGAGAAGCCACTAGTGAAACCTATGGCCCCCGGGTCTATTCTCATCATATCAATCTGCATCACTTTAATCTTGTTTTGTTTTTACTTTGCCTTTTACTTTTCACTTTGCATCTTTATATCAAAAATACCAAAAATATTATTTCTCGGATCTCACTTCCGTAAGTGACCGTGAAGGGATTGACAACCCCTAATCGCGTTGGTTGCGTTGAGCTCTTTGTGTTGTGTAGGTACGAGGGACTTGTGCGTGGCCTCCTACTGGATTGATACCTTGGTTCTCAAAAACTGAGGGAAATACTTACGCTACTCTGCTGCATCATCCCTTCCTCTTTGGGGAAAACCAACGCAAGCTCAAGACGTAGCAAGGAGTAGATGGTGTTATTAGACGTTGTGTACCTGAGCATGAACAGGAACAGATTCTACGCAAGTGTCACTCCGAGGCTTATAGAGGACACCATGCTGGAGATAGAACTGTACATAAGGTATTGCAATCCAGTTTTTATTGGTCTACTCTCTTCAAGGATGCCCGTAAGTTTGTTTTGTCTTGTGATGAATGTCAAAGAATTGGTAATATTAGTAGACGTCAAGAAATGCCTATGAAATATTCATTTGTTATTGAACCATTTGATGTTTGGGGCTTTGATTATATGGGACCGTTTCTTTCCTCTAAAGCGTATACATATATTTTAGTTGATGTTGATTATGTTACTAAGTGGGTAGAAGCTATTCCAACTAGTAGTGCTGATGATACGTCCATTTTGCATCATGCTTTTATATCGATATTTATTGCATTATGGGCTGTTATTACTAAAAGTGTGTTATATCGACTAGAGGGGGGTGAATAGGCGATTTTTATGAAATTCTTCACTAAGGAATTTGCCGGTGAGGAAATTCCTTAGCGAAGAAATACTAGCAGCGGAATAAGTACTCAAGAGTAAACATAACAGAATACAAGCATAGTCATCATGATGAAATGAAGACAGGCACAGAGTACAAGAAGCGTAATCACAGGATAACACGGGATGAAGACAAACAGACTGAAGAAATTGAACTGAGGAAATTGAGAAAGTCTTCAGTCAAAGTCTTCAAACACATATATGAACAAACACACAGCACAGTTATGAGGAAATGAAAGAGTTGAGGAAATAGAACCAGTAAGCTTGGTGAAGACAATGATTTGGTAGACCAGTTCCAACTGCTGTCTCAGTTGTACGTATGGTTGGAGCGCCTGAATATTTAAACTCGAGGACACACAGTCCCGGACACCCAGTCCTGAACACGCAGCTCAGGACACCCAGTCCTCACCGTATTCTCCTTGAACTAAGGTCACACAGACCTCGTCCAATCACTCGTGGTAAGTCTTCAGGCGACTTCCAAACCTTCACAAACTTGGTCACTCGGCGATCCACAATTCCTCTTGGATGCTCTAGACCATGATGCCTAACTGTCTGGAAGAAGCACAGTCTTCAAAGGTAACAAGCGTCGGATCCACTCAGGATCAATCTCTTCAGTGATGCTCAATCACTTGGGGTTTGTAGGTGTTTGGGTTTTGGGTTTTTGGTTTTTCCTCACTTGATGATTTTCGCTCAAAGTCCTGAGAGGATGGGTTGCTCTCAAATGACAAGGGTCAGTTTCTCTCGGAGCAGCCAACCAGCTAGTGGTTGTAGGGGGCAGCTATTTATAGCCTAGGGAGCAGCCCGACATGATAAGACATAAATGCCCTTCAATGATATGACCGTTAGGTGGATAGATATTTTGGGACAGCTGGCGCATAGCACAGCAACGGTAGGAATTTTGAGTAGCAAAATCCTCACGGCTATCATGTTCCTCACTGTGTAGGCAATCCGCACTGGCGAATTCCTAACTCCTTAGTCAGGACAAATTCCTCAGAGACCAGAAGAACTTCGTCTCTGTCACTGAAGAAATTGACTGAACTGTATGAGATTTCCAATGGCTTCACTCAAAGGGATTGGTAGGTGTAGGATTTTGAGTTGAGCATCACATGGAAATTTTTCCTTAGTATTTCCTCGACCCCCTTTAACAGTACGGTGTTTCCTATGACTCAAGAAAGAGAAAAACGAAAGTCTTCAAGCTTCATATTCCTCGCATGAATATCAAGTCTTCACGGACACACCAATTTCTTCACTTTCAAAGTCTTCATGAAAGTCTTCAGAAATACCAAAATCTTCAGTCGAAGATATTCATTTTTAGGGGTCGACTTTTCCTGTAAATATCAAACTCCTCATAGACTTATAGACATGTGTACACTCACAAACGCATTAGTCCCTTAACCTATAAGTCTTCAATACACCAAAATCACTAAGAGGCACTAGATGCACTTACAATCTCCCCCTTTTTGGTGATTGATGACAATATAGGTTAAGTTTTCAACGGGGATAAGCATATGAAGTGTAACTACTGATATTGAGGAATTTGATTGCAAGATATAGAAGAACTCCCCCTGAAGATGTGCATAGTGAGGAATTTGCCTTTGAAGCAATGCACACTTGAAGAGTTGAATCACGGGGATCTCCCCCTATTTCTTGTAATTCATACACGCATTTAACATATAATATGAAGAATTTGAACTGCATGATGAAATATGGTGCCTGATGAAATTCAGCATGTGTGCAATAATATTAACGAGGAATAAGCATGCAGAATAGTGCATCAAAAGTATCAGAGCACTGTGCATCAAAAGTATCAGAGCACCATCGGGTTTAAGATTACAACTCGATCCAATAAAGTTTCAGAAGAACGAGAGTTGTAACTTAGCAAATAAAAAACGCCCATATAGTAGACCCGCTTGAAGACTAACTCATATTTCTCCCCCTTTGTCATCGGATGACCAAAAGGATCGAAAATGAGGACTAACGCCCCTGAAGATAATCATGTTGATGAAGGAGCGCCAGCGTTGTTGGGGTCGTTTGTTGATGTAGGGCCTGCCGTAGTGTCATCCAAATCTTCATGTTCATCAGCGTCGCGCGATGAAGAAAATGAGCTGGCCACCAGAGAAGGAACTTGGACCTTCTTGAATTTCTTCGGTGGAGGTGCAGACCAGTCAAAATCTTCTTTGAGACCCATGTTCTTCAGATCTTCTTCACCATATAGATGTGACAGGATTGCCCAGGTGCGACCGAAGACTTGATGGAGGTAGTAGTGGTTTTTCTTCACTGCATTGTGTGTGGCAGTCATGTTGTGAAGAAGTGAACCAAACTGACGCTTAACCCATTAGTGATTTCGATCCACCTTCTGGTGAAGACTAAACCGAAGTTCACGGTCAGTCATCACGCGCGGAGCAGTGGCTTGAGGAGTGGACTTAGGTGCATTGGCAGAGTCATGTGTGGCAGAGTCATCATTGGTGGAATAAGATGTAGCTTTGCGAAACTGACCATCCAATGGACGAATGCCTTCATCAATTACAGCTGGTGCCTTGCGCCTTCCATCAACTGAGGAATACGTCTGCTTGAGGACTTCAATTGGGGGCAAGTAGCTGAGGTGATTCTGGAAATCAGCTTTGTAGTTGAGTGAAGACCTTGTCCTGAGGAATCTCATAATCCAAGGTGCATAAGGCTTCAGCTCAAACGGAGACAGTGCAACATTGGCCATAATCCTCATGAAGAAATCGTGATAATTGACAGGAATGGCATGAACGATGTTGAATACCAGATTCTTCATGATGCCAACAATTTCCTCATCAGATGAGTCATGGCCTTTGATGGGACTGATTGTCCTCGTAGGAATACGATAGACAGTTCTGGGCACGTACAACAATTCCTTCACGAGGAATTTGGTTCGTGGTGCCTGACCTGGTTTCAAAGGCTTCATCAGCACCTGCATGTAATGATGTGTGAGCTCAGGTTCACTGTAGATGCAGCGAGCTTCTTCAAGGGGAGGACTGAGTGGTAGAGCACGAAGCAACTCAGAGGCTGGTGCAGTGTAGTGAGTGTTTTCAGACATCCAGTCCAGCACCCATGAATTCATATCTTCAGCATCTCCGGTGATGTGCAGCGTTGCATAGAATTGAAGAATCAGTTCTTCATTCCAATCGCATATGTCAGAGCAAAAGTTGAGCAGTCCAGCGTCGTGAAGAACACTGAGGACTGGTGCGAAGCACGGCAGAGATTCCATATCCACGTGAGGAATATGCTCATGGTAGAAGATTTTCTCCTTGTTGAACAGCACTAAGGAATAGAAATTTGCTTGACTGGCAGTCCAAAAACGCCTCTTCCTGATGCGAGCAGAGTCATATGGGTTGTAATCTTCGAAGAATACGTGCTCACCGAAGAAATCATCAGCCTTGAACTTTTGCTTGCGTGAGAAAGGATCCTTTGGCTTCGGCAGAGGAGTGTCAGTGAGTTGCATCACGACCTCAGGAATCTCAATCGCAGGTTCTTCAGGCTGAGGAATTTCTAGTTCCTCCTCAGTGGCAGTCTGCGTTGTTGGTTGTTCAGCAGCAGCAGTTTCTTTAGCGCTAGTGGCTGGAATTTCCTCATGGACATATGCAGTGGGATGAGTTTCTTCAGAGCCCATATTAACAGTTTGTGTGGGGGACTGAGGAATTTGCTGTAGAGGGGTGAACATTGGAGAGTTTGGATGATGACTTTCCCAGAATTCATCACTGATTATGGGTGTGGAGCAGCCAATGTCCACATCTTCATCTTCCATTTCTTCAACGCCAGCCTCTTCAGCTGTGAACTGAGGCATATGCGAGGAGATGATAGGTGTTGAAGGGATTGCATCCACTTCAATTTCTTCATCCAACGGTTCAGACGAAGCAGCAGAAGGAGTTTCTTCATCCGATCCGTTAGGTATCACATATTCTTCATCAAAAGGAACAAGGTCCTTTGATGGCCTGGTTGAGATGGGAACAACATCAATCAGATTTGCAAATGAACTTGTCATAGGCTTCATTTTCTTCGGAGCTCAAGAATCTGAAGCAGCTAATGCTTTCCTTTTCTTCACTGCAGCACGCTCTGCAGCCTTGGTCTTCTTCACATCTGATGCAGATGGAAGGATTGGAGTTGAAGTTGGTGCAGGAGCAGCTGAGGAATCTGGTTGACTTTCTTCAGGCACAACTGATGCAGTTGCCCTGAGTTCTTCAGTTTCTTCAGGCACACCACTAGTGGGTGCCCTGGCAATTTCTTCAGCGGCTGGAATGCAGTCATCAGCCCTGCAACTCACATTATCTTCAGTAGCCTGATTATCATCAGTGGTGCTGGCATTTTCTTCAGTAGGCTGAGCAGATGCTTCAGCCTGAGGAATTTCCTGTTGCGTTGGGGCTGCAACATTGGAAGTGAAGTTATTCGCAAGTTTCACAAAACGAACCTTGGCTCCAAGCCAATCAGAGCGATATGCATCAAAGTTATCACTGAGTTTCTTAATCTCAGTCTGAATAGTGACAAGTTCTTCAGTTGTCATAGAGACAACGTTTTTCTTTAGATAGCGCTCTTTCTTGTACTGTGCTTTCTTGATCTGCCTGGCCTTCTCAAATTTCCACTTTTCTTCTTGAATGAAGTGGGTCAGAATGTGACTCTTGCCAGGAGTCAGCTTGAAGTCAGGCAAGGGAGTGTTGGGGTCCTTGTGCCAATCATCAATGTAGTCGAGTATCAGCTTGGGATCCAAAAGCAGTGGCACTTCTGATCCTTTGGCTCTAGCGGCCCTGACTTGCCTGTCTCTGATGATTTCTGCAAGTTCATCATCATCCGCTTCGTCTTCATCAGACGACACTTGGAAAGCGACTTGCTTCTTTTGAGGACTTGGGCGAGGACCTCGTCCAGTAGTGGCCTTTGTCTTCAGCAGTGAGGGGCCAGCTGAGGAACTTGGTGCAGCTGAGGAACTAGCTGAGACACCTGAGGCAATGGAGATGCCGGCAGTCCTTTGGCTCGAAGTGAGATGCACAGGTGCTGAGGATTTGGTCGGAACAGCTGAAGGCTTTGGCGGAGGAGCTGAGGAGCTGAGGACTTTGGAGGAACACAGGAGCAGCATGAGGAATTGGCCGTGAGGGCTTTGATGATTCTGGCCATGAGGGCATTGCTGAGGAACTTGGCCTTCATGCAGGCTTCTTAGACATAGCCTTCTTTGGCTTGACAGCAGAGGCCTCAGCAGAGGCAGCAGCAGCGGCAGAGTCTTCATTAAATTTCCTCACTGCTTCTCTGGCTTGCTTAGCCAACTTGGTTTGGCGCTTGGCCCATTCATCAGGATAGTCCTCACCGCGCTTGAGGCTGGTGGGATCTGCTATTTGGCCAGGTGCCAATGGAGCTCGTGGGCATGGAGGATTGAGTGCGAACTTCTTCATGTACTTAGGAGTGACATATCTATACTCCCTCCATTCTATTTCCCATCTCCTCTCTATCCTCTGTTTGCGCACTTTGCGCTCATTCTTGGTTTCCTCAGTAGGTGTGCAGTACCGAGCATATATGTCATCAGGGATTTCAAACGCTGTATTTACCTCAGGCCTCTTTCCTCCCTTCTGTGGCCTTTTACCATCAGCCATTTTCTTCAGTTGAGGAATTTGAACAATCGAATTCTCTGAAGAAGTATGCAACTTTTCTTCGAGGAACGCTGCAAATGAGTTAAGTTGATGAGAACCTAGTGATTCAGCAGCTGACATGTGTACCTGTGAACAGAGTATAGTTGCGAGGAATTTGGAGAGGTCATATGCGTTCTCAGAAGGTTTTTCAAAAAGAACAAGTTTGAGAAATTTGACCAGATGAGTCTTGAAGATTTTCACTAAGCGTTCTTTGTCTTAGGTTCCAGATTTGTATAGATCGAAGATCCACACAATTGAGGAATCTTGAAGAAAAATGATGCTTAGAGAAACGAATCAAGAACAGATGACTTGTGAGGTGTTCAGTGTGTGAAGATATGAAGAAAACACTTTTGAAGATTTTGTAGATAATCATTCGAATCAACGAGGGTAGTAAAAGTAACTTTTAATTACCCTGGACGAAGAACACGACGAACTGGAGTGAGGAGATGTGAAGTTCGTCTGTGTAGATCTTCCACGCCCTAACTTGGCGGAGGATGACGGCTACGGCGGCGGCGGAGTGAAGATGTCCACGGTCGGCGCGAGTACGTCGGCGACGAGGTCGAGGGAGTGAAGCTCTTCCTCACCGGCGGCGATGAAGTAGCGGCGGCGCTAGGGTTTGAGAAGCTCGAGCTAGAGAGAGAGGTCGAGCGGAGTAAAAGAAGTGAGGAAGGGAAGGAGGGGTATTTATAGCCACGGTGAAAAACTGCTCACCAGAAGAAATTGGACGAACGTGCCCCTGACCCTTCTCATTCACATGACATGTGTCACCCACGTAGTGAGAGGTGGAGATCGTGTTAGATCGTGGGTGAGTGGATAAGTGTATCGTGGGATGCGGAACGGTTTGAGCGGCAAAGCCGAAAATTTAGATAAGATAGGTTTTAAAGTTCCGTTCGCAATTTCTTTAGCTGACAAGGACACGGTGAAGATTTTGAACGAGTTTCAAATAGAACGCACATGAAGAATTTGTGAACAGATTGGGTTGAGTAAAGCATAGAGGGGAAGGGTCCGATCACATTCACTTAGCAGAAAACCAACTTGAAGAAATAGCAATAAGTGAATGTTGTAGAGAACATAAACTCATATATATATATATATATATATATATATATATATATAGCCAATGAAGAAAAATGACAGAACCAGTGAAGACTATGCAAAGTTGAAGAATATGAATAATTGAGGAATTTCAACTTTTGGTGGTGGCGTGACCCACCGTATAAGAATGATGATTTCAGACACCGCGTACAATTATCGTAGGGTTCTGAGAATCAAATTCTTCTTTAATTTGTTCACACTAAGAGTGTTATTCTTCATTGATTGAAGAAAAACGTTTCTTCATGTGTTGCACATCTAAGTCATCAATTTTGCATAAGTATTAGGATGAGTGTCCTTTTGAAAGAACATTCGAAGATTCTAGGATATTTAGCTCACACCGCAACTTGCTAAATCTCTTCTCATCCAAGGGCTTTGTGAAGATATCGGCTAGCTGTTCTTCAGTCTTCACATGCTCAATAGAAATGTCGCCCTTCAACACATGATCATGAAGAAAATGATGACGAATCTGAATGTGCTTTGTCTTCGAGTGCTGAACTGGGTTGTGAGCAATCTTGATGGCACTCTTATTGTCACAGAAGAGAGGCACATTCTTCATGTTGACTCCGTAGTCCTTGAGAGTTTGCTTCGTCCATAGCAATTGGGCACAGCAAGAACCAGCGGCAATGTACTCAGCTTCAGCAGTAGATAGTGATACGCAGTTCTGTTTCTTCGAGGGCCAACAGACCAAAGATCGTCCGAGGAAATGACATGTACCAGATGTTGACTTGCGATCCACACGATCACCAGCATAGTCAGAGTCAGAATATCCAACAAGATCAAAAACCGAGCCCTTGGAGTACCATAATCCAAGTGTTGGTGTGTGAGCTAGATATCGAAGAATATGCTTCACAGCCTTATGGTGTGATTCCTTCGGTGTAGCTTGAAATCGGGCAGACATGCAAACACTAAGCATTATATCTGGCCTAGATGCACATAAGTACAATAAGGAACCTATCATGGAACGGTATACCTTATGATCGAAGTCAATACCATTTTCATCAGTGCACATATGGCCATTTGTGGGCATAGGAATTTTGACGCCTTTGCAATCCTGCATGCCAAATTTCCTCGGTACATCCTTGAGGTATTTCTCCTGAGAGATGAATATGCCATTGTGTTGTTGACGAATTTCAAGACCTAAGAAAAATTTCAACTCTCACATCCTAGACATTTGATATTATTCACTCATCATATAGGCAAATTCATCACTATAACGTTGGTCAGTACAGCCAAAGATAATATCATCAACATATATTTGGCACGTAAACAATTCACCATCATAAGATTCAGTGAAAAGAGTAGGGTCGAGTGAACCGGGTTTGAAGCCTTTCTTCATGAGGAGTTCCTTCAAGGTATCATACCAAGCCCGTGGGGCCTGCTTGAGGCCATAGAGGGCCTTGTTGAGTCTGAAGACTTTGTCAGGATTCTTTGGATCTTCAAAACCTGGGGGTTGAGCAACATATACTTCTTCCTCAAGCTTACCATTGAGGAATGCACTTTTCACATCCATTTGATATAAAGTGATATCATGATGGTTAGCATAAGGAAGTAATATGCGAATAGCCTCAAGTCTAGCAACAGGTGCAAAAGTTTCATCGAAATCAATTCCTTCAACCTGTGTGTAGCCTTGAGCTACAAGGCGTTCCTTATTCCTCACCACAAGGCTATTTTCATCTTGCTTGTTGCGGTAGATCCACTTTGTGCCGATGATATTGTGCTTGCGCGGATCTGGACGTTTGACCAGTTCCCAGACATTGTTGAGCTCGAACTGATGTAATTCTTCTTGCATGGCCTGAATCCACTCAGGCTTCA
Source organism: Triticum urartu (assembly GCF_056163025.1). Classification (NCBI taxonomy): domain Eukaryota; kingdom Viridiplantae; phylum Streptophyta; class Magnoliopsida; order Poales; family Poaceae; genus Triticum; species Triticum urartu. Next base: position 546,538,789 of record NC_141877.1, read on the forward strand.
GAAATGCTTCATCTACCTTAGTGGGCTCTGTAATAGAGACAAAAGCATACTGCCCACAAAAGTTAGACAAATGTGAAGCTTTTGAGCGTGTGAGAGGACCTGGCGCTTTGATGTCATTGATGATCTTTTCAAATTGCACTTCTTTTGTAATGCGAGGATGAGCTGGTTGTCATTGAAGAGTTTGATCAGCGTTTTCTTCAGCACCCTTTTCTTCAGCATTTTCTTCAGGTGCATTAGCTCGACGTTCTTCATGTTCTAGAATGAATTCTTCAGCAGATTCTTCAGTAGGAATGACATCCTCAGTAGCCTTGAACTTGATAGTTTCCTCAGGTGCTGGTTCATCTATCACAGTAGGTAGGTGATCTCTTTGCGAGCCATTAGTTTGATCGAACCACACATCTACAGTTTCAACAACTTTGTGAAGAACATTGTTGAAGACTCTGTAGGTGTGCGAGTCCTTTCCGTAACCAAGCATAAAACCTTCATGTGCTTTCGGTGCAAATTTTGAGTTGTGATGAGGATCTCTAATCCAACATTTAGCACCGAAGACTTTGAAATAACTTACATTGGGTTTCTTATCAGTGAGGAGTTCATAGGCAGTCTTTTTGAAGAATTTGCGAAGATATACTCTGTTGATGATGTGGCACGCAGTATCAATTGCCTCAGTCCAGAAACGACGAGGCGTTTTGTATTCATCAAGCATAGTGCGAGCCATCTCAGCAAGAGTCATGTTCTTGCGCTCCACGACACCATTCTGCCGAGGAGTGTAGGGAGCAGATAACTCATGAGTAATACCAAGTTCATCAAGATAGTCATCGAGACCAAAATTCTTGAACTCAATGCCATTGTCACTTCTGATGTGCTTGATCTTCACACCAAAGTTGGTTGAAGCCCTCGAGGAAAATTGTTTGAAGACTTCATGCACTTCATGTTTGTAAGTAACATGGTGTACCCATGTATAGCGAGAATAATCATCAACAATAACAAAGCCATATTGAGATGCTTCATTTGAAATAGCAGAATAATGATTAGGACCAAAGAGATCCATGTGAAGCAATTCAAACGGGTGAGTGGTGGTCATGATAGTCTTTGCTGGATGCTTGGCCTTCGTCATCTTCCCAGCTTCACAGGCTCCGCATAGGTGATCCTTGAGGAATTTTACATTCTCGATGCCAATGACATGCTTCTTCTTCGCAAGCGTGTGCAAATTCCTCATGCCTGCATGACCAAGTCGTCGATGCCAGAGCCAGCCTTTTGAAGCTTTTGCAAGTAAGCACACGGCTGGTTGTGGTCCTGTAGAGAAATCAACAATATACAGATCTGCTCTCCTAAAGCCTTCTAAGACTTTGGAATTGTCAGCTTCCATAACCACAACACAACGGTACTTGCCAAAGACAACAACCATATCAAGATCACAAAGCATTGAGACAGACATAAGGTTGTATCCTAAGGAATCAACAAGCATGACTTTGTCCATGTGTCGATCCTTTATAATCGCAACCTTACCTAGACCCAATACCTGGCTTTTGCCTTTGTCAGCAAAAATGATATGCTTCAGATGCGACGGACATAATGGAGCATCCATCAATAGATTCTTGTCACCAGTCATGTGGTTTGTACATCCACTACCAAGGACCCACTCAGTGGCTTTGGGTTGATCATCCTGCAGATGAATTAGTGCAGCTTACAAAATCATATACTTCATGAGTGAAGAATATGACATCAATTCATCAGATCAATTTCATCAAGTAAAAGAACTGATAAAGCAATATGAGGACGTGAGAAATGAAAGTTCATTTCTTCATGATTAGCCTGCGTCCTATCAGGCATGCTCAGGTCTCCAGCAAATTCTTCAAACGATTACGTGCGTCTCGAGACCTGACCCTGCAGAAGAGATTAGTTCTTTTTTTTCACCACCCACATCTGAAGGGGTGGCAAAGAGTTCATCATTCTGCGAGCTCCATACGAAAAGGATGGCATAGAAGCCAGTCCATTTCGTCTCACATAAGAGGGGTTAGAGTAAGCATAAGAGTATGCAGAGAAATTCTTCGAGGACTTATGGACATAATGATTTGAAGAATAATGCACATATCCATAATCCTTAGATCTTCCCTGCGAAATAGACGGGTTAGCACGATGATGTTCATATGAGGACTCTGCTCCATATGAGGAATTTGGTCCATATGAAGAATTTGGTCCATATGAAGAATTTGATCTGGGGTTCCTATTCTTCACAGGTGGCGTCATGATGACATTCACCTGAAGATTTTCAAGGCATCTTTTGGGAACCCAGATTTTCTTCATAGGGGAGCCGTTCCTGCAGTTAGTGCCAACATATCTAGCAAATACTTCACCATTTCGATTTTTGAATAGCTTATAGTTGGAGTCAACTGACTCATCATCAGAATGAGGAGATTCACATGCAAATCCAGATAAGTTAGATGGATCAACTGGAGGTCCCTTTGCAGCAACCCATGTAGTTTTGGGGTACTGCTCAGGCTTCCAATATGTACCATCAGCATTGAGTTTCCTCTCAAAGGCGATACCCTCTTTCCTAGGGTTCCTGTTGAGGATCTTCTTTTTAAGCACATCACAAAGAGCCTGATGCCCTTTGAGGCTTTTGTACATGCCTGTCGTGTACAATTCCTTCAGCCCTGCATCGTCAGTGATACTAGCAATGTCCTCAGATGAGGAATTAGTGATAGCAGAGGCATGTGAAGAATTTGAAACATTAGCAGCATTTGAACATTCAGGTGAAGAATTAGCAGATTCACGTTCAATGCACTTCAAGCATGGAGGAACAAATTCTTCCTGAGAAGCGCTGATTTGTTGAGCAAGTAATGAATCGCGCTCCTTCTGAAGATCTTCATAACTCACTCTTAGCTTCTCAAGGTCTTGCTTTCTTTGAAGAAATTCATAAGAAAGCTTCTCATGATCCGGTAAGAGAGTGTTATGATGACTTTGAAGTTTGTCAAGCTTGGACTGAAGTCTTTGAAGATTTTCAGTCAAAGTTTCAATGCGATCCATTTCTTCACCCAACATATCATCACTTTTATTTAGCATGTTTTGAACCTTTTCTAAAGCCGTTTGTTGTTTTATAGCAATCTTAGCAAGTTTAGAATAGCTAGGTTTAAGGTTTTCATCAGATTCATTCTCACTTGATTCAGAGAAGGTATATTTGAGTACCTTGGCACCCTTTGCCATGAAGCAATAGGTGGGAGCGTAGTCATCATCGCCTTCATCAGCCTTGTTGGTGAGGTCATTTTCTTCAGTGTTGAAGATAGACTTGCTGACGAATGCAGTAGCGAGAGCAAGGCTCGCCACTCCGGATTCGGACTCCTCAGATGACTCCTCTTCCTCATTTTCTTCAGATTCAGCCTCAGAGTCCATTTCCTTGCCAATGAATGCCCTAGCCTTCTTGGAGATGCTCTTTTTGTGATATGAAGGCTTTGAGGATTTTGATGATGAGGATTTTGTGGATTTCTTCTTTTTCTTCGCATCATCAGAACTGTAATCCTTGTATTTCTTCTTCTTTGATTCCTTTTCCCACTGAGGACAATCTTGAATGAAATGTCCAGGTTTCTTGCATTTGTGACAGAGCCTCTTCTTGTAGTCACTGGATGAGGAATCATTGCTCCTTGAGGATCTTCCAAGGCGACCACGTCTTGAGAACTTTTCGAACTTCTTCACGAGCAGAGCCAGATCATGGCTCAGTTCTTCAGGATCACCAAGGCTGCTACCAGAGTCTTCATCTTCAGAATCAGATACTGCGTTGGCCTTCGGTGCACGTGTTCTGCCATAGCTTGAACCATAGAGATCTCTCTTTTCAGCAAGTTGGAACTCATGAGTATTTAGCCTCTCGAGAATATCAGCGGGATCAAGTGACTTGTAATCAGCACGTTCTTGTATCATCAATGCCAGAGTGTCAAATGAGGAATCAAGCGATCTCAGCAATATCTTCACCACCTCATGGTCGGTGATGTCAGTGGCACCAAGTGCTTGAAGCTCATTTGAGATGTCAGTGAGGCGATCGAAGGTTTGTTGAACATTTTCATTGTCGAGTCTTTTGAAGCGGTTGAAGAGATTGCGAAGAACATCAACTCGAGAGTCACGCTGAGTTGAGACTCCTTCATTCACTTTGGACAACCTGTCCCAGATAAGCTTCGCTGTTTCCAAAGCACTCACTCTGCCATACCGTCCTTTGCTCAGATGGCCACGATATGATATTCTTCGCTTGAGAATCGAGTTGCTTGAATCTCTTCACATCGGCAGCATTCATAGAAGGTGTGACTGAGGGAACACCATTTTCCACAACATACCAGAGATCGTTATCAATTGCTTCAAGATGCATTCGCATCTTATTCTTCCAATAGGGGTAGTCCGTCCCATAGAAGGTAGGACACCCAGCAGAGACCTTGATCATACATGTGGTCGACATAACTAAAACTCCAGGTGGTTAAACCAAAATCACACAGAACAAGGGAGTACCTTGCTCTGATACCAATTTAAGGTGCGTTATATCGACTAGAGGGGGGTGAATAGGCGATTTTTATGAAATTCTTCACTAAGGAATTTGCCGGTGAGGAAATTCCTTAGCGAAGAACTACTAGCAGCGGAATAAGTACTCAAGAGTAAACATAACAGAATACAAGCATAGTCATCATGATGAAATGAAGACAGGCACATAGTACTGTAAGTGCATCTAGTGCCACCCCTAGTTGGTTTTGGAGAATTGACGACAAACCTAGTTGAGGGACTAATATGTTTGTGAGAATTGTAGGATAACACAGGTAGAAGTCCCTCATTGATTCGGTTTTCCTACCAGAGATGACCCCTAAAAATCAATGAAGACATTGAAGTCAAATGTGGTATGTGAAGACATTCACATTGAAGACTATGACAAGAGAAGACATCACATGAAGACTATGGAGCGTGAAGACTTAGTTCTTTCATCGTTCTTTTTCTTCTTTGTTGAGTCATAGGAACCACCATACTGTTAGGTGGGGTCCAAGAGAACCAGTCAGAATGACTGAAGTGATGCTTAACCAAAATCCTATGTCTTCGAGTGAACACTATGAGAGCAAATCTTGTCCAGAGTTGGATAAGCCAGCTTTGCTTGTAGCCCAAGTAAAGTTGTCGTGTGTGTTTGAAATCTGACCATTGGAACACGTGTCAGTTCCTTAGTGACCGAGGGTCATTTCGGACAAATCAGGTCGGGTTGCCTACTGGCTATAAATAGCCTACCCCCTACAACCATAAACGGTTGGCTGCTCAGAGTTAGAGTACGGCTTTTGTCATTTGAGAGCAACCCACCTCGAAGCCTTTGAGAGAGAATTCGTTGCAAGGATAAAGCCCTAACCACCCAGAGCCAAAGAGTGTTAGGCATCACTTAAGTCTTCCTGTCTGTGTGATCTGAAGACTTATTACACTTGAGGACTGTGAATCCTCCAGCCGGTTAGGCGTCGCGTTCTGAGCATCCAAGAGTCATTGTGGATCGCCGGTGAACGAAGTCTGTGAAGGTTTGGAAGTCTACCTTGAAGACTTACCAGAGTGATTGGGCGTGGACTGGGTGTCCTTAGCTCAAGGGGAATAAGGTGAAGACGAGGTCTTCTGAGTTGAATCTCAGCCTCCCTAACCAGACGTACAGTTGTCACAGCAACTGGAACTGGTCCAACAAATCATTGTCTTCAACAAGTCACTAGTTTCATCCTTCCCTTCCCTTTACTTACTGTTGGTCCTTGTGAAGTCATTGTACGATTGCATCACCATTTGGCTTCACTGAGTGATTACTTGTTCTGATTGGCTTCACAATATCTTCCTACCTGATCCTTACTGCCTAGCTGCTATTAGTCATTGCGCTTTCACTTCATTGAATACTTGACTATGGTTTGCCTAGTGTAGTCTACCTTTCGCTGCATGGTAATAGGTTTATTTCTATCGTTTGTCTTCGAAACTTCCATGTTTTGAAGACGTTCATAAAAATCGCCTATTCACCCCCCCTCTAGTCGATCACTAGCACTTTCAATTGGTATCAGAGCAAGGTACTCCCTTGTTCTGTGTGATTCGGTTTAACCACCTGGAGTTTTAGCTATGTCGACTGCAGGGATAATTAAAGTCTCCGCTGCGTGCCCCGTCTTCGATGGAACTGAATATCCCTACTGGAAGAATAAGATGCGCATGCATCTTGAAGCCATTGATGTCGACCTATGGTATGTCGTCAAGAATGGCGTTCCCAAGGCTGGAGAAGGTGTCACCGCTGCTGATGTCAAGAAGTTTGTTCAACTGGACTCTACTGCCAAGAACATCATATGTGGTCATCTGACCAAAGGACAGTATGGCCGCATGAGTGCTTTGGAAACATCTAAGATAGTCTGGGACTGGCTCTCCAAGGTCAACGAAGGCGTCTCAACCCAGAGAGATCAGAGAATCAGTGTCCTTCGCAACCTCTTCAACCGCTTCAAGAGAAATGACAATGAGAATGTCCAGCTCATGTTTGATCGACTCACTGACATCACAAATGAGCTCCAAGCCCTCGGCGCTACTGAGATCACCAAGCATAAAGTCGTCAAGACACTCCTGAGATCACTTGACAGCTCGTTTGACACCCTAGCCCTGATGATTCAAGAATGTCCTGATTTCAAGACACTCGATCCGTCTAACATACTTGAGAGGCTCAACACACATGAGTTTCAGCTTTCTGAGAAAAGAGACATCTACGGTCCCAACTATGGGCGAACTCGTGCCTTGAAGGCAAAAGCTGTCTTCTCATCTGAAGAAGAATCTGACAGCAGTTCTGATGATCCTGAAGACATTGGAAAGGAGCTTGCTATGCTTGTGAAGAAGTTCCAAAGATTCACCAAGAAGAAAGGCTTCAGAAAGTCTTCACGGTCAAGCTCAAGGAATGATGAAGCTTCTGCTCATGACTACAAGAAGAGAACATGCCACAAGTGTAAGAAACCTTGCCACTACATCTCTGAGTGTCCGCAGTGGGACAATGAGAACAAGAAGAAGAAGAAGAAGAAGAAGAAGAGAAAGGAGTATGACTCTAACGACAAGAAGAAGAAGAAATACTCAAAGTCTTCTTCCAAGTCTTCCTCAAAGTATTCATCACACAAGAAGAGCTCATCTGGCAAGGCTCATGCGTTTGTTGGCAAGAAAATGGATTCAGAGGAGGAGTCCGCTTCTGAGGAGGCGGAGGTGGAGTCTGAGGAGGAGTCCGATTCTGGCGTTGCGAGTCTGGCTACAACATACGTTGCCAAGTCCATCTTCAACACTGAAGACAATGACTTCATCACCGACACCGATGCAAATGACAAGGACTACTCCGCTCCTTCCTACTGCTTCATGGCACGCGGTGCCAAGGTAAACACACGCACTACTCACTATCAAACATCTAGTGACGATGACTCTGATTGTTGTTCCAAACCCAGCTACAAAACACTTGCTAAAATTGCAACTGAACAACAGAAAGCTATGGAACATATTCAAAAACTGTTAGACAAAAGCGATGATCTGTTAGACGCTGAAATGACTCGATCTCAGTCCTTAATTAAAGACATAAAAAATCTTCACGTTAAGTATGAGGAACTTGAAAGTCGTCATGAAACGCTCTCAACAACTCATGAAAAGCTTTCCTATGATTATCTTCAAAGGAAGCAAGATCTTGAGAAATTGAGAGCGGCTCATGAAGATCTTCAAAAGGAAAATGAGTCACTTCGCGCCGAACAGATCAGTTCAGCTCAGGAAGGATTTGAACCACCATGTCTTAAATGCATTGAGCGTGATAACTCTACTTCTGTTGCTGAATGTTCTACTGCTGCTACTATTGCAATATCTTCAACTGTTGATGTGGTAACTAACCCCTCTGCTGAGGATACCACTGCTATTGCTGATGAGAATGCTAGGTTGAAGACACTGCTTGAAACAGGGATGTACAAAAGTCTCAAAGGGCATCAGACACTATGTGATGTCCTCAAAAGGCAGATCCTGAACCGAAACCCTAGGAAAGAGGGTGTTGGGTTCGAAAGGAAAATGAATACTGATGGCTCTTACTAGAAACCTGAGCAGTACCCCAAAACCACATGGGTTGTTGCAAAGGGACCTTTAGTGGATCCATCCACTCTATCTGGCTTCACTTGTGCTAATCCCATTGTTCTTGATGAATCCTTTGATGCAAACTATAAACTGTTTAAGAATCAGAATGGTGAAGTGTTTGCCAGGTATATTGGTACTAACTACAGGAATGGGCCACCTATGAAGAAGGTTTGGGTGCCGAAAAGGTGTTTGGAGAATCTTCCTATGAATGTCGTCATGACACCACAAGTGAAGAAGACAAAAACCCAGACCACAGGCTTCATACGGCCCAAAGGCTTCATATAGACAGAGGACTCACCTGAGTCGCACTAATGCAAATGTTTTGCAGGGAAGCCATACTCAGGCCTATAAATATGAGCATGGTTCATCAAACCACCATGTTCATAAGACCAAGAACTATTCTGCTTATTCTTATGAGTACTATTGTCCACCTGCAAGACTTTTTGCTAGGGCTCCAAAGCCAAAGTTCTTAGATGCTGCATTTAGACTCATTGCTTCGAAGCCACCCTTGAAGATGTGGGTGGCTAAGAAAGCTTAACTCTCTTTTGCAGGGAAAGGTCTCCAGCCGAAAACCAAAATCGTTTGACGCTATTGCTGGGGACCTTAAACATCTTGTAGGGCGCAAGATCAAATTCCCAAATGGTCTTATTATGTACTTTGTTCCTGAGTCGCTTGCTACTTGCCCTATCAGTCCTAATCTCGATCTAAGCTTTCATAATCCACTGGCTCGTCAAATGTTTTTGCTTCACAATTCTCTTCGTGAAGCCTATCCCCCTAACTGCACTGTAGGGTACGACACCAGCTGCTTCAGAATGGATTATTGATAGTGGGTGTACCAATCACATGACTGGCAAGCGAAGCCTTCTCATGGACTCAACCTTACGTCCATTTGACAAAAGTCACATCACATTTGCCGACACTGGTAAAAGCAAGGTATTGGGTCTAGGTAGAGTTGCAATCTCAAAGGATCAACACATGGATAAAGTCATGCTTGTTGAATCCCTTGGTTTCAACTTAATGTCTATCTCAATGCTTTGCAATTTAAACATGATTGTGATGTTTGGAAAATATCGTTGCCTTGTTCTAATGGAATCTGACAAGTCTCTAGTGTTTGAAGGGTATCGGAAAGATGATTTGTACGTGGTAGATTTCTCAGCAGGACCACAGCTTGCAGTATGTCTTCTAGCAAAAGCTTTTGAATGATGGCTTTGGCATCGGAGGCTAGGGCATGCTGGCATGAGGAACCTCCACACCCTTGCAAGGAAGAAGCATGTCATAGGCATCGAGGGCGTCAAGTTCAAGAAGGATCACTTATGCGGTGCCTGTGAAGCAGGAAAGATGACGAGAGCCAAGCATCCCTCGAAGACAATCATGACAACGACTCAACCCTTCGAACTGCTCCACATGGACCTTTTTGGTCCCACTCATTACTCAACTCTTACTACTACTGCTTGTCTCTATGGCTTTGTCATTGTTGATGATTATTCAAGATATACTTGGGTGCATATAATCCTCTACAAGACTGAAGTGCAGGATGTCTTCAGACGCTTCGCCAATCGAGCAATGAACAACTATGGCGTCAAGATAAAGCACATCAGAAGTGACAATGGCACTGAATTCAAGAACACTGGCCTAGATACATATCTTGATACTTTAGGCATCACACATGAATTCTCAGCTCCGTACACATCACAGGAGAATGGCATCGTCGAACGTAAGAACGGAACACTTATTGAGATGGCTCGGACGATGCTTGATGAATACAAGACTCCAAGAAAATTCTGGCCTGAAGCCATTGATACTGCATGCCATATCATCAACCGTGTTTATCTTCACAAGCTTCTGAACAAGACATCCTATGAGCTCCTCACTGGCAAGAAGCCAAATGTCAGTTACTTCAGAGTCTTTGGTGCCAGGTGCTGGATCAAGGATCCACATCACACTTCAAAATTTGCACCAAAAGCACATGAAGGCTTTATGCTTGGATATGGAAAGGATTCGCACTCCTACAGAGTCTTCAACCTTTTTCACTATAAAGTGGTTGAAACAGTGGATGTGCGGTTCGATGAGACTAACGGCTCGCAAAGAGAGCACCTACCAAATGTGCTAGATGAAGTTCCATCCAGTGAATCAATCAAACTTATGGGAACTGGAGAAATCATACCTTCTGAAGCTCAGCCTGAAGAGGAACTTATCATCTCCGCACCTGATCAACCTGAAGACATTCCTTCTAATGATGACAATGATCAGCAAGAGCAAAATCTTCGTCCTGTACATCCTCGTGTTGCAAATGAAGTACAGATTGAGAGAATAATTGATAGCATCAATGCACCAGGTCCACTCACTCGTTCAAGAGCAACACAGCTAGCAAATTTCTGTGGGCACTTCGCATTCGTCTCAATATCTGAACCCAAGAAAGTTGAAGAAGCCTTCATGGAACCTGAATGGATTCAAGCTATGCAAGAAGAGCTTCAACAGTTTGAGCTGAATAATGTATGGGAACTGGTTAAGCGTCCTGATCCTCGCAAGCACAATATAATAGGCACCAAATGGATATATCACAACAAGCAAGATGAGCATGGTCAAGTTGTCAGAAACAAAGCTCGTCTCGTTGCTCAAGGATACACTCAAGTTGAAGGGATTAACTTTGATGAAACATTTGCTCCTGTGGCTAGACTTGAAGCCATACGCATACTGCTGGCCTATGCAAATCATCATAACATTCTTCTATATCAAATAGATGTGAAGAGCGCTTTTCTCAATGGCAAGGTTGAAGAAGAAGTGTATGTTGCACAACCGCCTGGCTTTGAGGATCCAAAACATCCTGACATGGTGTACAAGCTCAACAAGGCACTGTATGGCCTCAAACAAGCCCCTCGGGCTTGGTATGACACACTCAAAGACTTCCTGAAGAACAAAGGCTTCAAACCTGGTTCCCTCGACCCCACTCTCTTCACGAAGACATATGATGGTGAACTGTTTGTGTGCCAAATATATGTGGATGACATTATCTTCGGTTGCACCAATCAGAAATACAGTAAAGAGTTTGGATATATGATGCAAGAGCAATATCAGATGTCCATGATGGGTGAGCTGAAGTTCTTCCTCGGTCTTCAAATACGTCAGCAACGCAACGGCATCTTCATATCTCAAGAGAAGTACCTCAAAGATTGCCTGAAGAAATTTGGGATGCAAGACTGCAAAGGCTTCACGACGCCAATGCCAGCCAAACATCATCTGGGTCCCGACGACAATGGTAAAGAGTTCGATCAAAAGGTATACCGCTCCATGATTGGTTCTTTACTTTATCTATGTACATCTAGGCCAGATATTATGCTTAGTGTTTGCATGTGTGCATGATTCCAAGCGGCACCAAAGGAATCGCATCACTTAGCTGTGAAGCGAATTCTTCGATATTTGGCTTACACCCCAACACTAGGATTATGGTATCCAAAGGGCTCAGAGTTTGATCTGGTTGGATTCTCGGATGCTGATTATGCTGGTGACAAGGTGGATCGCAAGTCTACATCAGGCACGTGTCATTTTCTGGGACGATCACTTGTATGTTGGTCTTCAAAGAAGCAGAACTGTGTATCTCTCTCCACTGCTGAATCTGAATACATTGCTACTGGATCTTGCTGTGCTCAGCTTCTGTGGATGAAGCAAACACTCAAAGACTATGGCATTCATCTGAAGCAAGTGCCACTCTACTGCGACAACGAAAGCGCCATCAAGATTGCCAACAACCCAGTTCAGCACTCTAAGACAAAGCACATTGAAATTCGTCATCACTTTCTCAGAGATCATGTTGTGAAGGAAGATATTGATATCATACATGTCAACACTGAAGAGCAATTGGCAGATATCTTCACCAAGCCCTTGGATGAGAAGAGATTTTGCAAGTTACAGTGTGAGCTAAATATCTTGGAATCCTCAAATGTCCTGTGATCAGGCACACATCCTAACACTTATGCATATTGATGACTTAGATGTGCAACACACGAAGTAAAGTATATCTTCAATGAATGAAGACTTACATTCTAAGTGTGAATACATTAATGTAGAATTTGACTTCGGAGCTCCACGATAATTGTGCGCCGTGTCTGGGTCTAATACTTCCTATATGGTGGGTAACGCCACCACCAAATTCTTCTGTTTGAAGTGTGTTACCTAAGGCGTTACATTTGCTATGTCTTCACATTTTGTTTGTCTTCATTTTCAACTTGTCTTCATGATTATCGTCACTATGTTGATTTGATTGTCTTTCTTATATATATATATACTAGTGTTCTGTCCTCTACAGCATTCACTTATAGCTATGTCTTCTTGTTGAATCTTTTGAACTAAGTGAATGTGATCGGACCCTAACCTCTCTATGCTTTCTATCTCAAACTCTACCTGTCCAAATCATATGCATTCTCTTGAAACTGTCGAATGTCTTCTCTGCGTTCTTGTCAGCAGAAGATACAAAGACAAACATTAAGTCCGTTTTCAATGCTAATTCCTTCACCTGAAACCTGGAGAAGTGGGAACGACCACCCGACAATCCAGACGTGCGTGGGAACATGGAACAACCTCCGATATGTTGCATGATGGCCACGTGTCCTTCAGATGTGAATCGCCAGGGGCACCTGTGTAATAACACTGTGACGTCCCTGTCTCTATAAATACACACCTCACCATAGTCATTATCCTTTCTTCCACTCTCGCACAAACCCTAGCGCCACCGCTAGCCCTCGACGACGCCGGCGACGAAGCGCTTAGCTGTCGCGACCTCTCCGACGCCGTCTTCACGCCGGCCGCGGACATCGTCTTCTCCGCCGTCGCTGTAGGTGTCCTCTGTCGCCAAGTTAGGGCACGGACGATCGAACTGCTCGGCCTCCTCTTCCACTCCGTCTAGCAGTTCTTCGTGTGGTAAATAAAACTTCCTTTTTACGGCCCCTTTGATCCTATAGATTCATCACTTTCTGCCACAAGAAGTTTCTATTCACACAAGTTGGATCTATTTCATACTGCATCTCATAATATGCCTAGTATGTTCACTTATGCTTCACAAAGTAGTTAGATTCCTCACTTGTACTAATCCGTGGATTCGTACAAATCTGGAACCAACTCTTTATCTATGAGTGAATGTCTTCGCACGATGAGGTCAATGTCTTCTAAACTGATTTATCTTCAAAATCTTCTGAGAGTGCATATGACCTCTTCCCCTTCCCTCGCACCTTAATGCTGTCACAGGTACATGTCCGTGGGAGAATCCCTTGGTTCTCATAGTCTACATTCATTTGCAGAATTCTTACAGCATCATATAAATTCTCCCGAAGCCAGTTCCTGTTTAACCCGCATCCGGAAGCCTTTGAAACCTTTGAACGTGTTGAAGCCATTCAGTTTAAAGTTCATGGCTACAGAGAAATCTACAAGGAAGGGAGGCAGACAGCGTCGTGGAAACACTGCTAAGGACCTTCCACCAGATCTATATGAGCAATACAAGTCAGATCCAGAAGAAACCTATGGAGAACGCAAGAACCGAATCCAATGGATTCGAAGACATTGGGCAGAGGAATGGTTCAAGTACAGATTCGTCACCGACGAATATGCTGAGAAGAGTGACATCAAGGGACCATGGGGAGATATCACATACAAAGGTCTTCAGCCCAAATCACAGTCCAAAGCTATTGCTCAAGGCTTTTACCCATGCATGCTTCGTGGACCTTAGCCTACTAATGCCGACCCATCCTCTCTGTTATGGTGTCGCGAAGACAATGTCTTCAAGCACAACTATCAGTTTGCACAGAACTCTGCCAAGGAAAACAAGAAGTCATTGGGATTAGACTTCAACCCAGGCCCCTCTGCGCCACGTGCTGATGGCACACGAGAAGCTGAACCCAATCTGGTTGGGCCCTTCTACAACCTAGAAGGTCTCATCACTCATATCATGGTTCAAGGGGCAGTCGTAGCTCAACCTGCAGATGATGCTGAATCTGACGAAGCACCTGCACCACCGAAGCCGCAGAAGCAGAAGAAGGCTAAAGCTTCAAAGTCTGCCTCAGCACCAAAAATCTTACGGGCGAAGCCACTGGCTACTGCACCTCCTGAAGACAGTGTGCAGTCTGAAGATCTCTCACGTATCTCCAAGAAGACTGAGATGAGAAAGAATACTGATCAGGCACTGACTGCTGCTGCTATTCTGCGCAATGACGTCATTGATCTGTCCAGCGATGAAGAGCTTGCAGATGACGCTCTTGAGCAACTGATCAAGAGCAAGGAAGAAGCAGAGATCTTCAATGATTTGCCTCTCTTTGATGTGGCAATCCTCCATAACTTCATTGATGAGTGGTTTGACACGCCCAACCTCAGCTTTGAAGATCTGCAACTTCCAATTGGCCTCAGTGTCGCCTTCCATGGCGCCATTGCTTCTGAGCTATCTCTAGCTCAGCGCATCGTTGAACTGAAGCAAAAGATCGACTATGAGAAAGCTCAGTTCAAGAAGCACATGGCCAGGCTCAGCGTGCAAGATGTGAAAAACTTCAAGATTATGCTGCACAAGCTCAAGGAAGCCTTTCTCAAAAAGCGTGAAGAGGCTCAAGGTTCTCGTGAACGCATGAAGAGCCTGGCTGACAAGTGTGTGCAAGCCTATAATGAGGCTGAGAAGCGCAAGGCTCTTGGTCGTCCTGGCATCAACCCAAGAATGGCTGCAAAGAAGAAGAAGCCCTCAACTAACCAATCTGCACCTTCAAGGCAGGAAGAACCTCGCGTAGTCTTCCCAAGCAGCATGACTGGCTCGAAGCCAAAGGTCAGGTGAACCGCTTCAAAACTGAAGAAGACGAGGACTGCTGAGGCTGAAGCCAGAAAAGGGAAAAATCCTGAAGCTTCTGATGTCGCTCCCTCTAAGAAGAAGTGCAAAACCAAGAAGGATCGGGCTGCTCCCACAGAGCCCTTAGTTGTTGAACCTATCTCAATGGTTCGCCCTGCATCTGAACACCACGAGCGCCAACTGATTGTTCATGAGCCTGCTTCCATAGAGGCTCCTGATGCTGAAGACATTCTAGCAGTTGACCCCGCCGCTACTGAAGACATTGGTCACCATGACAATGTTGAAGATGATGAAGTCCTTCCTCAGATCAAGCACCAACTGGTATGATCGCCTGTGCTTACGCACAGTGAACTCATCAGCATTGGTCGTCCTCTGACGCCAACTGCTCAGGATGCATCGTGGGCTGATCACCCACAGAGACAAGACACTCCAAGCTCTCCCCAAGCAACCCCATTAGTGCAAGAAGAGGATGATTTTGAGGCCCAGCCAACTCCATCTCCACAGGCGTCGCCAGCGCTACGCAGGCTTCACAAAGGACCAAGGTCTCAAGTCCCTCTTTCGAGCGTTCCAGAAGGAGAAGTGCACCACCAATCTGTTGCACGTCAAGTGTTTCTAGATGCCACTCCTACTGTGACTGTCTTTGAGTCTGAAGCCAAAGGTGCGGAAGACAATCCGGCTGCATCAGCCGATGACAAACAAGAAGAAGATCATGTCCCTACACCCCCAAACTCTGAAGAAGCTGTTCCTGAAGTGAACGTGTCTGTGCCCGACCCTCCAGCTCATCGAGTGGAGGTTGAGAATCTTGAGGCTGCCACCACCAACACAAATGAAGCCAATGACGTAGTCATGGCTGAAGAAAATGTGGAGCCTGCACCAACCAATGTGCCAGAGGCCAATGAAGCCAATGATGCAACTGCAACAGATGTGCAGCCTGACGCCTCTGTTGATGCCACTGCTCCTGTTCCGCCACCAAGGCCACACACTATCGAGCAAGCATTCAACTATGGCCAACTTGTCACTGTCAAATGGCCTTTTCTGACTCCTCCGCCTGCTGCTGGTCCTCAGTTTGACTATCACGTTGAGCACAAGCCTCAGGTTCAGAAGCCAATACCAAGGTTGCCCAGGTTTCCAGGCACTGCATCTGCACCCGGATCGTTCAATATCAATGGCTTCAAGGCACACAACACCTTCTTCAATAGCGCCAAGAACCCCTACTCAAGGGCAAGAATATCTTCTGATCGGTTCTGGAGCTATCAGCAGGGCAGTTATTACTCATGCATTTTGTACAATCAAGGTCATATTTTCCCACATATGCGTCTTGACACTGAAGCCATAACTGGTCTGCCTTGCTTGGAAGAAGCTCTGGATTGCTTCAAAGAGTCTGGATTGTTGCCGTTCGTCACCGACAAAGAGCACTGGAATGAAGAATTGTTGCTCCAATTCTATGCCACTCTTCATATCCGTGGCTACAACAGGGATCCGAAGACTTGGGTCCTTAAGTGGATGACAGGCAATGTTCATCATGAAGCCAAAGCCTTTGATATCATTGAGCTTACTGGCCTGCCCACTCCAGGCGATCTCTATGAACCTGGTTGTCAGCTTCACAGTGCTGCTATGGAAAGCATCTTCCACAAGCCTGAGCCCAATATGAGTCAGATGCTTAGCATGATGAAGCCTTTGCCTCCAAATGCTGAATATCCTAAGGAGTTCTATTTTGAAGACCTTGAGTATTTGCCACGTACTATCTATCACATCATAAGGCGAACTCTCTGGCCCATCAAAGGACATTCTCCACATGCCAAGCTAGAAGGCGCAATGAAGACGTTGGTCTTTCATATTCTTCATGGAAAAAGCTTAAATGCACAAGACTTCTTTATTCGCCGACTTGCTGCATCAGGATCTGATCTTTTTGGCTTGAAGTTTTACGCTCCATGGATTATGCGGCTGATCAAACTACACTCAGCTGTCACCTATCAGCCCTCTGCTCGCAATCATCGGATCTTTCTGCCTGACGTTGATATGTCAGTTGAAGCCATCTATCCAGAGCCTGCCAAGGAGCCTCTTAGTCTTCAGAATGCTGAGAATCAAAGCTTCTCTCAAAACATTGAAGGAGTTCAAGCAGTCTCTCGTGTTTATCCTCTGGCTAGCACTACATGTGCACCTCACCGTGCCCTCACTGAAGCCACTGACAGCACCATTGCCCAACGGCCCAAGAAGCGATCCCGTGTTCTCAATGACCGAGAGCTTCTGGTTGCCCTCCATCAGAAACAGGATAGGCATCATGACTAGCTGAAGTGCCAAATGCAAAGCCTCTTGGTGGACATAAACAGGATTCGCAATCTTGCCACCAAGAATGCCTTTGTTGCCCATGAAACCTATCGGCGTACATGGAAAGGGCTGATGCTTATGTGTTCTGAAGATGATCTTCAAGAGGATGGCTTCTCTGAACGCTTCAAGTTTGACTCAACACCTCCAAGAAGGACTGTGCTGCGACGAACTCCGTCTCTTGAAGACTCTGAGTTCTCTTCCTCCGCGGCAACTGTGAATGCCAGAGTGATCGATGACGAAGACGATGCTACTTCACCGCCCCCTACTTCTGCACGCATCGACACTGCCCCAAGTTCGTCTGCACCGCCTAACAACACCGACGACCTTGTTGCTTCACCTACTCCTCATGGGAACGAGTAGATACTCTATGTCTTCAAACCTTTTTGGTCCTTACTGACAAAAGGGGGAGAAGCATATGAGTTTGATAGTCTTCAAGCGGGTCCATATGGGCGGTTGCTTTATATTTTGCCTAGTGTTTACAACTCTCGTTTTGATACATTTGGTTCTTTGAGTTGTAACACTTAAACTCGATGGTCGTCTTCTACTTATTTGCTATTCTGTGATGCGATGATAAATTCCGCATGTGCGACGATAAATTCCGCACTTAGATCATTTTGTAGACATCCATTTTTCATTATGCATGTCATTATCTTCACATACTTTTCATGCATGATGAATTGTCATCATAAGTTGAAGAGGATCTCCACAAGTACAACCTGCCATGTGCATTTGCATTCCAAAAGCAAATTACTTATATGCACATCTTCAGGGGGAGCCCTTGCAACTTATGAAGACAATTCTCTATCCTTTACAATTTCACATATTATATTGCCCGTTGAAAACTTCAACTAGTTTGTCATCAATCACCAAAAAGGGGGAGATTGTAAGTGCATCTAGTGCCACCCCTAGTTGGTTTTGGAGAATTGACGACAAACCTAGTTGAGGGACTAATGTGTTTGTGAGAATTGCAGGATAACACAAGTAGAAGTCCCTCATTGATTCGGTTTTCCTACCAGAGATGACCCCTAAAAATGAATGAAGACATTGAAGTCAAAGGTGGTATGTGAAGACATTCACATTGAAGACTATGACTAGAGAAGACATCGCATGAAGACTATGGAGCGTGAAGACTTAGTTCTTTCATCGTTCTTTTTCTTCTTTGTTGAGTCATAGGAACCACCGTACTGTTAAGTGGGGTCCAAGAGAACCAGTCAGAATGACTGAAGTGATGCTTAACCAAAATCTATGTCTTCGAGTGAAGACTATGAGAGCAAATCTTGTCCAGAGTTCAATAAGTCAGCTTTGCTTGTAGCCCAAGTAAAGTTGTCGTGTGTGTTTGAAATCTGACCATTGGAACACGTGTCAGTTCCTTAGTGACCGAGGGTCATTTTGGACAAATCAGGTCGGGTTGCCTACTGGCTATAAATAGCCTACCCCCTACAACCATAAACGGTTGGCTGCTCAGAGTTAGAGTACGGCTTTTGTCATTTGAGAGCAACCCACCTCGAAGCCTTTGAGAGAGAATTCCTTGCAAGGATAAAGCCCTAACCACCCAGAGCCAAAGAGTGTTAGGCATCACTTAAGTCTTCCTGTCTGTGTGATCTGAAGACTTATTACACTTGAGGACTGTGAATCCTCCAGCCGGTTAGGCGTCGTGTTCTGAGCATCCAAGAGTCATTGTGGATCGCCGGTGAACGAAGTCTGTGAAGGTTTGGAAGTCTACCTTGAAGAATTACCAGAGTGATTGGGCGAGGACTGGGTGTCCTTAGCTCAAGGGGAATAAGGTGAAGACGAGGTCTTCTGAGTTGAATCTCAGCCTCCCTAACCAGACGTACAGTTGTCGCAGCAACTGGAACTGGTCCAACAAATCATTGTCTTCAACGAGTCACTGGTTTCATCCTTCCCTTCCCTTTACTTATTGTTGGTCCTTGTGAAGTCATTGTACGATTGCATCACCATTTGGCTTCACTGAGTGATTACTTGTTCTGATTGGCTTCACAATATCTTCCTACCTGATCCTTACTGCCTAGCTGCTATTAGTCATTGCGCTTTCACTTCATTGAATACTTGACTATGGTTTGCCTAGTGTAGTCTACCTTTCGCTGCATGGTAATAGGTTTATTTCTATCGTTTGTCTTCCAAAATTCCATGTTTTGAAGGCGTTCATAAAAATCGCCTATTCACCCCCCCCCCTAGTCGATCACTAGCACTTTCAAGTATAGGAAGCGTAATCACAGGATAACACAGGATGAAGACAAACAGACTGAAGAAATTGAACTGAGGAAATTGAGAAAGTCTTCAGTCAAAGTCTACAAACACAGATATGAACAAACACACAACACAGTTATGAGGAAATGAAAGAGTTGAGGAAATAGAACCAGTAAGCTTGGTGAAGACAATGATTTGGTAGACCAGTTCCAACTGCTGTCTCAGTTGTACGTCTAGTTGGAGCGGATGAGTATTTAAACTCGAGGACACACAGTCCTGAACACGCAGCTCAGGACACCCAGTCATCACCGTATTCTCCATGAACTAAGGTCACACAGACCTCGTCCAATCACTCGTGGTAAGTCTTCAGGCGACTTCCAAACCTTCACAAACTTGGTCACTCGGTGATCCACAATTCCTCTTGGATGCTCTAGACCATGACGCCTAACCGTCTGGAAGAAGCACAGTCTTCAAAGGTAACAAGCGTCAGATCCACTCAGGATCAATCTCTTCAGTGATGCTCAATCACTTGGGGTTTGTAGGTGTTTGGGTTTTGGGTTTTTGGTTTTTCCTCACTTGATGATTTTCGCTCAAAGTCCTCAGAGGATGGGTTGCTCTCAAATTACAAGTGTCAGTTTCTCTCGGAGCAGCCAACCAGCTAGTGGTTGTAGGGGGCGGCTATTTATAGCCTAGGGAGCAGCCTGACATGATAAGACATAAATGCCCTTCAATGATATGACCGTTAGGTGGATAGATATTTTGGGACAGCTAGCGCATAGCACAGCAACGGTCGGAATTTTGAGTAGCAAAATCCTCAGGGCTATCATGTTCCTCACTGTGTAGGCAATCCGCACTGGAGAATTCCTAACTCCTCAGTCATGACAAATTCCTCAGAGACCAGAAGAACTTCGTCTCTGTCACTAAATAAATTGACTGAACTGTATGAGATTTCCAATGGCTTCACTCGAAGGGATTGGTAGGTGTAGGATTTTGAGTTGAGCATCACATGGAAATTTTTCCTTAGTATATCCTCGACCCCCTTTAACAGTACGGTGTTTCCTATGACTCGAGAAAGAGAAAAACAAAACTATGAAAACAAAAGTCTTCAAGCTTCATATTCCTCGCATGAACATCAAGTCTTCACGGACACACCAATTTCTTCACTTTCAAAGTCTTCATGAAAGTCTTCAGAAATACCAAAATCTTCAGTCGAAGATATTCATTTTTAGGGGTCGACTTTTCCTATAAATATCAAACTCCTCATAGACTTATAGACCTGTGTACACTCACAAACGCATTAGTCCCTTAACCTATAAGTCTTCAATACACCAAAATCACTAAGAGGCACTAGATGCACTTACAATTACACATTATGCCACAATACTTATGCCTATTCTCTCTTATTTTGTCAGGACCCCGATTCCAAGCCACATCGATCTAGCCGGTAACACCTCATATCACTTTGCGGCCTCACGCACGGTATCCCACGGGTGTCGCCTTACCATGGCCCGGGACCGTTTGCGCCTTTTGGCTCACGTATATGATAGTGTCGCTAGCATCCATATGACAGAGAACCCGGGCCGACATGGCTAGTCGTGAACCCAAAGCGGCACAGACCTATGGAGACAGGCATACATGAATCACATCGAGCATGTCGGTCATCAGCGAGTGATTCCGGGCTGTAGCACTGGGCTAACAGGACTCCGGGGAACCCGGGCTGTAGCAGGCTAGGCAGGACTCTGGAAGTCACCGCGTGACATTTCCCCAAAGGGACAGACATAGGAACGAAGTGAATCACATGCCGGCCAGTCAAGTGTCCTGAACAGTAGTGCTGGGCTAGTAGGACTCCGGTGAACCGGGCTGTAGCGGACTACTATGGCTCGAGGAACACTAGACTACATTTCCCCATAAGAAAGGTTGCCAAGGATAAACAACTAGATTGTCGGATCCCACTCATACCAAGCATTTCAATCATACACACAATATGCCCGATATGAGTACATACAACATGGCATCACAACAAAACTCTACAACTCAAGTACTTTATTTAAAGGCTCCAGAGAGCCATAAATAACATGTTCATACAGATAGGGGTCACATGACCCGACACTCAAGTCATACAATCATACAAGCACATGCGGAAGCAACTAGTCTGAGTACAGACACTAGAAAGAAAGAAGGCTTCTCGAAGCCTGTCTATCTACATAGGGCCCTCCATGGCCAGGATCACCACCTGGGTGGCTAGTCACTCGTCGACGTCAAGGTCTACGTAGAACCCATCGGAGGGGGCGGTGTTGTCGTCTGAAAACAGTAATTAAGCAAACATGAGTACAAAGGTACTCAGCAAGTCTTACATCAGAACCTAATATACATGCTCATTCTCAAGGAGGTGGTGGGGTTATTGCAGCAAGCCAGCTTTGACTCTTGGCTAAGCTATCCTACGGAACTTCACTAGTAAAATAGTTTTCGCACACGAGTCCACTACTCACCAACATAATACTCCACCGTGGATCCTCCCTCGTCATCCTACGAGAGGGCCATCCTCGGTACTCACACTTATCTTGAGTCTTTTAGTAGTATCCATTAACTTGTCTATGAACTGTATAGGCAACCAAGTAGTCCTTTACCGCGGACATGGCTATTCAAATAGTTTTATACCCTGCAAGGGTGTACTTCTTCATACACGCTTTCACCACTTACGCCGTTTACACGACATGTACTCGGCCACCTTCAAGCGGAAGCCCAGCGAGGGTGTCGGCCACAGCCTACCTAAACACCTAAGTCTCTAGTCCAGGTTTATCGCCTATCCAGGTTCCATCCGTAGGGAGTCCGGCCGAGGTTTCCACATACGGCCCCGAACGATGTGAACAGGGTTCCCGAGACACCAAACGGGTGACTCGGTACACCGTGCCATGGTGTATCTACCGCAACATAGCCCACCCCTAGGGTCAGCGCTATGCACGGCCGCCAACACATAACCTACAAACACCAGAAACTATTTGCAACTCCTGGACAGAGTACTAGGGTGATTAAGAAGCCGAGAGGGTCCATTGGTTTCGGGCCCAATGTACGGTATTAACTGCATCTTAAATCACACATACAGATCTCAGTTCTTATGGACGGTCCCAATGAAACAACCCACCATGTACTCCTACATGGCCTCTCATCGATACCTTTACCAAAACATGTTCAACACATCCCTCACGTTACCGACATAAGCATTTCACTCTAGCCCATCACCCAGATGAACCAGACCTGACACAACTCTAAGCATAGCAGGCATAGCAAGGTAGGAATCACATACATGGCTCAATCAACTCCTACACATGCTAGTGGGTTTCATCTAGTTACTGTGGCAATGACAGGTCATGCAGAGGATAAGGGTTCAACTACCGTAGCACACAGCAGTTTGAAACGTGTTGTCTTAATGCAGTAAACAAGAGCAGAAGCGAGAACATGGGTTTGTATCGGAATGATCAATGGGTTGCTTGCCTGATGGAGTGGTAGTGGGATACTGCCCTTCAGTTGGATACTCGTGAATATCCTCGGAGGCAGAACCTACCACGAAGAACACATCGGAACACAATCAACACATGATGATATGCAACAATATGATGCATGCTATGACATGGCAATATGAATGTGTCTTGGCCTAATGCAAGCTAAAACAGAAAGGAATGTGCTTATTTGAACCAAAGGTTCAAATGTTAGTTCATTTAACATAGCCACATTAGTGCATCATCTTGTATTGCTTAAATAGCAAGGTTAACTTGTTCTGTCATGCATGAAACCATTATAGATGGATAGATTGAATTTTTCTGATCATTTTTCATATATAAATCTTTGCATTTGGAGCGTGGTTGATTTTCTATGAATTTTTGAAGTTTGAACTATTTTCTGGAATTTCCTGTATAAGAATAATTCCAGTAATTTAATTACTGCGTCAGCATTATGTCAGGGTGACGTCAGTGGTCAACGGGGACATCCAAGTCAACCTGACCAGTGGGTCCCGCGTGTCAGTAGTTAATTAAACTAATTATTTTTAGTTAAAACTAATTTGATTTAGTTAGCAGAGGGGGTCCACTTGTCATTGACTCAGGGGAGTCAACCTGGGGTCAAACCCCTGGTCAGCGGGGCTAATCCCGCCGGCGAGGCCGAGATGGCGGAGAGCTTCGGATTTGGTCTCCGGTGACCAAATCGCCGGTGGAGACGTGCTACGCGTAGCTGGGGAGCTACCGCATCCAGTGGAGCAAGTGGCTGGACACGGGGACACCGGAAACGACGCCGGCGAGCTCGACAGCGGCGGCAGGAGTTCGGACGGGGTTGGGTTTGACGCTACGGTGCACGGGAGAAGGAGCTGGTGGTGGCTATGGGCTCCTGGTGCTACGCTGAGCACAACAGTGAGGTTGGCTTCAAGCCACTGTGGCTCTGGCCACGACGGCGCCATGGCCGGCCGCGGGGAGCGTTCGGGTGCGGTGGAAGTGGCGACTACAGAGGCCAAACGAGCACGGGAGCTAGGGGGAGAGGAAGAGGAGCTCACAGCGGTGTCGGAGAGGGGGTCAGCGAGCTCGGGGAGGTCCTGGCGGCGGCGAATCGACCGGAGACGGCTCGGGTGCCCGAGGTTGAATACGAGGGCGAAGGCGGCGTTTGGCGGCGTTTGGAGTCGCGTGGGTCAGCGGAGAGGTCCAGGGCGACGAGGCGGAGCTATTGGGCTGGTCGGAGGGGCGAGGGGGTGGCTCTGGTGACGTCTACGGCGAACGGCGGCGAGGAACGCGCTCGGCCATCGCGGGAGAGGGTGAGGGAGACGAGGGAGAGAGTGAGGGAGGATGAGAGGGGGACGTGGGGGTCGGCGTGGCATCCCTGGACGTCTCCAGGACGTCGGCAGAAGCAGGAGGTGGCCGGCGCGTGGCCGGCGCGCGGCGAGCACGCGCCCCTACCTTCTGGCGCGAGGTAGGGGGTGACTGGCGCTAGCCAGTCGGCTGGGCCGAGCCAGGTGGGCTGGGCCAGCACTGGTAAGGCCCAGGTGGTTTCCCTCTCTCTCTTTTTTTTGATTTGTTTTTCTTTTTCTATTTAACTGCAACTGTTGGGCTTTATTAAAAATACTAAAACATTTCCAAAAATCCTGAAAATAATTGTGGGCTCTGTTTAGAATATTTCCAACAGCAAACATTTATTTCCAGAATTATTTGAGCATTTAAATTATTTTATAGCATTTAAATGCCCAAACTCAAATACTTATGATTTAATTCAATGACCTTCTGTTGACCTAGAAAATTGTGCACCAATTTTTCCAGAGGTTCTAACCCAAGACAAAGGGAGTGAACTTTTTAGAAGGGCATTTCAGGTTCATTGAAAATAATTTTAGTAAACCCTAGTTGTTTCCAGGGGGGTGCTGGGGGTTTTGTCTTCCCCATTTCAAATTTAGGAGGAAATTAAACATGATGCACACTCTAATGCTTGAACTAAACTAGGGTGTGACATATTTTACAAGGTTTACATGAAGAGGGGGAATGCCGGCAGCTCGAATTCTGGGCTGGAAAAGGAGTAAATATTAGAGACCTATTCTGCACATCTCCAAAAGTCCTGAAACTTCACGGGAGCACGTTTCATAATATATAAAAAATATTGGGCAAAAGAAGTACTAGAGGGGGCCACCCACCGTCCACGAGGGTGGGAGGCGCGCCCCCAGCCTCGTGGGCCCCTTGGTGGCCCTCCGATGCCCATCTTTGGCTATATGGAGTCTTTCGTCGAGGAAAAAATCATAAGCTAGCTCACAGAACGAAACTCCGCCGCCACGAGGCGGAACCTTGGCGGAACCAATCTAGGGCTCCGGCGGAGCTGTTCTGCCGGGGAAACTTCCCTCCGAGAGGGTGAAATCATTACCATCGTCATCACCAACGATCCTCTCACTGGGAGGGGGTCAATCTCCATCAACATCTTCACCAGCACCATCTCATCTCAAACCCTAGCTCATCTCTTGTATCCAATCTTTGTATCCAAACCTCAGATTGGTACCTATGGGTTGCTAGTAGTGTTGATTACTCCTTGTAGTTGATGCTAGTTGGTTTACTTGGTGGAAGATCGTATGTTCAGATCCATTATGCATATTAATACCCCTCTGATTATGAACATGAATATGCTTTGTGAATAGTTACGTTTGTTCCTGAGGACATGGGAGAAGTCTTGCTATAAGTAGTCATGTGAATTTGGTATTCGTTCTATATTTTGATGAGATGTATGTTGTCATCTGCTACCTCTTGAGCACTGCATTGGATTTCCCCGAAGAGGAAGGGATGATGCAGCAAAGTAGCGTAAGTATTTCCCTCAGTTTTTGAGAACCAAGGTATCAATCCAGTAGGAGGCTACGCTTGAGTCCCTCGTACCTACACAAAAACAATAGCTCAACGCAACCAACGCGCTTAGGGGTTGTCAATCCCTTCACTTACAAAAGTGAGATCTGATAGAGATGATAAATAATATTTTTGGTATTTTTGGTATAGAGATGCAAAGTAAATAAAGTAAAAGCAA
This sequence comes from Triticum urartu, assembly GCF_056163025.1. Classification (NCBI taxonomy): domain Eukaryota; kingdom Viridiplantae; phylum Streptophyta; class Magnoliopsida; order Poales; family Poaceae; genus Triticum; species Triticum urartu. The sequence continues at coordinate 546,564,761 of NC_141877.1, forward strand.
AGTAAAAGCAAAGCAATAATAAAGTGATGGAGATTGGTATGATGAGAAAGAGACCCGGGGGCCATAGGTTTCACTAGTGGCTTCTCTCAAGAGCATAAGTATTCTACGGTGGGTGAACAAATTACTGTTGAGCAATTGACAGAATTGAGCATAGTTATGAGAATATCTAGGTATGATCATGTATATAGGCATCACGTCCGAGACAAGTAGACTGAAACGATTCTGCATCTACTACTATTACTCCACTCATCGACCGCTATCCAGCATGCATCTAGAGTATTAAGTTAAAAACAGAGTAACGCCTTAAGCAAGATGACATGATGTAGAGGGATAATTTCATGCAATATGATAAAAAAAACATCTTGTTATCCTCGATGGCAACAATACAATACGTGCCTTGCTGCCCCTTCTGTCGTTGGGAAAGGACACCGCAAGATTGAACCCAAAGCTAAGCACTTCTCCCATGGAAAGAAAAACCAATCTAGTAGGCCAAACCAAAATGATAATTCGAAGAGACTTGCAAAGATAACTAATCATACATAAAAGAATTTAGAGAAGATTCAAATATTATTCATAGATAGACTTGATTATAAACCCACAATTCATCGGTCTCAACAAACACACCGCAAAAAGAAGATTACATCGAATAGATCTCCACGAGAGAGGGGGAGAACATTGTATTGAGATCCAAAAAGAGAGAAGAAGCCATCTAGCTACTAGTTATGGACCTGTAGGTCTGAAGTAAACTACTCACACTTCATCGGAGGGCCTTGGATGATGATGTAGAAGCCCTCCGTGATCGATGCCCCCTCCGGCGGAGCTCCGGAACAGGCCCCAAGATGGGATGTCGTGGATACAGAAAGTTGCGACGGTGGAATTAGGTTTTTGGCTCCATCCCCGATCGTTTGGGGGTACGTGGATATATATAGGAGGAAGATGTACGTCGGTGGAGTTTCGAGGGGCCCACGAGGCAGGGGGGTGCCCTAGGGGGGGCTACCCTCGTGACCACCTCGTGGCTTTGTTGACGGAGGGTCCAAGTCTCCTGGATCTTATCTGATGAGAAAATCACGTTTCCGAAGGTTTCATTCCGTTTGGACTCTGTTTGATATTCCTTTTCTTCGAAACCCTAAAACACGCAAAAAAACAGCAATTCTAGGCTGGGCCTCCGGTTAATAGGTTAGTCCCAAAAATAATATAAAAGTGAAAATAAAGCCCAATAATGTCTAAAACAGTAGATAATATAGCATTGAGCAATCAAAAATTATAGATACGTTGGAGACGTATCAAGCATCCCCAAGCTTAATTCCTGCTCGTCCTTGAGTAGGTAAATGATAAAAATAGAATTTTTGATGCGGAGTTCTACTTGGCATAATTTTAATGTAATTCTTCTTAATTGTGGTATGAATATTCAGATCCGAAAGATTCAAGACAAAAGTTCATATTGACATAAAAATTATAATACTTCAAGCATACTAACTAAGCAATTATGTCTTCTCAAAATAAAATGGCCAAAGAAAGTTCATCCCTACAAAATCATATGGTTTAGTCATGTTTCATTTTCGTCACACAAGAATGCTATCATCATGCACAACCCCGATGACAAGCCAAGCAATTGTTTCATACTTTAGTAATCTCAAACCTATAAATTTTCACGCAATATATGATCGCGAGCCATGGACATAGCACTATGGGTGGAATAGAATATAATGGAGGGGGGTTATGTCGAGAAGACAAAAAAAAGGAGAAAGTCTCACATCAACGAGGCTAATCAATGGGCTATGGAGATGCCCACCGATTGATGTTAATGCAAGGAGTAGGGATTGCCATGCAACGGATGCACTAGAGCTATAAATGTATGAAAGCTCAACAAAAGAAACTAGTGGGTGTGCATCCAACTTGCTTGCTCATGAAGACCTAGGGCACTTGAGGAGGCCCATTGTTGGAATATACAAGCCAAGCTCAAAAATGAAAAATTCCCACTAGTATATGAAAGTGATAACATGAGAGACTCTCTACTATGAAGATCATGGTGCTACTTTGAAGCACAAGTGTGGTAAAAGGATAGTAACATTGTCCCTTCTCTCTTTTTCTCTCATTTTTTTGGCCTTATCTTTTTTTATGGCCTTTCTCTTTTTTTATATTCCTCACTTGGGACAATGTTCTAATAATGGTGATCATCACACTTCTATTTATTTACAACTTAATGGTTACAACTCGATACTAGAACAAAGATGACTCTATATGAATGCCTCCGGTGGTGTACCGGGATATGCAATGAACCAAGAGTGACATGTATGAAAGAATTATGAACGGTGGCTTTGCCACAAATACTATGTCAACTACATGATGATGCTAAGCAATATGACAATGATGAATGTGTCATGATGAACGGAATGATGGAAAGTTGCATGGCAATATATCTCGGAATGGCTATGGAAATGCCATAATAGGTAGGTATGGTGGCTGTTTTGAGGAAGATATAAGGAGGTTTATGTGTGAAAGAGCGTATAATATCACGGGGTTTGGATGCACCAGCGAAGTTTGCGCCAACTCTCAATGTGAGAAAGGGCAATGCACGGTACCGAAGAGGCTAGCAAGATGGAAGGGTGAGAGTGTGTATAATCCATGGACTCAACATTAGTCATAAAGAACTCACATACTTATTGCAAAAATCTACAAGTCATCAAAAACCTCGGCACTATGCGCATGCTCCTAGGGGGATAGGTTGGTAGTAAAAGACCATCGCTCGTCCCCGACCGCCACTCATAAGGAAGACAATCAAATAACACCTCATGTTTCAAATTTGTTGCATAATGTTTACCATACGTGCATGCTACGAGACTTGCAAACCTCAACACAAGTATTTCTCAATTTCACAACTACTCAACTAGCATGACTTTGATATTATTACCTCCATATCTCAAAACAATCATGAAGCATCAAACTTTTCTTAGTATTCAACACACTCATAAGAAAGTTTTATTATTAATCTTGCATACCAAGCATATTAGGATTTTAAGCAAATTACCATGCTATTATGACTCTCAAAATAATCTAAGTGAAGCATGAGAGATCAATAGTTTCTATAAAACAAATCCACCACCGTGCTCTAAAAGATATAAGTGAAGCACTAGAGCAAAACTATAAATCTCAAAGATATAAGTGAAGCACATAGAGTATTCTATCAAATTCCAAATCATGTATGGCTCTCTCAAAAGGTGTGTACAGCAAGGATGATTGTGGTAGACTAACAAGCAAAGACTCAAAACATAAAAGACGCTCCAAGCAAAACACATATCATGTGGTGAATAAAAATATAGCTCCAAGTAAAGTTACCGATAGAAGTAGACGAAAGAGGGGATGCCTTCCGGGGCATCCCCAAGCTTTGGCTTTTAGGTGTCCTTAGATTACCTTGGGGGTGCCATGGGCATCCCCAAGCTTAGGCTCTTGCCACTTCTTGTTCCATAATCCATCAAATCTTTACCCAAAACTTGAAAACTTCACAACACAAAACTTAAAGTAGAGAATCTCGTGAGCTCCGTTATCAAAAGAAAACAAAAGACAACTTCAAGGTACTGAACTCATTCTTTATTTATATGGGTGTTATACCTACTGTATTCCAACTTCTCTATGGATTATAAACTATTTTACTAGCCATAGATTCATCAAAATAAGCAAACAACACACGAAAAACAGAATCTGTCAAAAACAGAACAGTCTGTAGTAATCTGTAGCTAGCGCAAGATCTGGAACACCAAAAATTCTAAAATAAATTTCTGGACGTGAGGAATTTATCTATTAATCATCTGCAAAAATAATTAGCTAAATATCACTTTTCAAACAAAAATGACAGCAGTTCTCGTGAGCGCTAAAGTTTCTGTTTTTTACAGCAAGTTCAACAAGACTTTCCCCAAGTCTTCCCAACGGTTCTACTTGGCACAAACACTAATTAAACACAAAAAACACAACCAAAACAGAGGCTAAATAATTTATTTATTACTAAACAGGAGCAAAAAGCAATGAATAAAAATAAAATTGGGTTGCCTCCCAACAAGCACTATTGTTTAACGCCCATAGCTAGGCATAACAAGCAAGAATAGATCTAGAAATTGCCATAATAGTAAGATAGATTATTAAAACTCATTTCTTATTCTCTACATCCAGCAGCAAGTTTTCTTTGAGGCAAGCAAAAGTAATCAAAAGGGCTAAATTTAACGGGACAAAAGTCCCCAAGATCAACCTTGGGAGGTATAGGTTCCTCCTTTGGCCCTTCATAATGCACAACCAATTCATCATTATAAGCATTCTTTTGACAGAACTTTGTGAGCCTATATTCAAGAGAATATCCTAGTTCATTATTTCGAATAGCCAAATCATCATTAAGTTCAGAAATTCTATCAACTAAAACATTGGTAGGAACCCTTTTTCTAAGATTTTCATTGAAAGCAACATAGTCTAGAGATTGAAAACGCATTATTTCTTCTTGATCAAAGAGGATAGCCTCTATGGGAGGACGGCAAGCGTTCACCCTATAATGCGCAAAGATTTCTTTGTCTTCTTTTATTATGAATCTAAACTCATGAGCCAAAAATATAGTAGCAGCACGCTTAACAGAAGAATGCTCAATATTAGAAAATTCCAGAAAAATCCTTTGTATGGAAGGATGTATGTGCATGAATTGTCTTTCAAGTTCAACTACAAGCATGGCAATAGCGTCCGCAAGACTACTAGTTCTATGAAGGATAGAACTTCCCATAGAAGGTAAAGCACCGGCACAAGTAAAGAAATCTTGAATAACTCCTTTTCCAATAATATTACCACTACCAACATGGAATTTTTTTGTATGAAAGATGGTAGGTTCTTTAGCAGGAGCATTAGAATTTTTCATGCTATTATTATTGTCCATATCAACGATAATTTCCCCAATTTCATACATAGAGGCAGAAGGTAAAGGACTTGACATAACGACAAGCTAGCAAACTGACACACGAGCAAACAAAAAGCAAACAGGCAAAAAGACAAACGAAGAAAGAGAGGGAGGATAGAGAGAGAGAGGGTGAATAAAACGGCAAGGGTGAAGTGGGGGAGAGGAAAACGAGAGGCAAATGGCAAATAATGTAATGCCGGAGATAGGGATTGTGATGGGTACTTGGTATGTTGACTTTTGCGCACACTCCCCGGCAACGGCGCCAGAAATTCTTCTTGCTACCTCTTGAGCACTGCGTTGGATTTCCCCGAAGAGGAAGGGATGATGCAGCAAAGTAGCGTAAGTATTTCCCTCAGTTTTTGAGAACCAAGGTATCAATCCAGTAGGAGGCTACGCTCGAGTCCCTTGTACCTACACAAAAACAATAGCTCAACGCAACCAACGCGCTTAGGGGTTGTCAATCCCTTCACGGTCACTTACGAAAGTGAGATCTGATAGAGATGATAAATAATTTTTTTGGTATTTTTGGTATAGAGATGCAAAGTAAATAAAGTAAAAGCAAAGCAATAATAAAGTGATGGAGATTGATATGATGAGAAAGAGACCCGGGGGCCATAGGTTTCACTAGTGGCTTCTCTCAAGAGCATAAGTACTCTACGGTGGGTGAAAAAATTACTGTTGAGCAATTGACAGAATTGAGCATAGTTATGAGAATATCTAGGTATGATCATGTATATAGGCATCACGTCCGAGACAAGTAGACCGAAACGATTCTGCATCTACTACTATTACTCCACTCATCGACCGCTATCCAGCATGCATCTAGAGTATTAAGTTAAAAACAGAGTAACGCCTTAAGAAAGATGACATGACGTAGAGGGATAATTTCATGCAATATGATAAAAAAACCATCTTGTTATCCTCGATGGCAACAATACAATACGTGCCTTGCTGCCCCTTCTGTCACTGGGAAAGGACACTGCAAGATTGAACCCAAAGCTAAGCACTTCTCCCATGGCAAGAAAAACCAATCTAGTAGGCCAAACCAAACTGATAATTCGAAGAGACTTGCAAAGATAACTAATCATACATAAAAGAATTCAGAGAAGATTCAAATATTATTCATAGATAGACTTGATCATAAACCCACAATTCATCAATCTCAACAAACACACCGCAAAAAGAAGATCACATCGAATAGATCTCCACGAGAGAGGGGGAGAACATTGTATTGAGATCCAAAAAGAGAGAAGAAGCCATCTAGCTACTAGCTATGGACCCGTAGGTCTGAAGTAAACTACTCACACTTCATCGGAGGGGCTTGGATGATGATGTAGAAGCCCTCCGTGATCGATGCCCCCTTAGGCGGAGCTCCGAAACATGCCCCGAGATGGGATCTCGTGGATACAGAAAGTTGTGGTGGTGGAATTAGGTTTTTGGCTCCATCCCCGATCGTTTGGGGGTACGTGGATATATATAGGATGAAGAAGTACGTCGGTGGAGCTTCGAGGGGCCCATGAGGCAGGGGGTGCGCCCTAGGGGGGGCCCGCCCCCTACCCTCGTGACCACCTCGTGGCTTTCTTGACGGAGGGTCCAAGTCTCCTAGATATTATCTGATGAGAAAATCACGTTTCTGAAGGTTTCATTCCGTTTGGACTCCGTTTGATATTCCTTTTCTTCGAAACCCTAAAACAGGCAAAAAACAGCAATTCTGGGCTGGGCCTCCGGTTAATAGGTTAGTCCCAAAAATAATATAAAAGTGGAAAATAAAGCCCAATAATGTCTAAAACAGTAGATAATATAGCATGCAGTAATCAAAAATTATAGATACGTTGGAGACGTATCATCATCCCTCTAGTGGTGTCATGTAAATGTCAACTACATGAAACTTCACCATTGTTTGGGCCTAGAGGGAGGCATTGGGAAGTAATAATTAGATGATGGGTTGCTAGAGTGACAGAAGCTTAAACCCTAGTTTATGCGTTGCTTCATAAGGGGCTGATTTGGATCCATATGTTTCATGCTATGGTTAGGTTTACCTTAATACTTCTGTTATAGTTGCGAATTCTTGCAATAGGGGTTAATCATAAGTGGGATGCTTGTCCAAGTAAGGTAGTACCCAAGAACCGGTCCACCCATATATCAAATTATCAAAGTACCGAACGCGAATCATATGAACGTGATGAAAACTAGCTTGACGATAATTCCCATGTGTCCTCGGGAGCGCTTTCCTTCATATAAGAGTTTGTCCAGGCTTGTCCTTTGCTACAAAAAGGATTGGGCCATCTTGCTGCACCTTATTTACCTTTATTACTTGCTACCCGTTACAAATTACCTTATCATAAAACTATCTATTACCGATAATTTCAGTGCTTGCAGAGAATACCTTACTGAAAACTTCTTATCATTTCCTTCTGCTCCTCGTTGGGTTCGACACTCTTACTTATCAAAAAAGCGCCTTTGGTTGGTAGAATTTGGTAAGGAAAAATTTATATAGTGTGCTGAAATTTACTGTCACTTGTTACTATGGAACATAATCCTTTGAGGGGCTTGTTCGGGGTATCTTCACCCCGACCAGTAGAGAAAAGAGTTGCTCCTCAACCTACTAAAATTATTTACTTTGAAATTCCTTCGGATATGATAGAGAAACTGCTAGCTAATACTTTCATGGGTGATGGAACATTACATCCCGATTTGCACCTAATCTATGTGGATGAAGTTTGTGGATTATTTAAGCTTGCAGGTATGCCTGAGGATGTTATCAAGAAGAAGGTCTTCCCTTTATCTTTGAAGGGAGATGCATTGACATGGTTGAGGCTATGTGATGATATTGGATCATGGAACTACCAATGATTGAAATTGGAATTTCATCAGAAGTTTTATCCTATGCATCTTGTTCATCGTGGTCGTAATTATATATATAATTTTTGGCCTCATGAAGGAGAAAGCATTGATCAAGCTTGGGGTAGGCTTAAGTCAATGTTATATTCATGCCCCAATCATGAGCTCTCAAAAGAAATGATTATTCAAAAATTTTATGCTCGGCTTTCTCTCAGTAATTGCTCCATGCTCGATACTTCTTGTACTGGATCTTTTATGATGAAGACTATTGAATTCAAATGGGATTTATTGGAAAGAATTAAATGCAACTCTGAAGATTGAGACCTCGATGAAGGTAAGGAGTCAGGTATAACACCTAAGTTTTATTGTGTTAAATCTTTTATGGATACCGATGCTTTCCGTGAATTTAGCACTAAATATGGACTTGACTCTAAGATAGTAGCTTCTTTCTGTGAATCCTTTGCTACTCATGTTGATCTCCCTAAGGAGAAGTGGTTTAAATATAATCCTCCCATTGAAGTAAAAGTAGTTGCACCTATTAAAGTTGAAGAAAAGACTATCACTTATAATGACCATGTTGTTCCTACTGCTTAGATTGAGAAACCACCTTTCCCTGTTAGAATAAAGGATCATGCTAAAGCTTCAACTGTGGTTAACAAAAGTAATATTAATTAAGACACCCAAACCCCCTGAGCAAATTAAAGTTGAACCTAGTGTTGCTATGGTTAAAGATCTCTTGGTCGATAATATTGATGGGCATGTTATTTACTTCTACAATGAATCTGCTAGAATTGCTAGACCAGATACTAAAAATAAACATAGACCTGTTGTAGGCATGCCTGTTATTTCTATTAAAATAGGATATCATTGCTATCATGGCTTATGTGATATGGGTGCTAGTGCAACTGCAATATCTCATTCCTTATACCAAGAAATTATGCATGATACTGCACCTGCTGAGATAGAAGAGATTGATGTTACAATTAAGCTTGCCAATAGAGATACTATTTCACCAGTTGGGATTGTTAGAGATGTTGAAGTCTTGTGTGGGAAAGTTAAATACCCCGCTGATTTTCTTGTTCTCGGTTCCCCAGAAGATGACTTTTGTCCCATTATATTTGGTAGACCCTTCTTGAATACTGTTAATGCTAAGATAGGCTGCAATAAGGATATTGTTTCTGTTGGTCTAGGGGATATGTCTCATGAGTTTAATTTTGCTAAATTTCGTAGACAACCCCATGATAAAGAATTGCCTAGTAAAGATGAAATTTTTGGTCTTGCTTCTATTGTCGTGCCTCCTACTAATCCTTTAGAACAATATTTTCTAGACCATGAAAACGATATGTTTATGAATGAAAGAAGGGAAATAGATGAAGTATTCTTTAAATAGGGACCTATTTTGAAACACAACTTGCTTGTTGAAATCCTAGGGGATCCCCCTCCACCCAAGGGTGATCCCGTGTTTGAGCTTAAGCCTTTACCTGATACTCTTCAGTATGCTTATCTTGATGAGAAAGAGATATATCCTGTTATTATTAGTGCTAACCTTTCAGAGCATGAAGAAAAGAAATTATTGAAAACTCTGAAGAAGCATCGTGCTGCTATTGGATATACTCTTGATGATCTTAAGGGCATTAGTCCCACTCTCTGCCAGCACAAAATAAAATTGGAGAAGGATGCTAAACCAGTTGTTGATCACCAACGATGGTTAAATACTAAGATGAAAGAAGTGGTAAGAAAAGAAATACTAAAGCTTCTTGAGGCAGGTATAATTTATCCCGTTGCTGATAGTCAATGGGTAAGTCATGTCCATTGTGTCCCTAAGAAGGGAGGTATTACTGTTGTTCCTAATGATAAAGATTTATTGATCCCACAAAGAATTGTTACAGGTTATAGAATGGTAATTGATTTCCGCAAATTAAATAAAGCCACTAAAAAGGATCATTACCCTTTACCTTTTATTGATCAAATTCTAGAAAGATTATCCAAGCATACACATTTTTGCTTTCTAGATGGTTATTCTGGTTTCTCTCAAATACCTGTGTCAAAAGAGGATCAAGAAAAGACAACTTTTGCTTGCCCTTTCAGTACCTTTGCTTATAGACGTATGCCTTTTGGTTTATGTAATGCACCTGCTACTTTTCAAAGATGTATGACTGCTATATTCTCTGACTTATGTGAAAAGATTGTTGAGGTTTTCATGGATGATTTCTCCGTTTACGGAACTTCTTCTGATAATTGCTTAAGCAACTTTGATCGAGTTTTGCAGAGATGTGAAGAAACTAATCTTGTCTTGAATTGGGAGAAGTGCCACTTTATGGTTAATGAAGGTATTGTCTTGGGGCATAAAATTTCTGAAAGAGGTATTGAAGTTGATAAAGCTAAAGTTGATGCTATTGAAAAGATGTCGTGTCCTAAGGACATTAAAGGTATAAGAAGTTTCCTTGGTCATGCCGGTTTTTATAGGAGGCTCATTAAGGACTTCTCTAAAATCTCTCGGCATTTGACTAATCTCTTACAAAAAGATGTCCCTTTTGTCTTTGATGATGACTGTGTAGAAGCATTTGAAATACTTAAGAAAGCTTTGGTTTCTGCACCTATTGTTCAACCTCCTGATTAGAATTTACCATTTGAAATTATGTGTGGTGCTAGTGATTATGCTGTAGGGGCTGTTCTAGGACAAAGAGTTGATAAGAAATTAAATGTTATCCAATATGCTAGTAAAACTCTAGACAGTGCCCAAAGAAATTATGCTACTACTGAAAAAGAATTTTTAGCAGTTGTACTTGCTTGTGATAAGTTCAGACCTTATATTGTTGATTCTAAAGTAACTATTCACACTGATCATGCTGCTATTAAATATCTTATGGAAAAGAAAGATGCTAAACCTAAACTTATTAGATGGGTTCTCTTCCTACAAGAATTTGATTTGCATATTATTGATAGAAAGGGAGCTAAGAACCCCGTTGCAGACAACTTGTCTAGGTTAGAGAATGTTCTTGATGACCCACTACCTATTGATGATAGCTTTCCTGATGAACAACTAGCTGTCATAAATGCTTCTCGTACTGCCCCATGGTATGTTGATTATGCTAATTACATTGTTGCTAAATTTATACCACCTAGTTTCACATACTAGCAAAAGAAAAAGTTCTTCTATGATTTAAGGCATTACTTTTGGGATGACCCACATCTTTATAAAGAAGGAGTAGATGGTGTTAACAGATGTTGTGTACCTGAGCATGAACAGGAACAGATCCTACGCAAGTGTCACTCCGAGGCTTACGGAGGACACCATGCTAGAGATAGAATTGCACATAAGGTATTGCAACCCGGTTTTTATTGGCCTACTCTCTTCAAGGATGCTCGTAAGTTTGTTTTGTCTTGTGATGAATGTCAAAGAATTGGTAATATTAGTAGACATCAAGAAATTCCTATGGATTATTCACTTGTTATTGAACCATTTGATGTTTGGGGCTTTGGTTATATGGGACCTTTTCCTTCCTCTAATGGGTATACACATATTTTAGTTGCTGTTGATTACGTTGCTAAGTGGGTAGAGGCTATTCCAACTAGTAGTGCTGATCATAACACCTCTATTAAGATGCTTAAAGAAGTTATTTTTCCGAGATTTGGAGTCCCTAGATATTTAATGACTGATGGTGGTTCACATTTCATTCATGGTGCTTTTCGTAAAATGCTTGCTAAGTATGATGTTAATCATAGAATTGCATCTCCATATCATCCACAGTCTAGTGGTCAAGTAGAACTTAGCAATAGAGAGCTTAAATTAATTTTGCAGAAGCCTGTCAATAGATCTAGAAAGAATTGGTCCAAGAAACTTGATGGTGCATTATGGGCCTACAGAACTGCATAAAAAAATCATATGGGTATGTCTCCATATAAAATGGTTTATGGTAAAGCATGTCACTTACCTCTTGAACTAGAACATAAGGCATATTGGGCTATTAAAGAGCTCAACTATGACTTCAAACTTGCCGGTGAGAAGAGGCTTTTTGACATCAGCTCACTTGATGAATGGAGAACCCGGGCTTATGAGAATGCCAAACTGTTTAAAGAAAAAGTTAAAAGATGGCATGACAAAACGATACAAAAATGTGAGTTTAATGTAGGTGATTATGTATTGTTATACAACTCTCGTTTAAGATTTTTTGCAGGCAAACTCCTCTCTAAATGGGAAGGTCCTTACATCATCGAGGAGGTCTACCATTCCGGTGCCATAGAAATCAACAACTTTGAAGGCACAAATCCGAGGGTGGTGAACGGTCAAAGAATTAAACATTATATCTCAGGTAATCCTATAAATGTTCAACTGATGTTATTGAAACCGTAACCCCGGTGGAATACATAAGGGACACTTTCCAGAATGTTTCAGACTCCGAAAAGGAATAGGTAAGTGGTACGGTTAGTAAACCGACTCCAAAACAGTTCTAATGGCAATTTTTCTCCGTTTTGGAATATTTAAGAAAACTGGAAAATAAGAAGCAGACCGGAAAGGACACGAGGCTTCCACGAGGGTGGACGGCGCGCCCCCTGCCTCATGGGCACCTCGTGTGCTCTCCGGACTCCGTTTTCTTGCACGATACTTCTATTGGTCGGTAAAAATTCACTATATAATCTCCCAAAGGTTATGACCACCGTATCACACAAATATCCTCTGTCTTTGCTTTGAGATATTTTTCTGATAGATCTAGATCGCCATGGCGTATTCAAGAGCCCCCGAGGACAAGTTCTTCGATAAGGTCATCAACCCCTACCTCGCGGAGGTGCTGCAACACCCTCAAACCATTGAGATGCTTGAGGGGTTACTGCATATCCGCGATGTTGAGGGCCCAAGGAGGACCGGAAGCATGGAGACAAGGCTCGAGGCATTGGAGCAACAAGTTTTCAAGTGCCAGGAGATGGTGGAACGTGGACTCAACTCCCACAAGCTGGATGATAAGAACATTGGGGAGGCCATCTTCAAGCTTCACAAGAAAATCGAGCGCCTCCAAGCCCAGATCTATGTAGCGACCCGACCTCAGACGGTCAAGTCTTTGTGCTTCAGTGTCATCCCTGGATCGGTAATGCTAACACACACGGTACTCGAAGGATTTATAATAGAGTAGCAATCACACACTTATTACATCGAATGTCTCCAAAGAGAACTTATTACAAGAATATGGCTTAAGGCCATCTAATGCGATAATAGCGGAAGGCTTGGAAGATAAGGTGAGTCCATCAACTCCAACGGCATAGCTGAGCTGCACGACAATGACCTAACGAACCTTACTCCTCGTCTGAAAAGTCTGCAACATAATACGTTGCAGCCCGAAAACGGGTCAGCACATGGAATATGCTGGCAATATAACACAGTAGAGCAGAAACAAAATAATGCTATCACTATATGCATATATGGCTGGTGGAAAGCTCTATGGTTATAGTTTTGCGAAAAGCCAATTTTTCCCTACAACAAAGGAATAGATTTTAATTTTACTATCATGGTGGTTGAAACATCATTGAGAAGGTAACCCCAACTCAATCCCAATTAAAGTGATTAACAACCCAACAGTATTAGTTAAACATGGTGAGATACATGTGATAACCCAAGTACTAGATACTCAAAAATTGTCCATAACCGGGGACACGGCTAACCATGATTAGATTGTACACTCTGCAGAGGTTTGCGCACTTTTCCCCACAAGACTCGATCACCTCCGTTGGATTTCTCGCACTACATGGTGTTTGAGAAACGGATGACCGAGACACAGTCTTTCAGAAACGTTAACTCTCTACTCCGGGTAGACCATACCAAACCTACAAAGCCCACTACCTGCTGATCTACCTCTTCAAGAGCTTCACGTAACTTACTCAACTATGCTAGAGCCCATAATAGCTTGTAGCTGCACACGGAAGTTTCTAGCATGAATCATCTCAGTTCCCTTTGAGCCTGGGTGGCGGTCCATAGGAAGATCACACGGGTACCCCGGGATTTCCGAAAAAAACAGACAACACTGGGTTCCCCAGGTGCCTCAATCCACCCAGTTGTTTGATTAAGTTGCCACCTTAAGTTGAACCATTAATTAACAATCTCAAATCTGACATGAATTTCACTCAAACCCAAACCACGTCTATGAGCATAGCATAGCAATATAAGCAATACGTAGAAGTAACTCCCAAGGGTTTGAATGTAACATGGCAATAGGTTCTACCTCAGCAGCTACTTCCCAACCCACAAGTTAATGACATCCTAATCATGCAATGTTTGAGGATTGGAACTAATGCATAAAAACTGGGTAATAATGGGATATGATCAAAGTGTTACTTGCCTTGCTGACGATCCGCGAATCCTAGAGACTCGTAGTAACACGCTTCGCACTCCGGGAATTCTATCGCAAGCAAACAATAACATACATAAGTAACAAGCAACGATGCACAAGCAAAACTCAAATAAGAGAGGTTGACCAGAAAATTCAACTTAAGAACTCCGGTACACAAAAAGAATCAAATCGAACGAAGCAACGAAAGTCAAACGGTAAAAAAGAAAGAAGCTTCGTTTACTAATCTGAAACTAGGTCAAATTTTACAGTAGAGAAAACTTGTTTGAGTTGATTAACCGGAAAGAGGGTTTCGAGACGAAACTCCAGGCGCTTGAATCGCCTGACTCCGTTAAACGAGCAAAAAGATAAACAGAATCTAAGATCGGATCAGAAATCGCGATCAGAGAAAATCGCGGAATAAATCCGATAAAAGAAAACTCACGAACAGACTAACGAACGAGCGTTCGTTAGTTGTTTCTAACGGGCGAGGAACCGTTCGTTAAAACGAATGTTTGGACGAACGTCCGCTAACTAGAAGAACCGAAAAAAAACCGGCGAATCCAAAAAATGGATCTAGGGTTTCTAAAAAACCGAACGGTCTTTATAAAAAACCGGCGGCGGCTACCTCCGGCGAGAGGTCCGGCGGGGCGGCGGCTTAGGGGGTGGCGGCTGCTGCGGCGGCGACGGAGCTTGGCTGCGGCGGCGGCGGCTTTGCGCGACGCGGGCGGCGGTGGTGCGGTGCGGGCGGTGGTGGTGTGGTAGGGTGTTGGGGGCGGGGGTGGCGGCGTATATAAAGGACGGGGCGGGGCGGCTTGAAGTAGGGGGCAAGGCGCGGCGGAGGCGGAGTCCAACTCGGACTCCGGTCCGAGTGGCGGCGGTGGCGACGCGCGCGCACAGGAGGCGGCGGCGGCGTGGCGCGGCTGGGCCTTAGGCCCAGTCGGCGCGGGAACCCTTTTAAAAAAAACTTCGCCGACCGAAATAAAATCCTAGAAAAAAATAAATAAAAATCTAAAAATGCCAGAACAAATTTTCACCGTCTAAATAAAATATTTAGGATGAGTTGAACATTTTCTTGGCCCTAAAATAAAATTTTGAAAACATGCAATTTTTCTAATGCAAATAAAATCCGAATAAAACCAAATAAAATCCAATAAATGATTTTAATAGTTTTCCTCTAATATTTCAATTATTTTGGAGAAGTCATATTATCTCCACTCATTTGATTTAATATGAAATATATTTCGGAGAGAAAAATTATTAAAATCAAAATCCTCGTTCCATTATTTGATAAAAAAACAAATATGAAAACTGGAAAATCCCCAACTCTCTTCGTGGGTCCTTGAGTTGCTTAGGATTTCGAGGATTGCGGAATGGAAACGCAATAAATCATGATATGCATGGATGATCTATGTATAAGATTCCAAATTGAAAATTTGGGATGTTACAATCTATGACCTCTAAAACCAAAACTGTGAGTATGAATATAGATTCAAGAGGATGAGTTTGGCTGCAGATTTGAGGATTCTGGAGACTCGATCATCCTTCTATGATGGTGAGCCTATGCCTTGGAAGATGGACGACAAGTCTACATCATCAACAACTCCTTCATCACCACCTCCAAGGAAGGAAACATAAACACATGGGTATGGGCACTCCCCTTGGCAACTGCCAAGCTTGGGGGAGTGCCCCGGTATCGTATCACCACCACTTTTATCTTTACTATTTTTCTTAGTTCGATCCTTTTGGTAATATCTTGATCTAGTAGAATAAAGCTTTAGTATGATGTAGTTTTAGTTTTGCTTTATGATCCTTCTATGTAATCGAGTCCGTGAGCTATATATAATAAAGATTAGTGTTGAGTCAAGGGCTTGATTATTTTGCTATGATCTTGAGGGAATAAAATAAAAGAGAAGAAATAAAAAGAAATAAAGAGATCATATGGATATTATGGGGAGTAGTGACTTCACATATAAAACGTATGATGAATAAAAGTTGTTGAGAGTTGACAAACATAGTCTTGGTCATCGTTGCAATTAATATGAAGTAATAAACAAAGAGAGGTTTTCACATATAAATATACTATCTTGGACATCTTTTATAATCGTGAGCACTCATTAAAGTATGATATGCTAAAGAGTTGACGTTGGACAAGGAAGATAACGTAATGGGTTATGTTTTCTTACATCTGAGATAAATTATATTGTCATGGATCATCCAACATGTTGAGCTTGCCTTTCCCTCTCTTGCTAGCCAATTTCTTTGCACCAAGTAGAGATACTACTTGTGCTTCCAAATATCCCTAAACCCAGTTTTGCCATGAGAGTCCACCATATCTACCTACGGATTGAGTAAGATCCATCAAGTAAGTTGTCGTCGTTGCAAGCAATAAGAATTGCTCTCTAAATATGTATGACTTATTAGTGTGGAGAAAATAAGCTTTATACGATCTTGTGATGTGGAAGAAATAAAAGCGACGGACTGCATAATAAAGGTCCATATCACAAGTGGCAATATAAAGTGATGTTCTTTTGCATTACGATTTCGTGCATCCAACCATAAAAGCACATGACAACCTCTGCTTCCCTCTGCGAAGGGCCTATCTTTTGTTCTCGTCTTATTCTTCATGCAAAGAGTCATGGTGATCTTCACCTTTCCTTTTTACATTTTATCCTTTGGCAAGCACAATGTGTTAGAAAGATCCTGATATATATGGCTAATTGGATGTGTGCCGGGGTACTGATCCACGGGCACCTATGGGACCGGCGGACCGGGTCCCTTTTCGGTTCGGCGGGGGCGGAGATCGTGCAAAGAGCGGATCGAGGCGATGTACGCGAGCGATTTACCCAGGTTTGGGCTGCACGGATGCGTAAAACCCTACTCCTGCTTTGTGGTTTGTATTGATTTCTTGCTCGGGAGCGCGGAGTGCTACAGTACACACCCGCAGCTAACAAGACCGAGCGTGAGTGTTCGAACCAGCTAACCCCCCTCTACGTTGCACACGGGCCTCCTTTTATATGCTCAAGGGGTTACCGACAGGTGGCAACGGAGGTAAAGGGCAAAAATGGAAAGGTGCTGTGGTAGGCACAGCTACCTGCTACAGTGTTTCATACCTAACCCTGACGGCAGGGGACAAGGGCCTTAAATGCCCGTCTGTGTTGCCTAAACAGTGCGAAAAGGGACCGCCAAGGACGCCACCGTTTGCCACGATGGCGATCTTGTCAGCGCCGCTTGCCACCGCACGCCGCTGGCTGCACAGCCTCCCGCCACGTACGCCTGGAAGGGCCCTAGAGCGACACGTTGGTGGATGTGCTGGAGCACGGGCCCAGGGAGGTGGCTTGCCGCAGCAAGCGCCTTGCCGTTGTCGTTGTCTTGTCGCGTCCGGGAGCTTGTCGCTCACCGGGCCTTGCCGGGGCGCGTGGTGCGCCGCGGCAAGTTCCTTGCAATGCCTTGGGTGGCCTTCCCGGCAAGCTCCTCTTGCCGGGGTCTTGGGATGCTTTTGTTAGCCTTCCCGGCAAGCTCCTCTTGTCGGGGTCTTGTCTTCTTGGCTTGGACACTTTGTTCTTGAATGGCTCCAAAGGAACCACGGAGGACCTTGGCGGTCACCCGGCAAGCCTTGCCGCGGGATGCTGCGACTGCTCGTGCACAAGTTCGGGATACTAGGGTACCCCTACTCTAGTACACTGACAGGAGCCCCCGGGCCTGGGCCATACACGGTGCCGAGCGCTGTTGGGCCAGGCCCAAAACAGGGCACGGGCACGCGCGGCCTAGGTTACGCCGTATCTTACTCCGTATCCACCGCGCCCTCCCCGAACGGCACGCGTCGAATGCGGCGTCGTGGGAGAGATCGTGGGGGTTTCTTTATTCCGAAATGCGGAACGTCCGCCCCCTCCCCCTTTATAAGCAGGGGAAACGGGGGCAGTTCGCACATTCGCCCGTTGCTGCTTCCAATCTCAGAAATCTCCGCCGCTCCCTCGTCTTCCCAAAGCCGAAAGAGAGCAGCGCTCCGCCCCCCCATCGCCACCAGCGCCACCAATGCCGTCCATCTCCTCCACCACTTCCGCCATGGCTCCAAAAGCCGACAAGGGGAAGGTCGTGAAGTCGACCGAGGCGCAGCGGCTCGCGGCGCTGCGGAAGGAGCGCGCAGTTTTCCCCCCCCAAGCTTGCCGCGAAGGAGCTGAGGGAGAACTACTACCTCTTCTGGTCGGCGGAGACACGAGCGCATCCGCGCACAAAGGTACTCCTCGCCGCCGCTTGGAAGAAGGCCCCAAATGGATACCCCTTCTTCGCTCTGTTCTTCTACTGCGGGCTCTGCCCGCCTTTCTCTGAATTCTTCTGTGACATCATGAATACCTATGGATTCCACCTCCTTGACTTCACCCCCAATGCCGTTCTGACCATGGCAGTTTTTGCACATCTCTGCGAAAACTTTGTCGGAGTCCATCCCAACGTAGCCCTCTTCCGCCACTTCTTCATACCCCGAGTAGAGAGAGGAGAGCCTCTATCCAGCGGAATTGCCTGGATCTCAAGGGCCGGCAAGAAGGAAACCTATCTGGAGGGAGAGTTCCGCGGCAAGTGGGAGGAGTGGAGAGCAAATTGGTGCTGGATTGACGAGGAGAATCCGCATCCATTCACCACCTGGCGCCAAACCCCAGTAGCACGCAGCAGCGATTGGAGTGACGTGGCCCCGGAAGACGACAGGCTAAAGATTGCCGTCACCAGGATCCTGCGCCTCAGGCTTGCCTGGCTTATTGTAGGCGCCGTTGGCGCAGACTTCCTTCGCCACCGCGTCGCCCCCCTGCAGGAACGGGGGAGGCCCACTTGGGAGTTCAAGAACGCGGCAGACATTATGAGGCTGCGGCCGGGCCTCAACTACAACTTCACAGTCCTGGAGCTCAACGCAATGCTGCAGGAGCTGTTCAAATATGACCCCCAACATCCCGAGGTGTTCAGGTTGCCGGGGGGCATCGTTCCGTTGTGCAACAATTCCGCGCTTGATCGCATCTGTGCAATGATGCCGGAGTGCGACTCGCACGGGATTGTGCCAACTTGGCAGGAGCCTGCAGACGAGGTCGTTCAGCAGTTCTTCGACGACTTGGTGGAGGTGCCAATCCGCCCTGACGAGAAGGACGGCCTCACCCGCGACACCATCGATGCGGAGATGGCGCTCATTGCCACCAGGCTGGAAGAGGCAGCCGCAGCCGCGGAGGAGGCTGATGCAGCGGAAGCGGCAAGCCGTGCCGAGCGAGGGGAGCCCGCCGGCAAGAAGGAGCTTGCCGGGCGTGACGCCGAGCCGAGCAAGCCCGCCAAGGACACGAGCGGCTCGTTGGAAATCAACTCTTCTTCCTCCTCATCTTCGAGCAGCTTGCCGCAAGCAGAGCCTCCATCCCCACCAAGAAGGTGTCTCCGCAAGGCCGGTGACGTGGCGGAGCGGCAAGCGGGTCAACAGTCGCCGCGCCGCGTGACACGCTCTACCGCGGCAAACACCATTGCAGCGGGAGCGCCTCATGCTGCGACGGCAACTGGAGCGGAGTCTAGCCGGACCACCGCTTCAGTCCCTGCCGCTACTCACGCCGCGCCGACAGCCGGAGCGGGGTCGTCTCAGACCACCTCAACTGCTCCCGCCAAGCGGCCAAGGGAAGCTACCCCTCCGCCTCCTCACGCCGGGCGCGCGCCGGACTTCGACTTCTCCGCGTTCAGCTCCGATGAGGAAGAAGAAGAAGAGTAAGCTTCTCTTGCTGTACTTATAGTTCTTCAATTCTTGTTGTTTTGTCTTGTTTCTCACTTGCTTTTCCCTGAACCTGTTCCTCTTCAGGACTCTGGCCCAGAGAGTGGCGAAGAGAGCTAAGGTCCCGATGATCGTCATCGAGGACGAGCCCACTGCGACAGCAGGTGGCGCGCCCGAGACAACCTTGTCGGACCCGGCGACTTTTCTCCAGGGCAGCCCCCAGCGTAAGTGTATGATTTACTTTCTGCTGCGAGGCGCGCTTGGGTACTTGTCTTTGCTGATATCTGCTTGTTGACTTGTGTAGGAGCCGAGCAGCCCCACCAGGAGCCAAGGGAGAATCCCCAGACAAGGGAGAATTCTCCGGCAAGGGAGGGCTTCCCGGTAAGGGAGAAGTCTCCGGCAAGGGAGGGTTCTCCGGCAAGGGACAGCACCAGCGGCCCCCCGACGGCGGAGACCACAACTGCAGAACCTGGTGCAGGTACTCCTCTTGCTTCAAAACTTCCCTTGGGTTCTTCTTCTTCTGATCTTATTTTCGTTGGATTTTCGCTTGATTCTTCTCCCCTTTCCGGTTGTCAGACCCATCTGCTATAGAGCCAATGGAGACCGAGGTCGTCGCCGACGAAGCAGCCGGTGGTAGCGATGCCGCCGGTGCAGAGGCCGCCAAGGCTGACGCCGCGGCAACTGGCGAGGGGTCTGGCGATCGTACTGACGGCCCAGAGGCCGCAGGAGCGCCAGGCGCTACGCCGACCGCTGACCCGTCCGCCGAAACCACAGCGCCAAGCTCCGAGGAGCCCCAGCCGGGCGTCTATTTGAAAGTCGGCGACGACGTCTTCATCAATCTTCCCTGGGCATCAAGCTCCAGAGCGCCGGTCGAGGGGGAGATCTTCGACGGAGAAGTGCTTGCCTCCGCGGGGCTGACGCTGGTCGACGCGCCAAGCAGCAGCAGCAATGAGCCCGAAGAAGAGCGGCTGCTGCGGAAGTTTATGTCGCTCTACCGCGCGCGACAAGCCAAGCTGGAGTCCCGCGAGGCACTTGTCGCGAAGGCGGGAGCAGACATTGAAAAGCGCGCGGAAGAGCTCGGGGGTTTCCACCGGTAAGCCCTCCGATCCCTGGCGGAGGAGCGGGAGCAGCTCGTTGAAGCGCAGAAGGCCTTTCTCCTCAAGAAGGCCGAAGCCGAAGAGCGCCAGCGACTTGCCGCTGTGAAGCTAGCCGCGGAGGAGGGCGAGCTGGCGCAGCGGAAGATCAATCTTGACGCCCACGAGGAGGAGCTTGCCTCGCGCGAGGAGAAACTTGGTGGAGCCCTCAAGCAAGCGGAGGACGCTGCCGCCGCCGCCGAGGCCGCCAAGGAGGAGTTGAAGACGAAGGTGGCGCGGCTGGAGGCCGATCTCTCCGAGAAGGGCAAGGAGCTCAGCGCCGCCAAGGTCTCCAACGTGGATCTTGAGTTGAAGCTAACCACTTTGACCAAGACTCTGGACAACGCCAAGAAGCGGGAGGCGGCCTTGAAGGAGGAAATCAAGGCCGACAAGGCGCTGCTGGAGAGTGCTGCCGCCGCCCAGAACGCCTTCAGGGAGACCGTGACGCACTGGACGGAGAGTCTTGTGAACGCCGCCACGGACATCGACAAGGAGCTGGCGCAACTGGGGATGGAGGATCTCGGGTATCCCTCCGACGACAACCTCCAACCCAGCGCCAAGCTCGTTCTGTTCTTCAAGGGCGTGGCGACGCCCTTCAGCGACTCCGGGAGAGGATCCCCAAGCAACTAGCTGACGAGTCGCGCAAGATCTGCGCGGGGGCCCTCCAAAAAGTATTGATGAAGGTGGCCTTTCGCAATCCGGGCCTCCGCCTCACCAACATCCTCAGGACCTTGCTGCCAGAGGCTGATCTGGAGGAGCTCAAAGCCCTTGTCGCACCCATTGTGGACAAGGTGAGCGGGATCAAGAGGGTTGAAGGCGATCGCGTAGATTAGGCCGCCCATTTCTTCTTTCCTTGTCGCTGTTTATCTTGTCATGAAAACAATCTGTTAGAGCCGTGACAAGCCATTTTTGTAATATAACTCTGTTCTGGGCAATGATTCGCAATGTTATTCCCTTTACTTGATTCCTCCCTTTGTATGTCTTTTTACCCTACGCTTTTTAGGGAACTTGCCGGTGCCGGCACTTAAGCCGCGAGTGCTGAGTGCGGAACGTCAGCAGCCTGCTGGCGGTGCCGTTACCGACAAGAAACCTTGTCGCAACTAGTCGCAACTCACTTAAGTTGTTGAGCGAACTCGAAACAAAGTAAGGGCGCTAGCGGCT
Organism: Triticum urartu; assembly: GCF_056163025.1. Classification (NCBI taxonomy): domain Eukaryota; kingdom Viridiplantae; phylum Streptophyta; class Magnoliopsida; order Poales; family Poaceae; genus Triticum; species Triticum urartu. Next base: position 546,586,868 of record NC_141877.1, read on the forward strand.
CACTTAAGTTGTTGAGCGGACTCGAAACAAAGTAAGGGCGCTAGCAGCTCACTTAAGTTGTTGAGCGGACTCGAAACAAAGTAAGGGCGCTACTAGCTACGAGTCGGTTCCTCCGCGCACAGGTTTTCCATACAAAGTGCGGTCGTTCAAGGGAGATAACTTAGAAATTTAAAAAATCTGATTGCTCAAACTTTGGCAACTTAGCTTTTCTGTTGTTTGCTTCCCGGCAAGGCGAAACTTTCTTGAACGACACCTGGTCCATACCATTATCTTCTCCTTTCCCCCCCGGCAAACTTGTGGGCGAGGGAACCTTCCTTTCCTTGAGAAAAAAGAAAGAAGAGAAAATAAAGATATGGAGCCTTATGGCTCGTTATTGCTTATCGTGGAGCAGGTGCTGCACAAAATGTCAGATAACACATGCAAAAAATAGAAGGCATGAAAATGACAAAATGTGCGGAGCACATGAGCTTTACTTATGCACGGGATCTGCGCCCGGCTTTGTACAAAGGATTACATGCAACAGCGGCAAGACTTGTACAAAAGGTGGTTGCCGGAACAGGTTCCGGCAACCGCGCCTTACGGGTAAAACTTATGAAGATGCTCAATATTCCAGGAGTTGCTCACCGGAAAGCCATCTTCGGTCTCAAGGCGGACAGCGCCAGGCCTAGTGACTCGTTTCACCCGGTAAGGCCCTTCCCACTTCGGCGTCAACTTGTTGGAATTCTTGGCGGACTGGACACGCCGAAGAACAAGGTCACCTTCCTCGAGACTTCTGGCGTTAACTTTGCGGCTATGGTAGCGGCGCAAAGCTTGCTGGTAGCGAGCAGCTCGCACAGCAGCCTGAAGACGGTTTTCCTCAAGGAGCAGCGCGTCATCTTGTCGCAGCTGCTCTTGCTCAAGCTCATCATAAGCGAGCACTCGAGGTGACCCGTATACGAGTTCCGTGGGGATAACTGCCTCTTCTCCATAGACTAGAGCGAAAGGTGTTTGGCCAGTGGCTCGATTTGGTGTCGTCCTGATCGACCAAAGAACCACCGGCAGCTCCTCGATCCAGTTTCTTCCGCACTTGTGCAGCCTGTTGAAAGTTCTGGTCTTGAGCCCGTGCAGCACTTCAGCATTTGCCCTCTCCGCTTGACCGTTGCTTCTCGGGTGAGCAACAGAAGCGAAGCAGACCTTGGCGCCAAGATCTTGGACGTACTGCATGAAGGTGCGGCTCGTGAATTGTGTACCGTTGTTGGTGATTATCCTGTTAGGGATCTCGAAGCGGCAAACAATCGACGTGAAGAACTTGACGGCTGACTATGCGCTCACCTTCCTCACTGGTTCCACTTCCGGCCACTTTGTGAACTTGTCGATTGCAACGTACAAGTACTCAAAGCCCCCGACAGCTCGGGGAAAGGGGCCGAGGATGTCGAGCCCCCAGACCGAAAATGGCCAGGATAAAGGGATCGTCTGGAGAGCTTGAGCTGGTTGGTGTATCTGCTTGGAATGGAACTGGCACGCTTCACACTTGGTTACTTGTGCAGTTGCATCCTGGAGGGCTGTTGGCCAGAAGAAACCTTGCCGGAATGCTTTGCCGACAAGTGCTCTTGCGCCAATGTGGTGACCACATATGCCTCCATGTACCTCTGCCAACAGCTTCTGTCCGTCTTCCCAGTGAATACACTTCAATTTCACACCGTTGAGTCTTCTTCTATACAGTGTCTCGTCGACAAACTGGTACATACTTGACTGCCGGGCTATTCTTTCCGCTTCTTCTTGCTCTTCGGGAAGTTCTCCTGTCTGAAGGAAACAGACTATCTGTTGTGCCCATGCTGGAGCTTGCGGCTCGACAACAAGGACTAAAGGCAAATCTGCTGCTGCGGGAACATCCGCTTCTACGGCAAGAACCTGCGGCTCTGCCGGAGCTTGACGTTCCCCGACAAGCTTGCCGGAGCAAAACTTGTCGGGAGCTTCTGCTTCAACGGAACAAACCCTAGGGCTTGCCAAAGCATCTTGCTCCTCAGCGCTCTTGGTGTTGGTCTCAGCTGCTGTGGGAACATCCGCTTCTACGGCGAGAAGCTGCGTCTCTGCCGGAGCTTGACGTTTCCCGACAAGCTTGCCGGAGCAAAACTTATCGGGAGCTTCTGCTTCAACGGAACAAACCCTAGGGCTTGCCGGAGCAGACTGCTCCTCAGCGCCTTCGGCGTTGATCTTAGGGACCTTCTTGGCGGCGGCTTCGGGAAGCTCTACCGGCAAATAGTCACCAGAAATCAACTTCCTCTTCTTGCTCTGTTCAGTTGATGGTGTTACGGACGGTTGAGTCAGCTTGAGCACAAAGATCCCTGGTTCCACAGGTAGCTTAAGTGCGGCGCACTTTGACAGGCCATCAGCAATCGTTCTGAGCTCTTGGAACATGTTCCATTTGTAGGCCGTCAAAGTGCTCTTCTAGCTTTCTCACTTCATCGACGTAAGCTTCCATCAACGGACTCTGATAACTCTTGTTTACTTGGCGGACGACAAGCTGTGAGTCACCCCTGACAATGAGCTTCTTGATCCCAAGGTCTGTCGCGATCCTGAGACCGGCAAGCAATCCTTCATACTCTGCAGTATTGTTTGTTGCTTGCTCCTTGGGAAAGTGCATCTGGACTACGTACTTGAGGTGCTCTCCGGTGGGTGCGACAAGCAGCACACCAGCGCCGGCGCCTTGCAGCGAAAAGGCACCATCAAAGTACATCAGCCATTCTTTGCTTGCTTCCTTGACGGGGATGCTCGTTTCTGGAATTTCTTCATCTGCTGTTGGCGTCCATTCTGCTATAAATTCTGCCAATGCTCTGCTTTGGATAGTTGAAGTGCTCTCAAACTTGAGGCCAAAGCTTGACAGTTCCAGTGCCCACTCAACAATCCTGCCTGTCGCTTCTGGATTCTGTAGTATCCTCTTCAGCGGAAAGCGAGTGACAACTGTGATCTCATGTGCTTGGAAGTAATGGCGCAGCTTTCTCGAGGCCACGAGGAGGCCGAAAAGCAATTTCTGCACGCCAGAGTACCTTGACCTAGCCCCCTGCAAAAGGGAACTGACAAAGTAAACTGGGTGCTGCACCACCTTCTTCTGTATCTCCTCTCGCATCTGCGCAGATCCATCTTTGTCGGGACCAGAGCTTGTCAGGGAAGCCCCCTGCTTGTCGCTGGATGTGCTTGTCGTGGTTGCAGGCTCGTCATCTGCCTCCCTCTCTGCTACTAATGCAGCACTAACCACTTGATTGGTTGCCGCTATATACAGCAGCAACTTCTCTTGTGGCTTAGGTGCGACAAGTATTGGAGGGGAGGACAGGTATCTCTTCAAGTCTTGCAGCGCAGCCTCCGCTTCCGGAGTCCATCTCATTGGGCCTGCCTTTTTCAATAATTTGAAAAATGGCAGGGCGCGCTCAGCAGACCGAGAGATAAACCTGCTGAGAGCAGCCACACAACCGGCAAGTCTTTGTACATCCTTGACGCGCTTGGGTGCTTCAATCTGCTCAATGGCCTTGATCTTGTTGGGATTGGCTTCAATTCCCCGCTGAGACACAAAGAACCCGAGAAGCTTGCCGGAAGGAACTCCAAACACACACTTCTCTGGGTTGAGCTGGAGGCTGATCTTGTGCAGATTTGCAAAGGTTTCGTCCAAATCTTGAATCAGAGTTGCCCTGTCCTTGCTCTTGACCACTATATCATCCATGTAGGCTTCCACATTTCTGTGTATTTGTGGCTCCAGAGCGACATGGACTACTCTTGCAAATGTTGAACCAGCATTTTTTAAACCAAAAGGCATCCGTACGAAACAGTACGTGCCACATGGAGTAATAAATGCAGTCTTCTCCTCATCCTCTTCTGCCATGAAGATCTGATGATATCCTGAATATGCGTCAAGAAATGAAAGCAAATCACATCCGGCTGTGGAGTCAACAATCTGGTCAATGCGCGGCAAAGGAAATGGGTCTTTGGGACAAGCTTTGTTAACATCAGTAAAATCGATACAAAGTCTCCATTTCCCGTTTGCCTTGCGCACGACTACAGGATTGGCCAACCATGTAGGATGGAGCACTCCTCTGACAAGGCCTGCTGCTTCCAACTTCTTGATCTCTTCTGCAATAAACTCTTGGCGCTCCACTGCTTGCTTCCTAACTTTCTGCTTGACGGGCCGCGCATGAGGACAAATGGCAAGGTGGTGCTCAATTACTTTCCTGGGAACACCGAGGATGTCAGACAGTTGCCACGCAAACACGTCGACATTCGCCCACAGGAAAGCAATGAGCGCGCTTTCCTATTTAGGGTCGAGAGTGGCACTGATGGTGAAGGTACCACCAGTGCCGTCCTCTTTGGCGGACACCTTCTTCGTCTCTGGCGGAGCTGCCATCGTCTTCTTACACTTGCCGGTGGAGCTCGATGGTGCGTCCTCGACGGCAGCGCAGCACTCCGAAGAGGTGCGCTTGCCGGAGTGGGCATCAGAACTCTTGCCGGACTTGGTCTTCTTCCCCCCGGGAGCTTCAGCGGCAAGTGACTCGCGCTCTGCTGCGGCTGCTGCTTCCCGGTAGATCTTGTCGGCACAGATAAGAGCATCTTTCTTGTCGCCAGGGACAGAGATGACGCTTATCGGGCCTGGCATCTTCAGCATGTTATATGCGTAGTGAGAGGCTGCCATGAACTTGGCGAGTGCTGGGCGGCCAAGTATTCCATTGTAAGGTAATGGAATATCGGCAACGTCAAAAGTGACCCTCTCAGTCCTGAAGTTCAGCTCGCTGCCAAATGTTACGGGCAGCGTGACTTTCCCCTTCGGCTTGCTCCTTCCCGGGTTAATTCCTTGGAATGTGCCGGTCTCTTCGAGCTCGCTGTCAGGGATCTGGAGTTTCTGGAGTACAGCGGAGGAGATCAGGTTCAAGCCGGCCCCGCCGTCAACTAACATCTTAGTGACCTTGAGGTTGCGGATAGTTGGTGAAACCAACATCGGCAAGCACCCGACCGCAGTTGTGCGATCAGGGTGGTCCTCAATGTCAAAGATGATAGGCGTGCTGGACCATTTCAGAAGCTTGCGTGACTCGACAGGTGGCTCCGCTGCATTGACTTCCCGCACCCACTGCTTGAGCTGGCGGTGCGAAGTATGCAGAGAAGCACCACCGTCAACGCACAAGACCTCTGTGGCTTTCTGGAACTCCTGCTCACTGGTCTCAACATCATCCATGTCCTCGTCGTCGTCGTCATCTTCATCGTTGTCGCGGCCGCGGGGAGGTCTGTCTCCTTGCCGCTGCTTGGCCTTGCCGCGGCGTCCTCCCCGGCCGGCGCGCTTCTTGCCGGATTCTCCAGCACCTCCTTGGGCCCTCTCCTTGTCGCGTCGCTCGTACTCAGCCTTTTGCTGCTGGACAAGCTGCTCGACCTTCTTGCAGCTGTGGAGGTCATGGCCCTTGGTGCGGTGAATCTTGCAGTACTGCTTGTCGGGGCCGTCCTGCTTGTCGGCGACTACCACACCCTGGCAGTTGGTGCACGCGGCAACCTCCTTGCCGGAGCTACCAACTTTGGCCTTCTTGGTGCCACCTTCGTTGCCGGACTGCTCAACGACTAGCACCTCTTTGCCTTTCTTCTTCCTGTTCCGCCGCCGGTTTTTCTTTGCCGGGGCAGCATCCTCACTGTCAGATCCTTCTGCTCCGGTCTTCTCTCCGGGGAGTTTCCTCCCTTCCTCAGCACGTGCACACTTGTCGGCCAGGGCATATAGCTCACTGACGTCTCTGATCCTGGACATCGCCATCTCCTCCCGCATCCTGCGGTTACGCACGTTCTGATGGAACGCACTGATGACCGCGGCAGGGTGGACGTCTGGGATGTTATACTGTACACGGCTGAACCTCTGAATGTACTTGCGCAGGGGCTCTCCTTCCTTTTGGGCGAGCAGATGAAGGTCACTCTCTTGGCCATGAGGTTTGTGGCCGCCTGTAAAGGCGCCGACAAACTGATGGCATAGATCAGCCCAGCAGGATATGGAGTTGTCCGGCAAGTGCATGAGCCAAGACCTGACGTTGGGCTTGAGCACCAGCGGGAAGTAGTTGGCAAGGATCTTGTCGTCCCGCCCCCCGGCAGCCTGCACCGCGATGGTGTAGATGCTGAGGAACCCCGATGGATGCGTCTTGCCGTCGTATTTCTCTGGTACATCTGGTTTGAAATTCTTCGTGCTGGGCCACTGGACTTGCCGCAGCTCACGAGTGAACGCAGGGCAATCTACCGCGTACGGCAAGTCGCCTGGTTCCCCTGGCGCATGCATGTCAACAGAGGGCCCAGCGCGCTGGTCTGATTGACGTCGCGCTTCCCTTCGGCGCTCGATGCGAGTACGAGCGTCTTCTTGTTGTCGTTCTTGAAGAACTTGGCGCTGATCGCGACGAGCTCGCGGATCTGACGACGCGGTGGAGTCGCTGTCGAGGTGGATCCGGCGAGTCGGCGATCTCGGCCTTCGGGGCGGAGAGTGCACAGTAGTTGCACCCCCACCAGTCTTGTCGTCTCCAGCTCGTGCCTGGCTGGCTTGCCGCGGCTGCGACGTGCTCGGTTGCCGTGGAGTGTCGCCGTTGGCGAAGCCGATGAGACTCTGGATGGTTGCCCTCCAATCGTCGATCTTGTCCGCCGTTGGAGGGTAGTCTAGGAGCAGCTGAGCTCGCGCCAAAGCTTCTGCTGGAGTGGCGGGCGGTGGTGGCGAACGGTGCGAGGAGCGGGATATGCTCGGACTTCTAACCACGTTAGAAGGAGCAATATCCTGTCCAGGCGACCGTGCCTCGCTCGTGCCAGCATGTTGGCGTGCATGGTGGTCCTGAGCGCTCCGAGATCCACCAGCCCGATCTTGGTCTAGCAAACGCATGGTACCGTGAGTACCATGACGCTGCCGGTCCCGCGCCTCCTGAGACAGGCGCGGTGCATGTACGGACGCCGAGGTCTTGGAGTGCGCCCGGTCGTTGTGGGAGCCGGCTACGCCGCCGATGGGCAGCGCAGCCTCGCCCTTGGACCTGGCAGCACCGTGAGCTCCCTCGTCTATGCCCGTTCTTCCGCCGGCGCCCGCCCCATCAGCCGTTTGTCCCGACGGTGGTGGGTAAGGCGCGGACGGAGCAGCCGCCTCCGAAACCTTCTTCTTCGGCGGCATGTTGATGAAGATGATGAAGATCTAGCTCGCGAGAACGCCGGATCTGGTTCACACAACTTCGACGCCCCCTACCTGGCGCGCCAAATATGCCGGGGTACTGATCCACGGGCACCTATGGGACCGGCGGACCGGGTCCCTTTTCGGTTCGGTGGGGGCGGAGATCGTGCAAAGAGCGGATCGAGGCGATGTACGCGAGCGATTTACCCAGGTTCGGGCCGCACGGATGCGTAAAACCCTACTCCTGCTTTGTGGTTTGTATTGATTTCTTGCTCGGGAGCGCGGAGTGCTACAGTACACACCCGCAGCTAACAAGACCGAGCGTGAGTGTTCGAACCAGCTAACCCCCCTCTACGTTGCACACGGGCCTCCTTTTATATGCTCAAGGGGTTACCGACAGGTGGCAACGGAGGTAAAGGGCAAAAATGGAAAGGTGCTGTGGTAGGCACAGCTACCTGCTATAGTGTATCATACCTAACCCTGACGGCAGGGGACAAGGGACTTAAATGCCCGTCTGTGTCGCCTAAACAGTGCGAAAAGGGACCGCCACGGACGCCACCGTTCGCCACGATGGCGATCTTGTCAGCGCCGCTTGCCACCGCACGCCGCTGGCTGCACAGCCTCCCGCCACGTACGCCTGGAAGGGCCCCAGAGCGACACGTTGGTGGATGTGCTGGAGCGCGGGCCCAGGGAGGTGGCTTGCCGCGGCAAGCGCCTTGCCGCTGTCATTGTCTTGTCGCGTCCGGGAGCTTGTCGCTCACCGGGCCTTGCCGGGGGGCGTGGTGCGCCGCGGCAAGTTCCTTGCAATGCCTTGGGTGGCCTTCCCGGCAAGCTCCTCTTGCCGGGGTCTTGGGATGCTTTTGTTAGCCTTCCCGGCAAGCTCCTCTTGCCGGGGTCTTGTCTTCTTGGCTTGGACACTTTGTTCTTGAATGGCTCCAAAGGAACCACGGAGGACCTTGGCGGTCACCCGGCAAGCCTTGCCGCGGGATGCTGCGACTGCCCGTGCACAAGTTCGGGATACTAGGGTACCCCTACTCTAGTACACCGATAATGTGGGTTTTCATGAACTATTATTGTTGACATTACCCTTGAGGTAAAACGTTGGAAGGCAAAACTACAGGCCCCTATCTTTCTCTGTGTCCGATTAAAACATCATAAGCATAAATATCGCGTGAGTGTTAGCAATTATGAAAGACTAAAAGATGTTTGAGTATGTGGACTTGCTGAGAAGCTCTTATATTGACTCTTTCCTATGTTATGATAAATTGCAATTGCTTCAATGACTGAGATTATAGTTTCAATGAAGTTTCTGATTCATACTTGTGTATGTGAATGAATTGTTACTTTAGCATGGGAGATCATATGACAATATATATATATGTTGTTGTTCTAAGAATGATCATGATGCCCACATGTCCGTATTTTATTTTATCAACACCTCTATCTCTAAACATGTGGACATATTTTTCAATTTCGTCTTTCGCTTGAGGACAAGCGAGGTCTAAGCTTGGGGGAGTTGATATGTCCATTTTGCATCATGCTTTTATATCGATATTTATTGCATTATGGGCTGTTATTGCACATTATGTCACAATACTTATGCCTATTCTCTCTTGTTTTACAACGTTTACATGAAGAGGGGGAATGCTGGCAGCTGGAATTCTGGGCTGGAAAAGGAGCAAATATTAGAGACCTATTTTGCACATCTCCAAAAGTCCTGAAACTTCAGGGGGTTACGTTTCAGAATATATATAAAATATTGGGCGAAAGAAGTACCAGAGGGGGGCCACCCACCGTCCACGAGGGTCGGGGCACGCCGTACCCCCCTGGGCGCGCCCCCTACCTCGTGGGCCCCCTGGTGGCCCTTCGATGCCCATCTTTGGCCATATGGACTCTTTCGTCGAGGAAAAAATCATAAGCTAGCTCACAGGACGAAACTCCGCCGCCACGAGGCGGGACCTTGGCAGAACCAATCTAGGGCTCCGGCGGAGCTGTTCTGCCGTGGAAACTTCTCTCCGGGAGGGGAAAATCATCGCCATTGTCATCACCAACGATCCTCTCCTCGGGAGGGGGTCAATATCCATCAACATCTTCACCAGCACCATCTCATCTCAAACCCTAGCTCATCTCTTGTATCCAATCTTTGTATCCAAACCTCAGATTGGTACCTATGGGTTGCTAGTAGTGTTGATTACTCCTTGTAGTTGATGCTAGTTGGTTTACTTGGTGGAAGATCATATGTTCAGATCCATTATGCATATTAATACCCCTCTGATTATGAACATGAATATGCTTTGTGAGTAGTTACGTTTGTTCCTGAGGACATGTGAGAAGTCTTGCTATAAGTAGTCATGTGAATTTGGTATTCGTTTGATATTTTGATGAGATGTATGTTGTCATCCCTCTAGTGGTGTCATGTGAATATCGACTACATGACACTTCACCATTGTTTGGGCCTAGATGGAGGAATTGGGAAGTAATAAGTAGATGATGGGTTGCTAGAGTGACAGAAGCTTAAACCCTAGTTTATGCGTTGCTTCATGAGGGGCTGATTTGGATCCATATGTTTCATGTTGTGGTTAGGTTTACCTTAATACTTCTGTTGTAGTTGTGGATGCTTGCAATAGGGGTTAATCATAAGTGGGACGCTTGTCCAACTAAGGGCAGTACCCAAGCACCGGTCCACCCACATATCAAATTATCAAAGTACTGAACGCGAATCATATGAACGTGATGAAAACTAGCTTGACGATATTTCCCATGTGTCCTCGGGAGCGCTTTCCTTCATATAAGAGTTTGTCCAGGCTTGTCCTTTGCTACAAAAAGGATTGGGCCATCTTGCTGCACCTTATTTACCTTTATTATTTGCTACCCGTTACAAATTACCTTATCACAAAACTATCTGTTACCGATAATTTCATTGCTTGCAGAGAATACCTTACTGAAAACTGCTTATCATTTCCTTCTGCTCCTCATTGGGTTCGACACTCTTACTTATCAAAAAGGCGACGATAGATCCCCTACACTTGTGGGTCATCAGCTGATCATAACACATCTGTTAAGATGCTTAAAGAAGTTATTTTTCCGAGGTTTGGAGTCCCTAGCTAGATCTAGAAAGACTGTTAATAGATGCTTAAAGAAATTAATTTTGCAAAAGACTGTTAATAGATCTAGAAAGAATCGGTCCAAGAAACTTGATGATGCATTATGGGTCTATAGAACTGCATACAAAAATCCTATGGATATGTCTCCGTATAAAATGGTTTATGGAAAGGCATGTCACTTTCCTCTTGAACTAGAACATAAGGCATATTGGGCCATTAAAGAGCTCAGTTATGATTTCAAACTTGCCGGTGAGAAGAGGCTTTTTGACATTAGCTCACTCGATGAATGGAGAACCCAGGCTTATGAGAATGCCAAACTGTTTAAAGAAAAAGTTAAAAGATGACATGACAAAAGGATACAAAAACGTGAGTTTAATGTAGGTGATTATGTATTGTTATACAACTATCGTTTAAGATTATGTATATAAAAACGTGTTATGTATTGTTATACAAAAACGTGAGTTTAAGGTTTACTCCTCTCTAAATGGGAAGGTCCTTACATCATCGAGGAGGTCTATCGTCCCGGTGCCATAAAAATCAACAACTTCGAAGGCACGAATCCGTGGGTGGTGAACGGTCAAAGAATCAAACATTATATCTCAGGTAATCCCATAAATGTTGAAACTAATGTTATTGAAACCGTAACCCCGGAGGAATACATAAGGGACACTTTCCAGAACGTTTCAGACTCCGAAAAGGAATAGGTATGTGGTACGGTAAGTAAACCGACTCCAAAATAGTTCTAATGGCAATTTTTCTCCGTTTTGGAATATTTAAGACAATAGGAAAATAAAAAGTAGTCCGGAAAGGACACGAGGCTTCCACGAGGGTGGAGGGCGCGCCCCTGCCTCGTGGGCACCTCGTGTGCTCTCCGGACTCTGTTTTCTTGCATGATACTTCTTTTGGTCGGTAAAAATTCATTATATAAGCTCCCGAAGGTTTTGACCACCGTATCGCACGAATATCCTCTGTCTTTGTTTCGAGTTGTTTCTGCTGCAAATATAAAGCAAGATGTCTTCTCAAGAGTCAGTCGGGGAGAGTCGGGTGTCTCATCCGACACCGGGGCCAAGAGCAAACAGCTATGCTGACCACTTTGGGCCATTGCTACGTCTTAAGCTTGCGTTGGTTTTCCCCGAAGAGGAAGGGATGATGCAGCAGAGTAGCGTAAGTATTTCCCTCAGTTTTTGAGAACCAAGGTATCAATCCAGTAGGAGCCCATGCTCAAGTCCCTCGTACCTACACAAAGCGATAGCTACTCGCAACCAACGCGATTAGGGGTTGTCAAGCCCTTCACGGTCACTTACGAGAGTGAGATCTGATAGATACAATAATTTTGGTATTTTTGATATAAAGATGCAAAGTAAAAAAGTAAAAGCAAAGTAAATAGCAAAACAATATAAAAGTGATGGAGATTGATATGATGAGAATAGACCCGGGGGCCATAGGTTTCACTAGTGGCTTCTCTCAAGAGCATAAGTATTCTACGGTGGGTGAACAAATTACTGTTGAGCAATTGATAGAATTGAGCATAATTATGAGAATATCTAGGCATGATCATGTATATAGGCATCACGTCTGTGACAAGTAGATCGAAACGATTCTGCATCTACTACTATTACTCCACTCATCGACCGCTATCTAGCATGCATCTAGGGTATTAAGTTAAAAACAGAGTAACGCCTTAAACAAGATGACATGATGTAGAGAGATAAATTCATGCAATATGAAATAAACCCCATCTTATTATCCTCGATGGCAACGATACAATACGTGCCTTGTTGCCCCTTCTGTCACTGGGTAAGGACACCGCAAGACCGAACCCAAAGCTAAGCACTTCTCCCATGGCAAGAACTACCAAACTAGTTCGCCAAACCAAACGGATAATTCGAAGAGACTTGCAAAGATAACCAATCATGCATAAAAGAATTCAGAGAAGATTCAAATATTATTCATAGATTGACTTGATCATAAACCCACAATTCATCGGTCTCAACAAACACACCGCAAAAAGAAGATTACATTGAATAGATCTCCACAAGAGAGGGGGAGAACTTTGTATTGAGATTCAAAGACAGAGAAGAAGCCATTTAGCTACTAAATATGGACCCGAAGGTCTGAGGTAAACTACTCACACTTCATCGGAGGGGCTAGGATGATGTAGAAGCCCTCCGTGATGACGGCCCTCTTCCGGCGGAGCTCCGGAACAGGCCCCAAGATGGGATCTTGTGGATACAGAAAGTTGCGGCGGTGGAATTAGGTTTTTGGCTCCTATTCTAATCGTTTGGGGGTACGTGTGTATATATAGGAGGAAGGAGTACGTCGGTGGAGCACTGAGGCGTCCACAAGGCAGGGGGGCGCGCCCTAGGGGGGCGCCCCCCCACCCTCGTGACCACCTCTTTGATCCCTTGCAGTAGGGTCCAAGTCTCCTGGATCACGTTCGGTGAGAAAATCACGTTTCCGAAGATTTTATTCCGTTTGGACTCCATTTGATATTCTATTTATCTGAAACACTAAAATAGGAAAAAAATAGCAATTCTGCGCTGGGCCTCCAGTTAATAGGTTAGTCCCAAAAATAATATAGAAGTGGAAAATAAAGCCCAATATAGTCCAAAATAGTAGATAATATAGCATGGAGCAATCAAAAATTATAGATACGTTGGAGACGTATCAGGCATCCCCAAGCTTAATTCCTGCTCGTCCTCGAGTAGGTAAATGATAAAAAGAGAATTTTTGATGCGGAGTGCTACTTGGCATAATTTCAATGCAAATCTTCTTAATTGTGGTATGAATATTTAGATTAGAAATATTCAAGACAAAAGTTTATATTGACATAGAAAATAATAATACTTCAAGCATACTAACAAAGCAATTATGTCTTCTCAAAATAACATGGCCAAAGAAAGTTATCCCTACAAAATCATATAGTCTAGCTATGCTCCATCTTCCCCACACAAAGTATTTAAATCATGCACAACCCTGATGACAAGCCAAGCAATTGTTTCATACTCTAACTTTTTCAAAACTTTTTCAATCTTCACGCAATACATGAGCGTGAGCCATGGATATAGCACTATAGGTGGAATAGAATGGTGGTTGTGGAGAAGAAAAAAAAGGAGAAGATAGTCTCACATCGACTAGGTGTATCAACGGGCTATGGAGATGCCCATCAATAGATATCAATGTGAGTGAGTAGGGATTGCCATGCAACGGATGCACTAGAGCTATAAATGTATGAAAGCTCAACAAAAGAAACTAGTGGGTGTGCATCCAACTTGCTTGCTCACGAAGACCTAGGGCAATTTGAGGAAGCCCACCATTGGAATATACAAGCCAAGTTCTATAACGTAAAATTCCCACTAGTATATGAAAGTGACAACATATGAGACTCTCTATATGAAGAACATGGTGCTACTTTGAAGCACAATATATGAGACTTGCTATATCATGGTGCTACTTTGAAGCACAAGTGTGGAAAAAAGGATAGTAGCATTGTCCCTTTTTATTTTTTTTGGGCCTTCTTTTTTTTCTTTGGCCTTTCCCTTTTTTTGGGACAATGCTCTATTGAATGATGATCATCACACTTCTATTTATTTACAACTCAATGATTACAACTCGATACTAAAACAAAGTATGACTCTATATGAATGCCTCCGGCGGTGTACCGGGATATGCAATGAATCACTAGTGACAAGTATGAAAGAATTATGAGCGGTGGCTTTGCCACAAATACTATGTCAACTACATGATCATGCTAAGCAATATGACAATGATGGAGGTGTCAATGATGGAGGTGTCATGATGAACTAGATGGTGGAAAGTTGCATGGCAATATATCTTGGAATGGCTATGGAAATGCCATAATAGGTAGGTATGGTGGCTGTTTTGAGGAAGGTATATGGTAGGTGTATGATACCGGTGAAAGTCGCGCGGTATTAGAGAGGCTAGCAAGGGTGGAAGGGTGGGAGTGCATATAATCCATGGACTCAACATTGATCATAAAGAACTCATATACTTATTGCAAAAATTTAGAAGTTATCAAAGCAAAGTATTACGCGCATGCTCCTAGGGGGGTAGATTGGTAGGAAAAGACCATCGCTCGTCCCTACCGCCACTCATAAGGAAGACAATCAATAAATAAATCATGCTCCGACTTCATCACATAACGGTTCACCATACGTGCATGGTACGGGAATCACAAACTTCAACACAAGTATTCTTTAAATTCACAACTACTCAACTAGCATGACTTTAATATTATCACCTCCATATCTCAAAACAATTATCATGCTTCAATCTTTTCTTAGTATTCAACACACTCAAAAGAAAGTTCCACAAAACTTGAATACCAAGCATATTATTATTAGGCAAATTACCATGCTATTAAGAACTCTCAAATTAATTTAAGTGAAGCATGAGAGATCAATAGTTTCTTTAAAACGAATCAACCACCGTGCTCTAAAAGATCTAAGTGAAGCACATAGAGCAAAATTATCTAGCTCAAAAGGATATAAGTGAAGCACATAGAGCAAAATTATCTAGCTCAAAGGATATAAGTGAAGCACATGGAGCAAAATTATCTAGCTCAAAATATATAAGTGAAGCACATAGAGCAAAATTATCTAGCTCAAAAGATATAAGTGAAGCACATAGAGCAAAATTATCTAGCTCAAAAGATATAAGTGAAGCACATAGAGCATTCTATCAAATTTTAATTCATGTATGGCTCTCTCAAAAGGTGTGTACAGCAAGGATGATTGTGGCATACTAACAAACAAAGACACAAATAATACAAGACGCTCTAAGCAAAACACATATCATGTTGGTGAATAAAAATATAGCTCCAAGTAAATTACTGATGGAAGTGGACGAAAGAGGGGATGCCTTCCCGGACATCCCCAAGCTTTGACTTTTTGGTGTCCTTGGATTATCTTGGGGGTGCCATGGGCATCCCCAAGCTTAGGCTCTTGCCCCTCCTTGTTCCATGATCCATCAAAAGAATTCACCCAAAACTTGAAAACTTCACAACACAAAACTTAAAGTAGAAAACTCGTGAGCTCCGTTAGCAAAAGAAAACAAAAGACCACTTCAAGGTACTGTAATGAACTCATTCTTTATTTATATTGGTGTTAAACCTACTGTATTCCAACTTCTCTATGGATTATAAATTATTTTACTAGCCATAGATTCATCAAAATAAGCAAACAACACACGAAAAACAGAATCTGTCAAAAACAGAACAGTCTATAGTAATCTGTAGCTAGCGCAAGATCTGGAACCCCAAAAATTCGAAAATAAATTTCTGGATGTCACAAGCCCTCCATGATGATGGCCCTCTTCCGGTGGAGCTCCGGAACAGGCCCCAAGATGGGATCTCGTGGATACAGAAAGTTGCGGCGCTGGAATTAGGTTTTTGGCTCCTGTTCTGATCGTTTGGGGGTACGTGTGTATATATAGGAGGAAGGAGTACGTTGCTGGAGCACCGAGGGGCCCACGAGGCAGGGGGCGCGCCCTAGGGGAGGCGCCCCCCACCCTCATGACCACCTCTTTGATCCCCTGCAGTAGGGTCCAAGTCTCCTGGATCACGTTCGGTGAGAAAATCATGTTTCCGAAGATTTTATTCCGTTTGGACTCCGTTTGATATTCTGTTTATCCGAAACACTGAAATAGGCAAAAAAACAGCAATTCTGGGCTGGGCCTCCGGTTAATAGGTTAGTCCCAAAAATAATATAAAAGTGGAAAATAAAGCCCAATATAGTCCAAAACAGTAGATAATATAGCATGGAGCAATCAAAAATTATAGATACGTTGGAGACGTATCAGCCATCAACTGAGGAAGAGATGGAGGCCGACTTGAAAAGGATAGATGCCATGGAGGAGGATGAAGAAGTTACTTCTCGTTTTCGAGCTGGATTCACGATGGGGGGAACTACAGAGCTCAGCTATTCCACACTCGGTCATCCCTTCCAATGTTAGATTTTTTTCTTATGAAAATATGAAAAAGAGTGTTACTTGTTCTCCCACAGCTATGCAACATCCTTGGGTGAAAGGAGCTTTAGCCATCACGGGCAAGCTCCGTAAGGAAATAAAGGACCTCAAGCAGCAAGTCAATAAGCTCGAGGAAGAGAATCGTATCCTGAGGGGCATCATTGCCAAGAATATCACATCACCACCCACGAAGAAGGAGACATAAACACGTGGTTATGGGCACTCCCCTTGGCAACTGCCAAGCTTGGGGGAGTGCCCCGGTATCTGATACGTCTCCAACGTATGTATAATTTTTGATTGCTCCATGCTATATTATCTACTGTTTGGACATTATTGGGCATTATTATCCACTTTTATATTATTTTTGGGACTAACCTATTAACCGGAGGCCCAGCCCAGAATTGTTGTTTTTTGCCTGTTTTAGGGTTTCGAAGAAAAGGAATATCAAATGGAGTCCAAACGGAATGAAACCTTCAGGAACGTGATTTTCTCAATGAACAAGACCCAGGAGACTTGGACCCTACGTCAAGACACAAAAGAGGAGGCCACGAGGTAGGGGCGCGCCTACACCCCCAGGCTCCACCGACGTACTCCTTCCTTCTATATATACCTACGTACCCCCAAACGATCAGATACGGAGCCAAAACCTTAATTCCACCGACGCAACTTTCTGTATCAATGAGATCCCATCTTGGGGCCTGTTCCAGAGCTCCGTCGGAGGGGGCATCGATCACGCAGGGCTTCTACATCAACACCATAGCCCCTCTGATGAAGTGTGAGTAGTTTACCTCAGACCTACGGGTCCATAGTTAGTACCTAGATGGGTTCTTCTCTCTTTTTGGATCTCAATACAATGTTCTCCCCCTCTCTTGTGGAGATCTATTCGATGTAATCTTGTTTTTGCGGTGTGTTTGTTGAGATCGACGAATTGTGGGTTTATGATCAAGTCTATCTATGAACAATATTTGAATCTTCTCTGAATTCTTTTATGTATGATTGGTTATCTTTGCAAGTCTCTTCGAATTATCAGTTCGGTTTGGCCTACTAGATTGATCTTTCTTGCAATGGGAGAAGTGCTTAGCTTTGGGTTCAATCTTGCGGTGTCCTTTCCCGGTGACAGTAGGGGCAGCAAGGCACGTATTGTATTGTTGCCACCGAGGATAACAAGATGGGGTTTTCATCATATTGCATGAGTTTATCCCTCTACATCATGTCATCTTGCTTAAGGTGTTACTCTGTTTTCATTAACTTAATACTCTAGATGCATGCTGGATAGCGGTCGATGAGTGGAGTAATAGTAGTAGATGCAGGCAGGAGTCGGTCTACTTGTCTCGAACGTGATGCCTATATACATGATCATACCTAGATATTCTCATAACTATGCTCAATTCTGTCAATTGCTCAACAGTAATTTGTTCACCCACCGTAGAATAATTATGCTCTCGAGAGAAGCCACTAGTGAAGCCTATGGCCCCCGGGTCTATCTTCATCATATTAATCTACCAATACTTAGTTATTTCCTTTTGCTTTTACTTTGATTTTATTTTACTTTGCATCTTTATCATAAAAATACCAAAAGAATTATCTTATCATATCTATCAGATCTCACTCTCATAAGTGGTCGTGTAGGGATTGACAACCCATTAACGCGTTGGTTGCGAGGATTTATTTGTTTTGTGCAGGTACGAGGGACTCGCGCGTAGCCTCCTACTGGATTGATACCTTGGTTCTCAAAAACTGAGGGAAATACTTACGCTACTTAGTTGCATCATCCCTTCCTCTTTGGGGAAAACCAACGCAGTGCTCAAGAGGTAGCAAGAAGGATTTCTGGCGCCGTTGCTGGGGAGGTCTACGCAAAAGTCAACATACCAAGTACCCATCACATACCCTTATCTCCTGCATTACATTATTTGCCATTTGCCTCTCGTTTTCCTCTCCCCCACTTCACCCTTGCCGTTTTATTTGCCCTCTCTCTCTATCCTCCTTCTCTTTCCCGTTTGCCTCTTTTTGCCCGCTTGCTTTTTGTTTGCTCGTGCGTTAGTTCGTTTGCTTATCGTTATGACTAGTCCCTTACCTTCTGCCACTATGTCTGAAATTGGGGAAATTATTTTCAACATGGACAATAATAATATCATGAAAAATTCCGATGCTCCTACTAAAGAACCCACCATCTTACATACAAAAAAATTCCGTGTTGGTAGTCGTAATATTATTGGAAAAGGAGTTATTCAAGATTTCTTTACTTGTGCTGGTGCTTTACCTTCTATGGGTAGTTCTATCCTCCATAGAACTAGTAGTCTTGCGGACGCTATTGCCATGCTTGTGGTTGAACTTGAAAGACAATTCATGCACATGCATCGTTGCATACAAAGGATTTTCCTAGAATTTTCTAATATTGAGCATTCTTCTGTTAAGCGTTCCGCTACTATCTTTTTGGCTCATGAGCTTAGATTCATAATAAAAGAGGCCAAAGAAATCTTTGCACATTATAGGGTGGACGCTTGCCGTCCTCCCATAGAGGCCATCCTCTTTGATCAAGAAGAAATAATGTGTTTTCAATCTCTAGACTATGTTGCTTTCAATGAAAATCTTAGAAAAAGGGTTCCTACCAATGTTTTAGTTGATAGAATTTCTGAACTTAATGATGATTTGGCTATTCGAAATAATGAACTAGGATATTCTCTTGAATATAGGCTCATAAAGTTCTGTCAAAAGAATGCTTATAATGATGAATTGGTTGTGCAATATGAAGGACCAAAGGAGGAACCTATACCTCCCAAGGTTGATCTTGGGGACTTTTGTCCCATTAAATTTATCCCTTTTGATTACTTTTGCTTGCCTCAAAGAAAACTTGCTGCCGAACGTAGAGAATATGAAATGAGTTTTAATAATCTATCTTACTATTATGGCAATACCTAGATCTATCCTTGCATGTTATGCCTAGCTAGGGGCGTTAAACGATAGCGCTTGTTGGGAGGCAACCCAATTTTATTTTTATTCCTTGCTTTTTGCTCCTGATTAGTAATAAATAATTTATCTAGCCTCTGTTTTGGTTGTGTTTTTGTGTTTAATTATTGTTTGTGCCAAGTAGAACCGTTGGGAAGACTTGGGGAAACTCTTGTTAAACTTGCTGTAAAAAATAGAAACACTAGCGCTCACGAGAACTGCTGTCATTTTTATTTGGAAAGTGCTATTTAGTTAATTATTTTTGCAGATGATTAATAGATAAATTCCTCACGTCCAGCAATTTATTTTAGAATTTTTGGGGTTCCATATCTTGCGCTAGCTAGAGATTACTATAGACTGTTCTGTTTTTGACAGATTCTGTTTTTCGTGTGTTGTTTGCTTATTTTGATGAATATATGGCTAGTAAAATAGTTTATAAACCATAGAGAAGTTGGAATACAGTAGGTTTAACACCAATATAAATAAAGAATGACTTAATTATAGTACCTTGAAGTGGTCTTTTGTTTTCTTTCGCTAACGGAGCTCACGAGATTTTCTACTTTGAGTTTTGTGTTGTGAAGTTTCAAGTTTTGGGTAAAGATTTGATGGATTATGGAACAAGGAGTGGCAAGAGCCTAAGCTTGGGGATGCCCATGGAACCCCCAAGATAATCTAAGGACACCTAAAAGCCAAAGCTTGGGGATGCCCCGGAAGGCATCCCCTCTTTCATCTACTTCTATCGGTAACTTTACTTGGAGCTATATTTTTATTCACCACATGATATGTGTTTTGCTTGGAGAGTCTTGTATTATTTGAGTCTTGGCTTTTTAGTTTACCACAATCATCGTTGCTGTACACACCTTTTGAGAGAGCCATACATGACTTGGAATTTGTTAGAATACTCTATGTGCTTCGCTTATATCTTTTGAGTTATATAGTTTTGCTCTAGTACTTCACTTATATCTTTTAGAGCACGGTGGTGGATTTGTTTTATAGAAACTATTGATCTCTCATGCTTCACTTAGATTATTTTGAGAGTATTAATAGCATGGTAATTTGCTTAAAATCGTAATATTCTAGGTATTCAAGATTAGTAAAATATTCTTATGAGTGTTTTGAATACTAAGAGAAGTTGGATGCTTGATGATTGTTTTGAGATATGGAGGTAATAATATCAAAGTTGTGATAGTTGAGTAGTTGTGAAATTGAGAAATACTTGTGTTGAAGTTTGCAAGTCCCGTAGGATGCACGTATGGTAAACGTTATGTAACAAATTTGAAACATGAGGTGTTATTTGATTGTCTTCCTTATGAGTGGCAGTCGGGGATGAGCGATGGTCTTTTCCTACCAATCTATCCCCCTAGGAGCATGCACGTAGTGCCGAGGTTTTTGATGACTTGTAGATTTTTGCAATAAGTATGTGAGTTCTTTATGACTAATGTTGTCGGGTGGTAGGTGCGACATATGCCAACGGGTGGCTTATCATTGTGGGAGCCAGTAAAACATCGCCGGTGCCTGGAAACGGGATGAGGCGAAGACATGCACGCCGGCGAATCTTACCCAGCTTCGGGGCTCTCTGAGGAGATAACACCCCTACTGCTGCTCTGCGGGGTCTCCGCATGATCACTAGATGAACAAGTAGCTACACAATGCTCCTTGAGCTGTTTGGTGGGAGGAGGAAGAAGGGCACGGCTCGCTCTCTTCTTCTCCTTGTGTGGTGTCTAAAACTAGCGGGGATCAACCCTTTGCATGGGTGTCCCGGGGGGTTTATATAGGCCTACCCCCCGGGGGTACAATGGTAATCCGGCTGGGCGCAGGGCCCAGCCGTCTATGACTACGCTCGCCGGCTTCTGCGCCGACTGCCGGGGCCCGCCGGCTGCCGGTTACTGTTGCTCAATCTTGGTGACGAGGGCTTCGTCGAGGTAGGCGTGGTTACAGTGCCGCCGTCCGGCGGGCGATCACTGTAGCCTCACCGCGTCTTGTCTCCTTAATGGGGCGTCCCCTTCGAAGGAGGTGGCATACCGGCTATGGAGAGCCGGCTTTATCTCGGGCCGACTGGGGGATGCACAGCCGCCTTCAGGTGTCTCTCTGCCCGAAGGGGCCCACGCCCGTGGGTCGTACTGGTAATCCATCGTGGATGACATCAAGGTCAACGTGGCAACAGTGCCGCGCCGGACGGGTCATGGCCACCCGTATGGCGCACTGTGCCAGTCGTGCTCCGGGATTCGGGGGTGGCAGGCTTCACTGTAGCCACACCCCATCACATCGCCGTTAGGTGGATGCAAACTTTGAGGGTACAGTCGTGACCACTTTGTGGGAGCCGGCTTCTTGGAGTCGGCCTCCTCGCAGCTGGATTCTCGTAGCCGGCCCTCCCGTGGCTTTCTTCACGAGGGCTAAAGTCGGGCCGCCTTCCAATAGCCGGCCTGGGAGACAGCCGGCAAGGGGAAGACGGCCCCACGTCTTGGATTCTTGAGAGCCGGAAGGGCTCGTAATTTTTTCAGAAGGGCCAGGGGAAGCCGGCTAGGCTACCCATGGCTATTTACTCCGACAGTAGTCCCCGAAGCTGATCGAGCTTCGAGGCTGACAAACGGACGAGAAGCTAGGTCAGCTTCCTATCCTGAGGGGCCGGCTTTGCTGGTGCGCGCCGACTTCGGAGAGCTCTGTTTCTTGTAGGCGGGAACGCGGTCGACCCGCGAGCTGACCGCAGGCCTTCCCGCTGGCCATGTGGCAGTGAAACCCTGCCAATGCACGCGCGCGATGGGACGCCGCTGCAGGCCCGGGCCCGCCACTCCCAGGCCTCGGCCCGAGCGCGGATCTTCTGCGGCCCACGCGGACCGCTCACCTTCCCGCGGCGATTTTATTACGCCGTTAGGGCGCAATAATCGCGGTACGTGGGGGAGTGGGCACAGTTGATCCCCACGTTCCCCCACGCCGCGCCTCCTCGGCTCCGCCGTGCGGTCTATAAGTAGGGGGAGGAGGGGGAGCGGCAGAGGCTTCGCACACTCTCCCTCGCTCCGCCCCCTTTCGCCTTCGCTCTTCTTCTTCTCGTCGCCGCAGCCACCCACCGTCGCACCGTTCCGCCGCCGTGTCGTCTCGCTTCCATGGCGCTGTCGAGCTCATGGGATGGCTCCAACGTCCATGAGGACCACGTCGAGTTCCTCCGCCAGACGCGACGCCTGCCCGGCGAGAGCTTCGTGCGGGTCCGTCAAGCGCCGGAGAACGAGGTTTCACCGGCACCGGAGGAGGGTGGGCGGGTTATCTTCCGCTCGCACTGCCTGCGTGGCTTTGGCCTCCCGGCGAGCGGGTTTCTCCGTTCCTTCCTCGAGTTCTACAACCTTCAGCCGCATCACCTCACGCCCAACGCGGTGATGCTGCTGTCGGCCTTCGTCTCCCTCTGCGAAGGTTTTCTTGGGGTCCTCCCCACGCTTGAGCTCTGGGGGGGAATTCTTCCAGAGCAAACTCGGCACTGTCGTCGCGGCGTGCCCGCCCCCTGCGGGGCCTATATCGCCATGAGGCGGTCGGGCGAGAACAACCCGTTCCCGCCCATCCCGCTGGTCCAGTCGGTGAAACTCTGGCAGAAGTCGTACTTCTATGTGAAGAACGTCGCCCAGCAAGGCGACTATGTCAACCTGCCGGCTTACGTAGCCGGCCCGCCGGCTGGGAGGCAACCCTCGTGGAGCTACCGGGCCAGGTCATTGTCTCAGGCCGGGAACGCAGCCGTCTCCCGGCTTCGGGTGATGATCCAGGCGGAAGGCCTGACCGGAGCCGACTTGGTGGCCGCCTTCGTGGAGCGCCGGGAACTTCCTCTCCAAAGCCGGCCTCACATGATGTGTCAGATGAGCGGCCGCTTCGACCCAAGCCGGCTGAGCACCAGGGAGATGCCTCATGCGGAGGTGTCGTACATGGTGAATTACATCTCCAACTGCAAGCTCGCCGAGGACTGGCGATACGGCAAGGCGCCGTACTCTCGCGCCAACCCTCCGCCCGTGGTAAGCTTTTCCTTCTTTTCTCCTGTTGGTAGCCGGCCTTATGATAGCCGGCTTCTGATTAGTCGGTTCTCCCCTAGCAGAACCCTCTCCTTCCGCCGACGACCGGGGCCGCAGGGGTAGAGCGCCAGCTCGCCCCCGACAGCACGGTGGACGATGCCGACGACCCGGACTTGGGAGCGGCCGCCATGCAAGACGCTGTCGTGGGGGAAAGCGACGAGCCCGGAGGCACGGGGTTCATGGCCGGCTTCGAGGACTGGCCGGATGATGCCGAGGCCGAAGTCGCCCCGCGTCGCCAGCCGGCGCCTGATCATCAAGGCGCGGGCTCGTCCGCCGCGCCGGCTGCTGGCGGCGGCGCCCAGAAGCGCCGGGCCGCGTTGATCCTCTTCGGCAGCCGGCCGAAGAAGTCCAAGGCTTCCACCGCGGCGACCAGGCGAGATGAGGCGGCCGCGAAAGCGGCCCGCTTCCACAAGGCGGTGAAGCAGCCGCAGGCGATCTCAGCGTAAGTCGTCGAATGCTTGGACGCATATTTTTTGTTGTTCTCTTTGATTGAAAACTCTTCTAAACCTTTCTTTGCTCGCCGGACAGGGCGCCGCTTTCCCTCGAGCGGGGTCCGGGCGGCTCCGTAGTCGGGCCGACTGGAGGGTCTTCAGGCTCCCGCCGCGTGGACCCCCGCGCTGACCTCAGGGAGGCCATGGAGCGGAATGCCCGTGAAGCGCGGGAGGAGCGGGAGGCGGCGGAGCGAACGGCCGCCCAGGCGGCGAAGGAGCAGGCCGACGCGGCAGCCAAAGCCCGGGCGGAGGCGGCAGCCGCGGAGATGGAGGCGGAGGCTTCGCACAACCAGCCTCCGCTGCTCGCCATTCCCCTCCGCGCCGTGGCCCCCAACATCCTGGTGCCCCCATCGGAGGAAGTCGACCAAGAACCGCCGGCGATGGAGAGGAGGGAGGTCCAAGTGGCCTCCGTGGAAGGAGCGCCACAGACGGTGCCGATCGGAGCGGGCCAAGGCGGCCAATCTGCCGCGGCGCCAGAGCAGCCGGCCGACAGTGAGCCGGCAGCAGGAGCCGGCCTCGAGGTGCAGCCGGCAACGCGCCGGCGCACAGGGGGAGGCACCACCGCGCCGGAGCCGCACCGAGTCACGGGTGCCGGCCAGACGACGGAGGCCTTGGAGGCGGCCAGCACCACCACGTCCGAGTGGACTCCCAGCGGGGGGACGGGCGAGCTGAACGTGGCGGCCCAAGAGGTTCGGAACCGGCTTCAGGCCCAGGCTGCCTTGCTGCAGCAGTACAGCCAAGAATTCTTAGCGACGCAGGGCCGTCATCCGGGTGAGTCTCCTAGCCTTGTTCATTTTGTTTTCTTGATTTCTTCCATGGGGGCGCGTCAGCACACCCACTGGGTCTAGTCCCCGAGTTCTGAGTCGGCTGCTGCGCAGGCAGCTCGGAACTTACTAGGTCCTGACAACCATCTTATACCCGCCTCCTGTCTGTCCTTTCAGGAGTATCATAACCTCCGTGCTACCGCCTTCAACTCCCAGGCTCAGGAGCTGGGCCGGAGAACCGAAGACCTGGTCAACAGCCGGAGTGCGTCCTTGTTTTCGTTCATCTCCTGTGGGGGCGCGTCAGCGCACCCACTGGGTGTAGTCCCCGAGATTCGGGCCGACTGCTGAGCAGTCAGGTCGGATCTTCCCTGACGACTTCTTCCTCATTGGTTTTTCTTTTGTCTTTCGTGCTTGCAGGGTCCAATACCGACTTGAGGGGGCAGCTCAGCGAGGCGCAGGCCGCCCTTCGCGTCAAGGAAACCGAGCACGCCACCTTGGTCCTGGAGCGTGACCGCCTGGTCAAGAAGCTGGCTGACCAGGAGGAGAGCCACAAGGCAGCCCTGAAGGAAGCACGGGACAGCGAAGCCGCCCTGAAGGCCGAGTTCGAGACTGAGGCGGCGAGCTGGGCTGAGACCAGGCAAGCGCTGGATGAAGGCTTCGGCCGTATTGAGGACTTGATCGACGGTGAGCCGCCTTCCTCGCTCCTTGCCTGCCCCTTGCCGCCTGATTTTTGTTCTGACTTGCGCTGCTTTTTATTCTCTGTGTAGACTACTTTCCTGGCTACTCCGTCTTCGCCGCCCAAACTATCGAGGCCCATCGCGAAGCGCGCCGTCATGCGGGGGCCGACATCGCGCCGGACGCGAATCGGATGCTTGAGGAGCAGCTCTTGGCGGTCCAAGCGCGGCTGCAGCCGGCTCATCGTATGCTCCGCCGCCTCTAGCGCGCCGGAGCGCAGGTGCTGGCCGCCCTCTGGCCCGGCGAGACGATTCCCTGCACCCCGAGCCGGACTGCTGACTGGCTGGAGGTTGCGGTTGGCCGCTTCGAAGCTTGGAAGGCGTCGACGGCCCGGCTTGGAGCTGGGCGGGCGTTGGAGTTCGTCCGAGCTTGGTATCCAGGGCTGAACCTGGACCAGCTGCGCACCTGGCGGCTGGAGGCCGACGCAGAGCTGGAGGAGGTGCGGCCGGCTATCGCTCAGCGCGCTTCGACGATCGCCGAGTGCACCGACATCAGCGTCTTTGCACCTGAAATAAATGATGACGGCGTTGCCCAGCCGGAGGAGTGGTTCGGGCTGAACCCGGCGGTGGGTGAGGACTCGGCAGAGGAGATCGCCTCCAGCGACGAAGGCGAAGACGACGAAGAAGAGGAAGACGAAGACGTCGAGCCGACCGGTGGAACAGCCGGCCAGCCTCCGCCTGATCGTGCCTCCAGCAATGAGGTGCGCGCAAGCGCGCCTTCTGCGGGAGGCGGTGATCATGCCGAGGTTCGCCAGCCGGCCACTCCTCCAGCCGGCACTGCCGTCTCCACCGACCTACCCGGCTCGTCGGCCGCTCCGCCGGCTTAATCTACCGTCCTTGTTTTTTCCTGTTTGTTGCCTTCTGAACAATTTTATTAAGCTTTCGCAGTTCCACCCACTGGGGGTGTATCCAAACTATGTTGAATGCTGGCCTCTTGGAGGTCTTTTATGTAAATATTATCGTGTGTGTGTTTGGTTTCCCTTCACGTATGCTTTTTATCCTTAGGCTTTTTCCTTTGCCGCCTTCCCCTTTTGGGGAGGCAAGTACTCGAGCTTTCTTGGATTGAAGTGAAGTGAATGGAAGCCGGCCGGCCGGCTACTCTGGTAGTCGGTCGGTGGTAGGAGGCAAACCGGCTTTCGTTATATTAGTCCGTTAGTCCCTAGCCATTTTTCGTGTGGGCATCCTTTCCTGTCTTTAACTCTTGCCAGCCGGACAGTCGGTTCTTCGAACTGCGACTTTTGGCAAGAGTTAAGCTTGGGTGCCGGCACACTACTTTTCTGACCGCGGGTAGGACTTTTAATATAACTCCAGTCGGCCAGTCCCCGGGCCGACTAGTCGAACCCGGTGCCGGACGGAACAAGTAAATGAAATGACAAGGTCATAAGCATGATACTCTTCATTCATAGATAAAAGATGGTAGTCTCCGAGCTCTCCTCGGGGGGCCTATTGTCTCATACTTAGTACAAAAGTTAGCGTGATACATACTGCATTTCAGCTGTAAAATCTTCGGAGGAGGTTGGCGTTCCATGGTCGTTCCGACTCCTTGCCGGAGTCGTCTCTCTTGCGTGCCTTGGGCTTCTGTGCGTCGATTAGGTAGTAGGAGTCGTTGCCTAAAGCTCTGCTGATGACGAAAGGGCCTTCCCAAGGGGCCGAGAGCTTGTGCTGGCCGGCTGTTCGCTGGATCAGCCGGAGCACAAGGTCGCCCTCTTGGAAGGATCTTGGCCTGACCTTCCGACTGTGGTAGCGGCGCAAACCCTGCTGGTAGATGGCAGATCGGCTGAGGGCTAACAGCCGGCCTTCTTCCAGCAGGTCGACGCCGTCTTCTCGTGCTTCCTTGGCCTCCGCCTCCGTGTACATGGTTACCCGAGGCGAGTCGAACTCGATGTCGGTTGGGATGACCGCCTCAGCACCATACACGAGGAAGAAAGGAGTGAAGCCGGTTGACTTGTTTGGAGTAGTGCGCAGACTCCAGAGGACAGCCGGCAGCTCATCGAGCCAACAGCCGGCTGAACGCTCCAGTGGTACGACCAGTCGGGGCTTGATGCCGGAAAGGATGAGGCCGTTGGCTCGCTCAACCTGGCTGTTTGACTGCGGGTGGGCAACGGACGCTAAGTCCAGCCGGATACCTTGCGTTGCGCAGAAACGTGCCAAGGCTCCCTTGGCAAAATTCGTGCCATTGTCGGTGATGATGCTGTGTGGCACGCCGTACCGAGTTGTTATATCTGCGATGAATGTCACGGCAGTCGGCCCATTCAGCTTCTTGATCGGCTTTGCCTCAATCCACTTGGTGAATTTGTCCACGGCGACGAGCAAATGTGTCATGCCGCCACGCGCCGTCTTGAATGGGCCCACCATGTCCAGTCCCCAAATGGCGAAGGGCCAAGTGAGGGGAATGGTCTTGAGTGCTGAAGCCGGCATGTGTTGCTTGGAGCTGAAGAGTTGGCACCCTTTGCAATGTTTAACCAACTCTTTGGCGTCATCCAAAGCAGTCGGCCAAAAGAAACCAGGTCTGTGCCGTGCCTTGCAGCATGAGGGGCACGTACTTCACGGCAACGCGCCGGTTGCCGTTGGCTATGCTAACCGCCGTGGAGTAGTCGATCAACCAATCTTCCGGCTTCACGGAGCCGTTGTACTTGGGCGTGTCTCTTGGGAGCGAGAACCCTTTGGGGAAAGGCTCGTCGCGGATGCGGGGGCCGAAACAAGGCGGACCGACATCGTCTTCCTCTTCCAGCGCCAGGGATCGCGCCAAGCGGTCGATCCGATGGCGGGCGTCGTTCTCGCCGACTCCTTCGCGGTGACCTAGTCGGCCGCTGAGAGTCGGGTGTGCCACAGGCGGCGGGGTTGGGTATCTCTCTCCGCGGGGCCGAGGCGGAGGCGGGTTGCGCCGCCATTCCACGGCCCGAGGATGGCCCTCCGCGTCTCGCTCGATGGAGATTCGGGTCCGACTTCGGCTGGCAGCCGGCTCTTTCTCGCGCCGTGCGCGGGTGTTGCCCGTAGTCGGCGTCCGGGACGTCGCGCCGTGATCTCGGCGCGGGGGAGGGCTTTCCGCGCGGGTGTCGGCTTCATGCCGCCGCGCGGCCGCATCAATTAGCTGCTGGATGCGTCTGGTCATGTGGGGGAGTTCTTCGGCGCCCAATCCATCTAGCTCGTCTACGGCCGCCTGGGCGGCACGCAGGTTCTTGAGTGGAGTGGCGTAGACTGGGCGGTCGACCCCCAGCGTGTCGGCGATGATAGCGCCGCGCTGCCTGACAACACCGGCCCGGCTTGGCCCGCCCGGAGCCGGCGTGCCAAAGGCGACGCGGTCAGCTTCGCGCTGGTGGGCCTCAGTGAGGCGTCTTACGGAGGCCAGCCTCCGGCCCTCCGCGAGGAGAGCGAGGCGGCGCGCCTCCAGTGCTTCGTCGTCGGCATCAGCCGGGAGCGGGATGGACAAGTCGTGGACCGCCGCGTGCGGGGCGTCGTGGGCGCTCTCGTCAGCAGCGCCGCCATGGCCGATGACCATCACCTCGGTGGTGACAGCGTCGCAGCCATCGGTCTGGGGAAGCGGGTCGTTGTAGATCATGACGTTGGTGGGGAAGGTGTCGAGTGAGGCCGTGTCGGAGTCGACAGGCAACGGGTCGGTGGAGCCAACCGACTCCAAGTCCACAGCAGGCTCGCCGGAGACGTGGAGCTGGCCGAGGAGGTTGGCGAGGTGGTCGGTGCCCGCATCAGAGGCGAGCACGTCGGAGATGAGGGTTTTGTCAAGGAGATCGGCGAGGCTGCTCGCCGCGCAGATGCTGGTGTCGCCTTGCAGCGCGTCGTGGCAAGCGCCATCGGGCGTGCCGGGCTAGCTACGCTCGCTGGGGAGGAAGAGGGTTCCCGTCCAGAACAGGTCTCCGGACGACGGTGCACCTGGCCCCACGGTGGGCGCCAAATGTCAGGTGGTAGGTGCGACATATGCCAACGGGTGGCTTATCATTGTGGGAGCCAGTAAAACATCGCCGGTGCCTGGAAACTGGATGAGGCGAAGACATGCACGCCGGCGAATCTTACCCAGCTTCGGGGCTCTCCGAGGAGATAACACCCCTACTGCTGCTCTGCGCGGTCTCCGCATGATCACTAGATGAACAAGTAGCTACACAATGCTCCTTGAGCTGTTTGGTGGGAGGAGGAAGAAGGGCACGGCTCGCTCTCTTCTTCTCCTTGTGTGGTGTCTAAAACTAGCGGGGATCAACCCTTTGCATGGTGTCCCGGGGGGTTTATATAGGCCTACCCCCCGGGGGTACAATGGTAATCCGGCTGGGCGCAGGGCCCAGCCGTCTGTGACTACGCTCGCCGGCTTCTACGCTGACTGCCGGGGCCCGCCGGCTGGTGGGTCCCGCCGGCTGCCGGTTACTGTTGCTCAATCTTGGTGACGAGGGCTTCGTCGAGGTAGGCATGGCTACAGTGCCGCCGTCCGGCGGGCGATCACTGTAGCCTCACTGCGTCTTGTCTCCTTAATGGGGCATCCCCTTCGAAGGAGGTGGCATACCGGCTATGGAGAGCCGGCTTTATCTCGGGCCGACTGGGGGATGCACGGCCACCTTCAGGTGTCTCTCTGCTCAAAGGGGCCCACGCCCGTGGGCCGTACTGGTAATCCATCATGGATGACATCAAGGTCAACGTGGCAAAAGTGCCGCGCCGGACGGGTCATGGCCACCCGTACGGCGCATTGTGCCAGTCATGCTCCGGGATTCGGGAGTGGCAGGCTTCACTGTAGCCACACCCCATCACATCGCCGTTAGGTGGATGCAAACTTTGAGGGTACGGTCGTGACCACTTTGTGGGAGCCGGCTTCTTGGAGTCGGCCTCCTCGCGGCCGGCTTCTCGAAGCCGGCCCTCCCGTGGCTTTCTTCACGAGGGCTAAAGTCGGGCCGCCTTCCGATAGCCGGCCTGGGAGACAGCCGGCAAGGGGAAGGCGGCCCCACGTCTTGGATTCTTGAGAGCCGGAGGGGCTCGTAATTTTTCCAGAAGGTCCAGGGGAAGCCGGCTAGGCTACCCATGGCTATTTACTCCGACAAATGTTGAGTCCATGGATTATACGCACTCTCACCCTTCCATCCTTGCTAGCCTCTTCGGTACCGCGCATTGCCCTTTCTCACATTGAGAGTTGGTGCAAACTTCGCCGGTGCATCCAAAACCCGTGATATCTTCCTCAAAACAGGCAGCATACCTACCTATTATGGCATTTCCATAGCCATTCCGAGATATATTGCCATGCAACTTTCCACCATTCCGTTTATCATGACACATTCATCATTTTCATATTGCTTAACATGATCATGTAGCTGACGTAGTATTTGTAGCAAAGCTAACGTTCGTAATTCTTTCATGCATGTCACTCTTGGTTCATTGCATATCCCGGTACACCGCCGGAGGCATTCATATAGAGTCATCTTTTGTTCTAGTATCGAGTTGTAATCATTGAGTTGTAAATAAATAGAAGTGTGATGATCATCATTTTCTAGAGCATTGTCCCAAGTGAGGAATTAAAAAAAGAGAAAGGCCACATATAAAAAAAGAAGAGAAAGGCCAAATAAAAACATGAGATAAAAATAGAGAAGGGACGATGTTACTATCCTTTGCCACACTTGTGCTTCAAAGTAGCACCTTAATCTTCATGATAGAGAGTCTCTTGTTTTGTCACTTTCATATACTAGTGGGAATTTTTCATTATAGAACTTGGCTTGTATATTCCAACAATGGGCCTCCTCAAGTGCCCTAGGTCTTCGTGATCAAGCAAGTTGGATGCACACCCACTTAGTTTCTTTTGTTGAGCTTTCGTACATTTATAGCTCTAGTGCATCCGTTGCATGGCAATCCCTACTCCTTGCATTAACATCAATCGATGGGCATCTCCATAGCCCATTGATTAGCCTCGTTGATGTGAGACTTTCTCCTTTTTTTCTCCACATAACCCCTCTCATTATATTCTATTCCACCCATAGTGCTATGTCCATGGCTCGCGCTCATATATTGCGTGAAAGTTTATAGGTTTGAGATTACTAAAGTATGAAACAATTGCTTGGCTTGTCATCGGGGTTGTGCATGATGAGAGCATTCTTGTGTGACAAAAATGAAACATGACTAAACTATATGATTTTGTAGGGATGAACTTTCTTTGGCCATGTTATTTTGAGAAGACATAATTGCTTAGTTAGTATGCTTGAACTATTATTATTTTTATGTCAATATGAACTTTTGTATTGAATCTTTTGGATCTGAATATTCATGCCACAATTAAGAAGAATTACATCAAAATTATGCCAAGTAGCACTCCGCATCAAAAATTCTGTTTTTATCATTTACCTACTCGAGGACGAGCAGGAATTAAGCTTGGGGATGCTTGATATGTCTCCAACGTATCTATAATTTTTGATTGCTCCATGCTATATTATCTACTGTTTTGGACATTATTGGGCTTTATTATCCACTTTAATATTATTTTTGGGACTAACCTATTAACCGGAGGCCCAGCCCAGAATTGCTGTTTTTTTCCTATTTTAGTGTTTCGAAGAAAAGGAATATCAAACGGAGTCCAAACGGAATGAAACCTTCGGGAACGTGATTTTCTCAACGAACAAGACCCAGGAGACTTGGACCCTACGTCAAGACACAAAAGAGGAGGCCACGAGGCAGGGAGCGCGCCTACCCCCCCCCCCCCGGCGCGCCCTCCACCCTCGGGGGCCCCCTGTTGCTCCACCAACGTACTCCTTCCTCCTATATATACCTACGTACCCCCAAACGATCAGATACGGAGGAAAAACCCTAATTCCACCACCGCAACTTTCTGTATCCATGAGATCCCATCTTGGGGCCTGTTCCAGAGCTCCGTCGGAGGGGGCATCGATCACGGAGGGCTTCTACATCAACACCATAGCACCTCTGATGAAGTGTGAGTAGTTTACCTCTGACCTACGGGTCCATAGTTAGTAGCTAGATGGCTTCTTCTCTCTTTTTGGATCTCAATACAATGTTCTCCCCCTCTCTTGTGGAGATCTATTCGATGTAATCTTCTTTTTGCGATGTGTTTGTTGAGACCGACGAATTGTGGGTTTATGATCAAGTCTATCTATGAACAATATTTGAATCTTCTCTGAATTCTTTTATGTATGATTGGTTATCTTTGCAAGTCTCTTCGAATTATCAGTTTGGTTTGGCCTACTAGATTGATCTTTCTTATAATGGGAGAAGTGCTTAGCTTTTGGTTCAATCTTGCGGTGTCCTTTCCCAGTGATAGTAGGGGCAGCAAGGCACGTATTGTATAGTTGCCATCGAGGATAACAAGATGGGGTTTTCATCATATTGCATGAGTTTATCCCTCTACATCATGTCATCTTGCTTAAGGCGTTACTCTGTTTTCATTAACTTAATACTCTAGATGCATGCTGGATAGCTGTCGATGAGTGGAGTAATAGTAGTAGATGCAGGCAGGAGTCGGTCTACTTGTCTCGGACGTGATGCCTATATACATGATCATACATAGATATTCTCATAACTATGCTCAATTCTGTCAATTGCTCAATAGTAATTTGTTCGCCCACCGTAGAATACTTATGCCCTCGAGAGAAGCCACTAGTGAAACCTATGGCCCCGGGTCTATCTTCATCATATTAATCTACCAATACTTAGTTATTTCCTTTTGCTTTTATTTTACTTTGCATCTTTATCATAAAAATAACAAAAATATTATCTTATCATATCTATCAGATCTCACTCTTGTAAGTGGCCGTGTAGGGATTGACAACCCCTTAACGCATTGGTTGCGAGGATTTATTTGTTTTGTGCAGGTACGAGGGACTCGCGCGTAGCCTCCTACTGGATTGATACCTTGGATCTCAAAAACTGAGGGAAATACTTACGCTACTTTCCTGCATCATCCCTTCCTCTTCGGGGAAAACCAACGCAGTGCTCAAGAGGTAGCAGTATCGTATCACCATCACACTTTTATCTTTAGCATTTTTCTTAGTTCGATCCTTCTGGTAATATCTTGATCTAGTAGAATAAAGTTTTAGTATGATCTAGTTTTGAGTTTTGCTCTATGATCCTTTTATGTAATCGAGTCCGTGAGCTATATATAATAAAGATTAGTGTTGAGTCAAGGGCTTGATTATCTTGATATGATCTTGAGGGAATAAAATAAAAGAGAAAGAATAAAAAGAAATAAAGGGATCATATGGATCTTATGGAGAGTAATGCCTTCACATATAAAGAGTATGATGAATAAAAGTTGTTGAGAGTTGACAAACATAGTTTTGGTCATCATTGCAATTAATAAGAAGTAATAAAGAAAGAGAGGTTTTCACATATAAATATACTAACTTAGACATCTTTTATGATTGTGAGCACTCATTAAAATATGACATGCTAAAGAGTTGATGTTGGACAAGGAAGACAACGTAATGGGTTATGTTTTCTTACATCTGAAATAAATTATATTGTCATAGATCATCCAACATGTTGAGCTTGCCTTTCCCTCTCATGCTAGCCAAATTCTTTGCACCAAGTAGAGATACTACTTGTGCTCCCAAATATCCTTAAACCCAGTTTTTCCATGAGAGTCCACCATATCTACCTATGGATTGAGTAAGATCCTTCAAGTAAGTTGTCAGCGTTGCAAACAATAAAAATTGCTCTCTAAATATTTATGACTTATTAGTGTGGAGAAAATAAGCTTTATACGATCTTGTGATGTGGAAGAAATAAAAGCGATGGACTGCATAACAAAGGTCCATATCACAAGTGGCAATATAAAGTAACGTTCTTTCGCATTAAGATTTTGTGCATCCAACCATGAAAGCACATGAAAACCTCTGCTTCCCTCTGCGAAGGGCCTATCTTTTATTCTTGTCTTATACTTCATACAAGAGTCATGGTGATCTTCACCTTTCCTTTTTACATTTTATCCTTTGGCAAGCACAATGTGTTGGAAAGATCCTGATATAGCTAATTGGATGTGAGTTTCTTGAACTATTATTGTTGACATTACCCTTGAGGTAAAAGGTTGGGAGGCAAAACTATAAGGCCCTATCTTTCTATGTGTCCGATTAAAACTTCATACCCATAAATATTGTGTGAGTGTTAGCAATTGTGACAGACTAAATGATGGTTGAGTATGTGGTCTTGCTGAAAAGCTCTTATATTGACTCTTTCCTATGTTATGATAAATTGCAATTGCTTCAATGACAAAGATTATAGTTTGTTGGTTCTCAATGAAGTTTTTGATTCATACTTGAAATTGTGATTGAATGGTTACTTTAGCATAAGAGATCATATGACAATATATGTATATGTTGTTGTTATAAGAATGATCATGATGCCCTCATGTCCGTATTTTATTTTATCGACACCTCTATCTCAAAACATGTGGTCATATTTTTTATGTCGGCTTCCGCTTGAGGACAAGCGAGGTCTAAGCTGGGGGAGTTGGTACGTCCATTTTGCATCATGCTTTTTGATACGTCCCCGACGTATCTATAATTTTTGATTGTTTCATGCTATTATATTATCAACCTTGGATGTTTTATATGCATTTATATGCTATTTTATATGATTTTTGGGACTAACCTATTAACCTAGAGCCCAGTGCCAGTTTCTGTTTTTTCCTTGTTTTAGAGTATTGCAGAAAAGGAAAATCAAACAGAGTCCAATTGATCTGAAACTTCACGGAACTTATTTTTTGGACCAGAAGAAGCCCACGGAGTATCGGAGATGGACCAAAAGAGTCCCGGGCTGCCCACGAGGGTGGGGAGCGCGCCCACCCCCCTGGGCGCGCCCCCTACCTCGTGGACAGCCCGGAGGTCCACCGACGTACTTCTTCCTCCTATATATACCCATATACCCTAAAAACTTCGGGGAGCACAATAGATCGGGAGTTCTGCCGCCAGAAGCCTCTGTAGCCACCGAAAACCAATCTAGACCTGTTCCGGCACCCTGCCGGAGGGGGCAATCCCTCTCCGGTGGCCATCTTCATCATCCCAGTGCTCTCCATGACGAGGATGGAGTAGCTCTCCCTTGGGGCTGAGGGTATGTACCAGTAGCTATGTGTTTAATCTCTCTCTCTCGTGTTGTTGAGGTGATACGATCTTGATGTATCGCGAGCTTTGCTATTATAGTTGGATGTTATGATGTTTCTCCCCCTCTACTCTCTTGTAATGGATTGAGTTTTCCCTTTGAAGTTATCTTATCGGATTGAGTCTTTAAGGATTTGAGAACACTTGATGTATGTCTTGCGTGGGATACCCGTGGTGACAATGGGGTATTATATTGATCCACTTGATTTATGTTTTGGTGATCAACTTGCGGGTTCCGCCCATGAACCTATGCATAGGGTTTGGCACACGTTTTCGTCTTGACTCTCCGGTAGAATCTTTGGGGCACTCTTTGAAGTACTTTGTGTTGGTTTGAATAGATGAATGTGTGATGCATATCGTATAATCATACCCACAGATACTTGAGGTGACATTGGAGTATCTATGTGACATTAGGGTTTTGGTTGATTTGTGTCTTAGGTGTTATTCTAGTACGAACTCTAGGATAGATTGAATGGAAAGAATAGATTCGTGTTATTTTACTACGGACTCTTGAACAGATCGATCAGAAAGGATAACTTTGAGGTGGTTTCGTACCCTACCATAATCTCTTCGTTTGTTCTCCGCTATTAGTGAGTTTGGAGTGACTCTTTGTTGCATGTTGAGGGATAGTTATATGATCCAATTATGTTATTATTGTTGAGAGAACTTGCATTAGTGAAAGTATGAACCCTAGGCCTTGTTTCAACGCATTGCAATACCGTTTGTGCTCACTTTTATCGTTAGTTACCTTGCTGTTTTTATATTTTCAGATTACAAAAACCTATATCTACCATCCATATACCACTTGTATCACCATCTCTTCGCCGAACTAGTGCACCTATACAATTCACCATTGTATTGGGTGTGTTGGGGACACAAGAGACTCTTTGTTATTTGGTTACAGGGTGGTTTGAGAGATACCATCTTCATCCTACTCCTCCCACGGATTGATAAACCTTAGGTCATCCACTTGAGGGAAATTTGCTACTGTCCTACAAACCTCTGCACTTGGAGGCCCAACAACGTCTACAAGAAGAAGGTTGTGTAGTAGACATCAAGCTCTTTTCTGGCGCCGTTGCCAGGGAGGTTAGCGCTTGAAGGTATATCTTTAGATCTTGCAATCGAATCTTTTAGTTTCTTGTTTTATCACTAGTTTAGTTTATAAAAGAAAACTACCAAAAAATGGAATTGAGTTTGCCTCATACGCTTCATCTTTTTAATATCTTTCGTGAGTATGATGGAAAGGAAAATTGTGCCAAAGTGCTAGAAGAAGAATGCATTAAAATGTTTGGCACTAAATATTTGAATGATGAGCATGATTGCAATGTTGTTAGTATGGATTCCTTGAATATCCATGATGCCAATGATATGCAAAGCCACAAGCTTAGGGAAGCTATGTTTGATGAAGATGATAATTTTTGTCCCCCAAGTTTTGATGAGCAAATTTATTATGATGAAAGTATGCCTCCTATTTATGATGATTATATTGATGAAAGTGGATCTAGAGAGGTCATGACTTTATTTTGTGATGAATCCATTATTCCGGAAGAGGTTCCAATTGATTATGAGAACAAAGTTGCTATCTATGTTGATTATTGTGATGACTTGTATGCTATAAAGAATAATGATATACATGAAACTTGTCATCATGATTTTAGTTTTCAATTGGATTATGCCTCACATGATAATTATTTTGTTGAGTTTGCTCCCACTATTATTCATGAGAAGAATTTTTCTTGTGTGGAGAGTTATAAAATTTCTATGCTTGTAGATCATGAAAAGAATGCTTTAGGTGCTGGTTATATTGTTGAATTCATTCATGATGCTACTGAAAATTATTATGAGGTAGGAACTTATGCTTGTAGGAATTGCAATAATATCAAGTTTCCTCTCTATGTGCTTAAAGTTTTGAAGTTATGCTTGTTTTGCCCTCCTATGCTAGTTGATTATTGTTCCCATAAGTTGTTTGATCACAAAATACCTATGCATAGGAAGAGGGTTAGACTTACATGTGCTAGTCATATTCTTCATGATGCCCTCTTTATGTTACAATTCTTATCTTTTATGTGAGCATCATTGAATTCATCATGCCTAGCTAGGGGCGTTAAACGATAGCGCTTGTTGGGAGGCAACCCAATTTTATTTTTGTTCCTTGCTTTTTGTTCTTGTTTAGTAATAAATAAATCATCTATCCTCTGTTATGATTGTGTTTTTTTATGTTTTCATTAGTGTTTGTGCCAAGTAAAGCCTTTAGGATCTTCTTGGGTGATTGTTATTTGATCCTGCTGTAAAAAACAGAAAGTGCGCTCACGATAATGATTTTCATTTTGTACCAGAGAGCGATAAAATACCAATTCCACTTGAAGTAGATTAATAAACAAATTGCCTAGGACTAATTTCTCAGGATTTTTGTAGTTACAGAAGTATTCGGAACCTTCAGATTACTACAGACTGTTCTGTTTTTGACAGATTCTGTTTTCTATGTGTTGTTTGCTTATTTTGATGAATCTATGAGTAGTATCGGAGGGTATGAACCATATATAAGTTGGAATACAGTAGATATTACACCAATATGAATTTAGAATGAGTTCACAACAGTACCTAAGTGGTGATTTATTTTCTTATGCTAACGGAGCTTACGAGTTTTCTGTTAAGTTTTGTGTTGTGAAGTTTTCAAGTTTTGGGTAAAGATTCGATGGACTATGGAATAAGGAGTGGCAAGAGCCTAAGCTTGGGGATGCCCAAGGCACCCCAAGGTAATATTCAAGAACAACCAAAAGCCTAAGCTTGGGGATGCCCCGGAAGGCATCCCCTCTTTCGTCTTCGTTCATCGGTAACTTTACTTGGAGCTATATTTTTATTTACCACATGATATGTGTTTTGCTTGGAGCGTCAATTTATTTTATTAGGATTTGCTTGCTGTTATCTAGAACAATGTTTTGCATCCTTTATTTCAATAAAAGTAGCATCGATAGCCTTTACTATGCCTATTTTACAAGTCTTCATGTTGCTGTTTGAAAACAGAAAGTTTACCGCTGTTGTAATATTCCCTAGAAAAGTCAGAATGTGATAAATGTTGAAACCTTTTGCATATTAAGCTCTGATAAATTTACTACAGTGGGAACTTTCTTTCATAATTTTTGGAGCTAGGGAAGTATGGATGTTGCTGCATTCTTTGTAGACTGTCCTGTTTAGGCAGATTGCTGTTTTGTTTGCATATGTTTGCTTCTTCAATGATTCTATTTGAGGATAGGACTATTAAATATGCAGAGGCATTTAGTATGCAATGTTGAATAATAATTTTAGTGATTTGCTACAGTAGAGTATGATAAGGTTTTTGCATTGGTTTATACTAACTTATCTCACGAGTCCTTGTTGAGTTTTGTGTGGATGAAGCTTTTGAGATTTAGGGAGACCGTGATATGAGAGGAATTAAGGAGACACAAAAGCTCAAGCTTGGGGATGCCCAAGGCATCCCAAGATAATATTTCAATAAGTCTCAAGCGACTAAGCTTGGGGATGCCCCGGTTGGCATCCCACCTTTCTTCTTCAACAACTATTGGTTAGTTTCGGTTGATCCTAAGTTTTTGCTTCTTCACATGATGTTTGTCATTCTTAGAATGTCATTTTATTTTGTTTTGCTTGCTGTTTGAATAAAATATCAATATCTGAAATTATTAAATGTTAGATAGTCTTCACATAGTTGCATAATTATTCGACTACTCATTGATCTTCACTTATATCTTTTGGAGTAGTTTGTCATTTTGCTCTAGTGCTTCACTTATATCTTTTTAGAGCACGACGGTGATTCTATTTTATAGCAATAGATTAACTCTCATGCGTCACTTATATTATTTTGAGAGTCCTAAACAGCATGGTAATTTGCTTTGGTTATGAATGTAGTCCTAATATGATGGGCATCCAAGAGGGATATAATAAAAACTTTCATATAAAGTGCAATGAATACTATGAGAAGTTTGATACTTGATGATTGTTTTGAGATATGAAGATGGTGATATTAGAGTCATGCTAGTTGAGTAGTTGTGAATTTGAGAGATACTTGTGTTAAAGTTTGTGATTCTCATAGTATGCACATATGGTGAACCATTATGTGATGAAATCGGAGCATGATTTATTTATTTATTGTCTTCCTTATGAGTGGCGATCGGGGATGAGCGATGGTCTTTTCCTACCAATCTATCCCCCTAGGAGCATGCGCGTAGTACTTTGTTTCGATAACTAATAAATTTTTGCAATAAGTATGTGAGTTCTTTATGACTAATGTTGAGCCCATGAATTATACGCACTCTCACCCTTCCACCATTGCTAGCCTCTCTAGTAACGCGCAACTTTCGCCAGTACCATAAACCCACCATATACCTTCCTCAAAACAGCCACCATACCTACCTATTATGGCATTTCCATAGCCATTCCGAGATATATTGCCATGCAACTTTCCACCATTCCATTATTATGACACGCTTCATCATTGTCATATTGCTATGCATGATCATGTAGTTGACATTGTATTTGTGGCAAAGCCACCGTTCATAATTCTTTCATACATGTCACTCATGAGTCATTGCACATCCCGGTACACCGCCGGAGGCATTTATATAGAGTCATATCTTGTTCTAAGTATTGAGTTGTAAGTAAATAAAAGTGTGATGATCATCATTATTAGAGCATTGTCCCAGTGAGGAAAGGATGATGGAGACTATGATTCTCCCACAAGTCGGGATGAGACTCCGGACGAAAAATAAAAAAAGAGAAAAAAATAGGCCAAAAAAAGAGAAGGCCCAAAAAACAAAAAAATGAGAGAAAAAGAGAGAAGGGGTAATGCTACTATCCTTTTACCACACTTGTGCTTCAAAGTACCACCATGATCTTCATGATAGAGAGTCTACTATGTTGTCACTTTCATATACTAGTGGGAATCTTTCATTATAGAACTTGGCTTGTATATTCCAATGATGGGCTTTCTCAAAATGCCCTAGGTCTTCTTGAGCAAGCGAGTTGGATGCACACCCACTTAGTTTCTTTTTGAGCTTTCATACACTTATAGCTCTAGTGCATCTGTTGCATGGCAATCCCTACTCACTCACATTGATATCTATTAATGGGCATCTCCATAGCCCGTTGATACGCCTAGTTGATGTGAGACTATCTTCCTCCTTTTTGTCTTCTCCACAACCACCATTCTATTCCACCTATAGTGCTATATCCATGGCTCACGCTCATGTATTGCGTGAAGATTGAAAAGTTTGAGAACATCAAAAGTATGAAACAATTGCTTGGCTTGTCATCGGGGTTGTGCATGATTTAAATTTTTTGTGTGATGAAGATAGAGCATAGCCAGACTATATGATTTTGTAGGGATAGCTTTCTTTGGCCATGTTATTTTGGGAACACATGATTACTTTGTTAGTATGCTTGAAGTATTATTATTTTTATGCCAATATTAAACTTTTGTCTTGAATCTTATGGATTTGAATATTCTTGCCACAATAAAGAGAATTACTTAGAGAAATATGTTAGGTAGCATTCCACATCAAAAATTCTATTTTTATCATTTACCTACTCGAGGACGAGCAGGAATTAAGCTTGGGGATGCTGATACGTCTCCAACGTATCTATAATTTTTGATTGTTCCATGCTATTATATTATCAACCTTGGATGTTTTATATGCTATTTTATATGATTTTTGGGACTAACCTATTAACCTAGAGCCCAGTGCCAGTTTCTGTTATTTCCTTGTTTTAGAGTATTGCAGAAAAGGAAAATCAAATGGAGTCCAATTGACCTGAAACTTCACGGAACTTATTTTTGGACCAGAAGAAGCCCACGGAGTATCGGAGATGGACCAGAAGAGTTCCGGGCTGCCCACGAGGGTGGGGGGCGCGCCCACCCCCTGGGCGCGCCCCCTGCCTCGTGGACAGCCCGGAGATCCACCGACGTACTTCTTCCTCCTATATATACCCATATACCCTAAAAACTTCGGGGAGCACAATAGATCGGGAGTTCCGCCGCCAGAAGCCTCCGTAGCCACCGAAAACCAATCTAGACCCGTTCTGGCACCCTGCTGGAGGGGGCAATCCCTCTCCGGTGGCCATCTTCATCATCCCGGTGCTCTCCATGACAAGGAGGGAGTAGTTCTCCCTCAGGGAT
This sequence comes from Triticum urartu, assembly GCF_056163025.1. Lineage (NCBI taxonomy): Eukaryota > Viridiplantae > Streptophyta > Magnoliopsida > Poales > Poaceae > Triticum > Triticum urartu. Next base: position 546,628,321 of record NC_141877.1, read on the forward strand.
GAGGGTATGTACCAGTAGCTATGTGTTTGATCTCTCTCTCTCTCTCTCTCGTGTTCTTGAGGTGATACGATCTTGATCTATCGCGAGCTTTGCTATTATAGTTGGATGTTATGATGTTTCTCCCCCTCTACTCTCTTTTAATGGATTGAGTTTTCCCTTTGAAGTTATCCTATCGGATTGAGTCTTTAAGGATTTGAGAACATTTGATGTATGTCTTGCATGGGATACCCGTGGTGACAATGGGGTATTCTATTGATCCACTTGATGTACGTTTTGGTGATCAACTTGCGGGTTCCGCCCATGAACCTATGCATAGGGGTTGGCACACGTTTTCGTCTTGACTCTCTGGTAGAATCTTTGGGGGCACTCTTTGAAGTAGTTTGTGTTGGTTTGAATAGATGAATCTGAGATTGTGTGATGCATATCATAATAATCATACCCACGGATACTTGAGGTGACATTGGAGTATCTAGGTGACATTAGGGTTTTGGTTGATTTGTGTCTTAAGGTGTTATTCTAGTATGAACTCTAGGATATATTGAACGGAAAGAATAGCTTCGTGTTATTTTACCACGGACTCTTGAATAGATCGATCAGAAAGGATAACTTTGAGGTGGTTTCGTACCCTACCATAGTCTCTTCGTTTGTTGTCCGCTATTAGTGACTTTGGAGTGACTCTTTGTTGCATGTTGAGAGATAGTTATATGATCCAATTATGTTATTATTGTTGAGAGAAGTTGCACTAGTGAAAGTATGAACCCTAGGCCTTGTTTCAACGCATTGCAATACCGTTTGTGCTCACTTTTATCGTTAGTTACCTTGCTGTTTTTATATTTTCATATTACAAAAACCTATATCTACCATCCATATACCACTTGTATCACCATCTCTTCGCCGAACTAGTGCACCTATACAATTTACCATTGTATTGGGTGTGTTGGGGACACAAGAGACTCTTTGTTATTTGGTTGCAGGGTTGTTTGAGAGAGACCATCTTCATCCTACGCCTCCCACAGATTGATAAACCTTAAGTCATCCACTTGAGGGAAATTTGCTACTGTCCTAAAAACCTCTGCACTTGGAGGCTCAACAACGTCTACAAGAAGAAGGTTGTGTAGTAGACATCACTTTTATATCGATATTTATTGCATTATGGGTTGTTATTACACATTATGTCACAATACTTATGCCTATTCTCTCTTATTTTACAAGGTTTACATGATGAGGGAGAATGCCGGCAGCTGGAATTCTAGGATGGAAAAGGAGCAAATATTAGAGACCTATTCTACACAACTCCAAAAGTCCTGAAACTTCACGGGAGCACGTTTCAGAATATATATAAAATATTGGGCGAAGGAAGTATCAGTGGGGGGCTACCCACCATCCATGAGGGTGGGGGGCACGCCCTACCCCCTAGGCGCGCCCCCTACCTCGTGGGCCCTCTGGCAGCCCTCTGATGCCCATCTTCTTCTATATGAGGTCTTTCGTCCAGAAAAAAAATTATAAGCAAGCTCACGGGACGAAACTCCGCCGCCACGAGGCGGAACCAATCTAGGGCTCCGGCGGAGCTGTTCTGCCGAGGAAACTTCCCTCCGGGAGGGGGAAATCATCGCCATCGTCATCACCAATGATCCTCTCATCGGGAGGGAGTCAATCTCCATCAACATCTTCACCAGCACCATCTCATCTCAAACCCTAGTTCATCTTTTGTATCCAATCTTTGTCCCAAAGCCTCAGATTGGTACATGTGGGTTGCTAGTAGTGTTGATTACTCTTTGTAGTTGATGCTAGTTGGTTTACTTGGTGGAAGGTCATATGTTCAGATCCATTATGCATATTAATACCCCTCTAATTATGAGCATGCATATTATTTGTGAGTAGTTACGTTTGTTCTTGAGGACATGGGAGAAGTCTCGCTATAAGTAGTCATATGAATTTGGTATTCGTTCGATATTTTGATGAGATGTATGTTGTCTTTCCTCTAGTGGTGTCATGTGAATGTTGACTACATGACACCTCACCATTGTTTGGGCCTAGAGGAGGGCATTGGGAAGTAATAAGTAGATGATGGGTTGCTAGAGTGACATAAGCTTAAACCCTAGTTTATGAGTTGCTTCGTAAGGGGCTGATTTGGATCCATATGTTTCATGCTATGGTTAGATTTACCTTAATACTCCTGTTGTAGTTGCAGATGCTTGCAATAGGGGTTAATCATAAGTGGGATGCTTGTGCAAGGAAGGACAGTACCCAAGCACCGGTCTACCCACATATCAAATTATCAAAGTACCGAACGTGAATCATATGAACGTGATGAAAACTAGCTTGACGATAATTCCCATGTGTCCTCGGGAGTGCTTTCCTTTATATAAGAGTTTGTCCAGGCTTGTCCTTTTCTACAAAAAGGATTGGGCCATCTTGATGCACCTTATTTACTTTTATTACTTGTTACCCGTTACAAATTATCTTATCACAAAACTATCTGTTACCGATAATTTCAGTGCTTGCAGACAATACCTTACTGAAAACCGCTTATCATTTCCTTCTGCTCCTTGTTAGGTTCGACACTCTTACTTATCGAAAGGACTAGATAGATCCCCTATACTTGTGGGTCATCAGAGGCATCCGACTGACGCCATCCTGCTCGCGGGGTCTCATGATTGCTCAGCATGACTAAGATGCCAAAGAAGGAAACCATCCCTACCTGCCATGAACCATGAACCTAGCGCATGATTCACCATCTTCCAGATGCCGCCGATACAGAACACAATCTCCATCTGCTTGTGGACTACCTCTCAAACTCCGCCATCTATGATGCTAATCTATGATACTATGCACTAGGATGTAGTATCATACACTAGTATCATATGCATGGTACTAGTATATGATACTCTCCACTACAATCAACCTTAATTCTTATTGTATCTTTTATTTCTTTTATGGCACACATCCATCTTTTACTGGTTCTCTTTGGATTATTTTTTTGCCATACGCCCTCTCTTTTATTTCTTTATAGAGCGCATTTTCTAGGCCTTTCCTATAATAGCGCACATCCCATCTTTTATCTGATCTTCTCGGATTTGTTTGTAATTCCTCTCTTTTATTTCTTTTATTATAGCGCACATCCCATCTTTATAGGGTCTCTCTTGTAGTACTCTCTGTGCATGTCCTTATTTATTGGTTCTAACCCGCAAAATTATCAAGTTAATTCCTTCATTCTTAGAAATGGGACATGCACCTTCCTCTATTTTTTTCAATTCCCTAAGAGGCTTGTTGATGACTGACATATATCAATCGATGGAATTTACTGTAAAACAACGATGTGTTACTATTAATCAATATAAACAAACCTTGGATAGAAACGAAAACTAGCCCAGCCGGTACCGTCTCTACGAAGCAAAAAGTGGGTTAGTTTGATCCCGCCACAGGACATTATTCTTCGCTGATTTTGTGCTCACTCTAGAAGTAGAGACGTGGTTGTCGGCCTACAAGGCCCAACAGCGCAACCACTTTATAAATTTTCTTCCCACTTATTTTTTTTTCATCCACTCAATGTAAGGAAAGTATGGAAAAAAAATCTTCAAATGCTCGCTTTTGTAGAAAATGCTTGACTTTTTTTCTATTTACAAAATTTAAAAAGTGTTTTCAATTATAAAACCTTCATTTAAAAAAATGGATTTTCTTATAAACATAAAGAATTTTTTTAATCTTGAACATTTTTCAAAGAATCAAAGAATTTCTAATGTTTTTGAAATTCCTGAAAATACGAAAAAAATGTTTGTAATTTTTTTAAAATGTTCGGCTGTTTGTATTTCATTAAAAAAAATTGCAAAGTGGTTACGATCATAAAACATTGATGTTTTGAAGAAAAATCAGGTTTTTTGTAAACATGAACATTTTTTTAAATCTCGAATTTTTTTCCAAAGAAGAGAATAATTTCTGAACTTTTTGGACTTTTCCGAAAATTTTAAACAATGCTTTGAGAACAAGAACATTTGTTTGAATTTTTAAACAAATTTCAGGATCGAGAACTTTTTTGGCATTTTGAACAAACAAAAACACGAACCTTTTTTGAAAAGCCTAATTTTTTGTGAAAATTTAAACAATTTTTGTAAATTTCTGAATAATTTTTTAGGAAGGAAATTTGTGGAAAGAAAAGGAAAAAAGAATAAAGAATAATAACTAAAATAGAAAATGGTTGGATCTACCTTGTTGTAAGTTCTTATAAAACTTGCATTGCTAAGTGGCCATGAACGCTAATTATCCCTACTGTCTAGCAGGATGCACCCTGTAACCACAGTCTTATGTTTAATTCTCGGAAGGGCCCTTTTTTGTGGATTTTACACTATATTGACCACTATGCTACTGGGCCGCCCCAGTCGGTCTGTTGTTTGTGCATAGCCCCGATAAATTGACGCAATTAGCATCATATATAGGAGGATCCCGAATTAGTACCACCTCACCAGGGCCGGTCCTAGGATTTTAGGGGCCCGGGGCGAGATTAGAGCTCGGGGCCCCTTGTAGGATTGCCTTCAGACCGATTTTCTAGTTGTCTTTCCTGCTTCTTGTTCGACCCCAGAATTCAATGGTGCACCCAACACCCGATGGAATTGTTTTACTCACTAGGAGGCAAAATTGAAAGTACTATCAAATCCAGTGCATTTATAGAAAAATAGATTAACCATAATCATGGAGTAGTTTCTTTTCCTGGATTACGGCTTTGCATCTGTGTGTTCCATAGAATATTGCAAAGAACATACACAATCCAATCAATTTAATGGGAAAGCATCTATATATACATTGCAATTAGCACCGGACGTAGTGACTCCTAGACAGATGCCATGTAATTATTATTGTTTTTATATATGTTTTCCCTAAACATCACATCAAGGTCTCTATATCGGACATGCCCTTAGTATTTGAAATTTAGCGCAATGCTTTTTATTAACTCAATGATACCTACGTCAACCATGGCCAATCAATCAATTAACAATGCCCCATGACAATAACGAAGATCTAATATTGATTATCAATTATAACTTTTTATTAATTACTATGATGGCGCATGCTCGGTCGCCATCGCTTGTCCGCCGTTGTTCAATTGGTTTCGATGGTCGTGGGGCGAAGAGGCAAAAATCCATGCGGCGGCAGCCGCCGACACCGTGCGTGCGTGAAGACGTAACTGGTGCGCCTCTCCGAGATGGCTGACTCGATCCAAGATCCGAGTAGTAATTTGTAGTCAGCCAGCCACGTAATAACTTGGGCCAACTTAGCACGTTTTTTCCGTCGATGGAAACCCAGCAGCCGGCCTACATACATACGTCCTGGGTGGGGGCACCTGTGCTCCGGGGGCCCGGGGCGGCCGCCCCCCCCCCCCCCCCCCCCAATCAGGACCGGGCCTGCACCTCACGTATATATCTTAAAGGTCCCGAATTATTACCACCTCGCGTATATATCTTAAATAGAAGATAGACAAATAAAATCACATAAGCGGGACGAAACTAAGAATATCACTTTGCTTTATTAGTAGGTATAGATATAGATATAGATAGAAGAAAGATAAATAAAATCACCTAAGCAGGATGAAACCAATAATATTATCTTGTTTTATTAGTAGGTATAGATATACTCCATCGGTCTCATAATATAAGACATTTTTGCAAAGTAAAACAACTTAAAAAAACATCTTATATTTTGGGATGGGGGAGTAGATGTTTGGAAGCCAAATATGTTGGGTATGTTTTTTTAGCTATTACAACTTTCCAAACTATATTTGTTGTGCCGAGATTTGTTTTATATTCTTTGTAAAAGATAATTATTTTGGTTATTTAAGGATATATAGTAGTAAAGCCTCATGCGGTGGCATCATTCGTTCATTTATGTGTGATATGAGATTACGAGAGGTGCACTGTCATGACCACACTTAGCACGGAAGGTCAAGAGACAACTCTATGTGTATAGGTGAATCAATCTGTGGTTGAATGGTAAGGAGGACAACGGTATCCCTAGCCTACCAGGGATTTAAATCCTGGTGCTCGCATTTATTCTATATTTATTTTAGAATTTTCGGTGATGTGCGTTTAGTGGGAGGAGGTGTTCCCGTCGACTATGAGACACCTATGGTGACTTCATAGAATTTCAATATGATACTAGCAAAAATGCCCGTGTGTTGCAACGGGTATAAAAATAAATATGAGAGTTCGTGTGGTATACGAGAGTTTATCTATCATTGTGAATAATAAGATTTTCCAATTAAATTGATTGTAAGACTCACAAGGATCCATTTTTATGAAGATTCCATTGTATTCCAAAAGTTCACAATCTTCTTCTCTGCTAATAAAACCTACTCCTTCAACTCGCTCTAAAAGAATTGAATTATGTGTAATAAGTTGTTGATATTCAACGACCCCGTATAAAAATAATTAAAGAAATCTAAACATTTATCGATCAACGGCTACTCCTTCGATGGAAAAGTAATTATGCATCATTTGCATACTTGTAGCAGCTTCAAATATCTCGCAATCCCAACTGCTATGCGGGGCAAAACAGGGCGAGAGTAAGATGCACCATTGTCGCACTCTCTGTACTCTTCATCCCTCCCTCTCGCTCCGTCTCACCAATGACATCAATGGGGTTTAAAGTTGAGGAATATTTTGTTGGTTAGCAAGTACCAATGGGCCTTAAATATCATCTCCCTTAAGAAATATTTCTTTTCAATATTTCACTCAATTTTAATTATTATATCTGATAGTGTAACAACAAACAAGAACAAGTAACAACTAACAAACAACAGTACTATGACAGGAACAACAAAAAAACAGCAAGTAGTTATAATCGGTGTTCATTCAAAAAAAATGTAATCAGTGCTAGCACGCATAGTATCCAGCACCTTCCAGTCAATGATTTTGGTGTGCACGCTCGGTCCATCGCATTGACCGAACCGAGGCCCATGTAAATACCCTTAATTCTCGTCATTCAATGTCAAAGATTATAATATTGAAGGAAGTAATCACACCTCTCTATTGCATTCATGTTGGACTCCGACCTACCAAATGCCGCCTCTCAACATTTGCTAATTAGTAAAAACATGATGTTAGAATATTCTTTGGGCACATCTTGTTGATATTTAAATGGAGGATTATTTTGATTCTTAACTTTAGTTGGAATTTGCAGCAACTACTAAGTTCTTGTGACAATTCCACTATTAACAGTAGAGTCGTCAACCAGATGCGTTGGCAATAATGCAAGTATACCAATGTCATCATCCGACCTTTTTCCCTGGACGTTTCCATCATGCATATGAACCTCTTGGTTGCCTTGAACAGTTTTTGGGTGCATTACTAGTAGACGCATTCGTTCCACCAGTCGCATGTGTTTGAAAGACACTATTAAATGTCCAACTCCATCCACAAAACGTTCCATCTCCCGTACTTCCGAACCCTGTTGCATTAAGGCCTCTACCCCTCCCTCGTCCATTCCTTTCCTGACCATAGCCTGAGCCACATGCATATTGTCCACAACCTCTACGACAGCAACTAGGGTGAAGTCAACCCACTTGAATTTTGACTCGTCATGCTCACCGTTACCACATTCTTGATGCCAATAACGGAGTAAAGCACGGTTTGCAGAAAACATTGGGAGTTTTTCCTACTTAATAACCTGATACCACTCTTTCTCACACACCCCCTTCATTATTGACACAAATCTCACGATTTTTCGGTGTACTTCTATCTTAAAACGAAGTCTCACAAATATTTCAATGGACCATATATGTATCTTGATATGGACCTCCATGGTATCCCCTATCAGTTAGCTTATGTAACCGTGCCCAGATCACAGGTTTGTCAAGGACCACTATCGTAGGGTTCATATACGCCTCCATTAACAAAGCCCGGTTCCTAAAGAACCACGGACACATCACCATTGCCTTATTCCAATCAACTAAACATCCGAACTGCACTATGAAGAGGTTGTCACCAAACCGCCTCCGAACCACCTCTTTAGCTGGGTTTCATGACGATCTCATGCCCGCGATCAGAGCGCTAGGGCTAAAACCTCTTTGCCTTCTTGGGTGGATCATCGATCATTTCTTCTTCAAAGACGAATTCGTCCGCACCTTCCTCGTGCACAAGAAAGCAGCTTAGAAGTTGGGCTCGTTTCTTCCACCCCTGCCATGCTTCCTTCGGCATGCAGGGGATTCCCTCTAACGGCGAGCACGTCCGAGGGAACCCAAAACGCCTCACCCACCACCACCACCCAAGCGTGGAGTTTGATCCATCAGCCGGAACACGGGAGCCCGGAGAGTGCCCAAACGCGGCCCAGCGGCTCCAACGAACGGGCAGGCCCATCCCAAGCCCGCGCGCGGCGTCACGGGCACGGGCAAGGGGCAGACCGCAAAACAACTGAACCCAAGGGGCCGCAAAGGAAAAAAGGCGCAGTCCCTCCCAAGGGAGCCCGTGGTGCCCCACACGTCAGCCACCGGACCCAGGCGGCACGCCATATTTACAAACTCCCCCTCCGAGCCCCCGCACCGACCCCGTCATCCCCCCCGCGGCCCAAATCGCACCGAGGACTCGCGTGCTCTCGCCGCCTCCTCCCCTCCCTCCTTCCTTCCGCCGCGGCGTCGCCGAACGAAACCCTAGCTACCTCGCCGGAGGGCGGAGAGGGCCGGGGAGAGGGAGCGGGGGCGCGGGGATGGGGAAGAAGAAGAAGCGGGTGGAGAAGGTGTTCTGCTACTACTGCGACCGGGAGTTCGACGACGAGAAGATCCTGGTGCAGCACCAGAAGGCCAAGCACTTCAAGTGCCACGTCTGCCACAAGAAGCTCTCCACCGCCGGCGGCATGGCCATCCACGTCCTCCAGGTCCACAAGGAGTCCGTCACCAAGTGCGCGCCCTCTCTCCTCCTCCCCCCTCTCTTCTCCTCCTATTAGCCATGGATCTGCGCCTCCTCCTTGCCGGGGCGGCCCAGATTCGGGGTTACCCCACCCTCGATTGGATCCGTGCCGGTGCCGCGGTAGACGGGGCTCTGATTGCTCGGTGTCTAATCTGTTTTTCCTTTGGCCGCAGGGTTCCGAATGCCAAGCCCGAGAGGGATTCCACCGAGATCGAGATCTTCGGCATGCAGGGGATCCCCTCAGACGTGCTCGCCGCCCACTATGGGGAAGGTAACCGCGGCGGCTTGCTTATTTTCTCCACTGTGGCTTTTCGTTTCTCTACTAATAAAATTCTTCATAGACCAGAGTATTTGCTCTAGTTATTTTCTCCGCTGTAATCTGGATGGCAGTGTTGGTTGCTTCTGTTGAATAGTTTTGCTTGTGATGATGGCCAATCACGCCGCAAATTATTGGATTCCTTAATATCGTCTAAACGTCGAACAGACGTGGTTCACGCCTGAGCATAATTATCCATCAGCAAACGAAAGACCCTCCGCCCGAGAGTTCAATTGGGCATGATATTTCTCTCCAATGGCATGTTGTTTAACCTTTATGAGTAGTTTTCCTTGGCGCTGAAGTTGCCATGTTGTTTCTGTCCAATAGCATGTAGTTTAACCTTTACATACATGTTGGTATGAACTTACCTTGTTATTTCTCTCCAACAAGCATGTTGTTTAACCTTTACATTTGACAAGGCGGAGTGGCGTGCTCCACTGCGTTCAAATATAGTGGTGTTTGGTACATGTATAAATGAATTTTTTGTTAGCTTGGCCAACGGTGTGCATTTATGTATCGTTGTGGCGGAGCTACATGCTACTTGGCACCGCTCCCTGGCTGTGGTGTAATTAGCAGCGACCCAGTAGCCCACCACCATTGCGCACATGGAAACAGCAACACACGCACAGCCGGGCCCACAGTTCGGCTAACACACCGACAAAAAAAAAGAATCCATGCACACACATCGCACATCCACGCACAAGTGCGGCAGCCAAGGCAGGGCCCCACACCCCATCCCATAGGCCCAGACGCAGCCACGCAAAGTGAAATAGCTACCTTTCTCAGGGAATGACCACACGCAAGACCATCCCAAAGGCCCACCATCCAGCCTCAGCGAAACACCAGACCGCCTCAGCGTTGGCCTGGTTAGTCACGCTTAAACTTGTAGGGGATTCCTTAAAAGCTGAACTTGCCGCGTAATTTCCTGCATAGCATGTTGTTAACCTTAATATTCCTTAACTGCTGAACTTACCATGTTCTATCTCTACAATAAGCATGTTTTTTAACCTTTAAATTACATGTAAGCGCTGAACCTTTTGTTTTTGGCGGGCAGTGTAAGTAAGGGCCTGCCAAGTTATTTCCCTCCAATACTATGTCGTCTAACCTTTTACATGTGTTCCACATGCAGAGGAAGAACCTTCAAAGGTGGCCAAAGTAGAAGTGCCGACAATAAGACCTCCTATTATGCCTAATTATCCGCTAGGCATGCCTTTTCCTCCTCGGCCTTATGGTGCAGCCCGCCCTATGTATGCTCTCCTTTTTCTTCTATCTAATTTTTTAGTTCCAGTCTACTTAAAATATGCGTCCAATTGTATTGTTGGCACTGTTTTTGGAACAACTTCTAATTTCTGTCTCATTTTTTCACAGGTATAATCCTGCAATGATGGTCCGACCTCCGATTTGGCCTCTTCAGCAGCCGCAACCTTGGTTTGCTCAACAACCACCGGTTTCAGTTCCCCCAATGATTGCTGGGCAAGCACCACAGCAACCACTATTTCCCATTCAAAACATGCCCAATCCTATGATGACATCAGCACCTGCTAATTTACTTCAGACATCATACCCTATGGCCACCACAGGGGTTCCTTCACCTGTTGCCCCTCAGGCTTCCCAGCCTTTGTTTCCTGTTAACACCACTGGCAATGGAGCAGCAAATTCCTCATTCAGCTCGTCAATTTCACCTGCAACTATTGCAGCAAATTCTCCAGCATCAGTTGGTACTGCAGGATATGGCTATGTTGCTAATAACCATGGTATGTTGATTTTCCCAGAACTTTTGACGCCTATGTCTAAGCACCTTAGATGTGCTAGCTTTTTGTTTGAGACATACATATATATATATAGGGATGAAAACAGAGCGCGAACGGATGGAATTGGGTGCTACCAGATTTGTTTTCATATTTTTGTGTGGAAGCAGAAATGAATACAGAAACCTCAAAAATGAATTTGAAACAGATACTACCAGAAACGAACATGGAGCGGACACGGCAACGGAAGCGGGTGTTCACCGGAACTTGAAAAACCCCTTGAACCATAAAGAAAAACAAAAGGCAGACCAACAAACTTAATCAACTGTTGAAATGGCTACAAAACAATATGATTAGGTTAGTGACTTAGTGTAGTATTGTAGTAGTACTGGAAAATTACACATAGGGTCTAGTTAAGTATGTGTGTAGTAGTAGAAGCCAGACCTCACATGGGCCATTTTGTCACTGTCATTGTGTGTTGTTTGGTGGTTTTGCTACAAAGGAGCCATAGGCCCATATATATATATATATATACATATATATATATATATATATAGAAAAAATGGAAATTCCATATTCACGGAAACGGAAAGATCCATTTCCATGTTTTTTCTGTCTGAAACCACCGTTTCATTTTTTTTTGTTTCCGCATAAAAAATTCCATTTTTGCTTCTGTTTTGCAAGTTTCTGTTTCCATTTCCGTATTTCCTCCGGAAAACCAGAAAGTTCCCGCTTCATTTTCATCCCTACATATATAGCACATCTACCGTATAGAGTATCTAGTATATGAAAGGAAATCAGAGAACAATATGGACTAGTTAAATCTTATTATAAACAACTGGGAGGAATTTAAGCAAGATTTTATCTCTTGTTTAAAACAATACATATACATATATATTAGGAGCATTATATAGCTCATTTTATGTGATGGGGTATTTCTGCGTTGACGTTTTGTATCTCCATCTGATATTTATGTTTGCTCTTGTTGTTTAGGCATGGCCTTTGTGAATTCACTTGTGCATGCATCTGTTCCAGGTACAGGAGGGCCAGCAGTTGGACATCCACCTGCACCTGCCACTAATAGTAAAACGACTGCTACTCAACCAGCTACGAGCGAGGTCTATCTGGTGTGGGATGATGAAGCAATGTCAATGGTATTTATTCCCTTCCCTCTGTTCTCATTCTTACAGGTGACCTGGGAATATGTTTGATCATCCAGATACAAGTGTAATGTCTAAAATATTTATTGATTTATGTAGGAGGAAAGAAGGTTGGCTCTGCCCATGTACCAGGTGCATGATGAAACTAGCCAGGTAAGTTCTGGTCTTCATGTTTCCATTACCAATGATCTCTCAAAAAACATTGGAGTGCGGCACCCGTAGAACAAAATATATGAGCTTTGAAAGAGAGAAATAAATGTTGAATTTTCATGGAAATATGAAATGTATTCCTTCAGTAGCTAGCTGCATACTTTCCTCCGTTTGAAAATACTTGGAGGTTCTAGGTTTGTCCTAAGTCGAACATCTTTATGTTTGACCAAGTCTAGAGAAAAATATATCAGCGTATACATCGACTATAGTATGAAAATATATTTATCTGAATCTAGTGAAACTACTATGATTCTATAGACTTGGTCAAATTTAAAGATGTTTGACTTATGGGAAACCCAGAACTTTGAGTATTTGGAAACAGATGGGAGTATGTGAGATGGTTCCGTATTATACTACCCTTTTACATTTTCATGACATCTCCTTGGTGTTTATTTGTTTGATCATCTATATTTCCTGCTGATTTCGCGCACATCAGGAGTTCCAAGTAGGTATTTACATACATTGTTCTTCCTGCTAGTAAGTTTTTTTACAATCTGACAAATCTCATGGTGCTAATGACTTGAGGGTTGTCGGCCAAGCCCTGGACAGTACGCAAACGTGTATGTATTAATTTCAGTTTAAGCATTACTTATATTTTTTTGCGATTCACCACGTGCGGCTGAGCTTCTGCCAGTACTGTAGCATTTATAACTTAATTTTGATCGAGAATGTGGTGAGAGTTTGGTTCCAGGTCAGCTTTCATATGGCCTGTGAGCCATCAACTTTTGTTCATAAAGAGGAAATTCTCATGCTCCGTTATTTGTTCCCAAGTTGCAGAGATCAAATCTAATATCACCTTTCTTTGTTTCGAAACTTTTGTGGACAGATGAGCTCGGTTGATGCAGCGTTCGATCGAAGAATATCAGATATTACATTTTCTAGACAATCGACATAAACAAGCTGCGCCCGGCGTTCAGTAAACAGCTTGATGCGATTCACCAACGGGCTTGCCCGTGCATCCATAGGAGGGACGCCGTGCAATCGGTGATCCTGGATCCCCCTGTTATTGATTTACTTAGTTAGTGACTTGAGCTACTGCAGTTGAAAGATTGTGTTGGTCTGACTTGGGAGATTTTGATTCGACATCATTTGTCCTGTCTTTTCGTATCGAGAGTGGAAATTAGACCTAGAAGTCATTTGTTCTGTTGTCGCTTGACTGACGATATGAGTATCTTCAGCTCTGTAAACCTGAGGATGAAATTAGCAGTGTCTTTCCACCAGCTGTACTGCTGGTAGTACCATATGTTGTTAGCACCATTATTTTGCCTTACAGCAGCGTGATCGTGTATCCATTGTTAGCAAAGCAAAAGAGGTGTTGCTTGTTTTAGCAAATTTCTCAAAGGGAATGCAATTCTTCTCTCCGGCACTACTCATCTTTTCTCTTTACCTTTCGCAACAATCTGAGATGCCGCCTGTCTGCTGCTTTGCGCCGCTCTTTTGAACTAATCGCGCGCCCTTTCAATTTGCCACAAATCTGAACTTTCTGAGAATGCTAGTACGTGCAAATTATGCCATAAATAAGACCCTTGCGTGCATGAACACATTTTACAACATTACACAGATGCTGACTTGTGTGTGGAGTGGGGACGTATGTTGAGTGGATCCCAAGCAAATGAGGAGGAAAAAGGAGCCATTTAGTCGGCTGGAGAAGGGAGGAGGATCCTCTCCATTTCTCTCTGGGCAGCAGCTAGCAAGCAAAGCATCTGTGCCAAGACTGCCAAAGGAGAAAAGAACCTCAAACCCACCAACGAATCCAATCATTTCCATGCCTCTGCCTCTGCCTCTGCCTCAGTGTATACCAAACACTAAAGCTCAATCGTCCCTCACTATTTCACTTCACTGGATTCTGCTGGTAGCTTTGCTGCATTTGCAATGCCTCCTCCTTTAACCTTTAACCTTTGCACAGCCATCCTCCGTGGCTATATCAACAGCCCCAGCTCCATTCCCCTCATTGCACAGAAACGCCGGCCATGGGGGAATGCAAGAGCTCCCGGCGCCCTCTCCTCCTCGCCGCCATTGTTGTCGTGCTCGCCTTCTTCGTCGCGCAATGCGGTATGTATGCCCCTGGTTCCTTTCATCCATCTTACACACTTCTTTCCTAGCATGTGTAGAGGACGCGAGCTTGAGTTTAACTTTGGTGTGTTTGCCACCTTCACCCCTCACAAAATTTTGCTCGCACTTACCGGAATTTTACGCCAAATTTTGCTGAAATTTATGCCAATTCTTACCGACAATTGTATGTGCATTTTCGGTTCATCTTAGTAGCATGCTAATAGGTTGATATTACTGAAATTTTGACCGCACATGCTGCGAAATTTGTACAAATTAAGTTAAATTAGCGTAAGAAAACACTAACGTCACACTGATTGATGGTTTTGTTGGGTGAACAAGCAGGAGCGAGGGTGCTGACGGTGGACGAGCTGCTGGACCAGTACTCCGAGTCCGACCACCACTCGGCCTCTCCGCCTCCCGGCTCCCCCGGCTGCGCCCCGGAAGCATCGCCGCCGCCCGTCATCCCGGCGCCGTCCTTCGCCTACCTGTCGCCGCCGCCGCCCATGCAGTTCTACTCCCCTCCGCCCCCCGAGGTCGTGCCCAGCCCGCCTGAGGTCACACCAAGCCCGCCTGAGATCGTGCCGAGTCCGCCTGAGATCACGCCGAGCCCGCCTGAGATAGCGCCACTGCCGCCGGTGGTCGCGCCCAGCCCACCGGAGATTGCGCCGCTGCCGCCGGTGGTCGCGCCCAGCCCGCCCGAGATTGCGCCGCTGCCGCCGGTCGTCGCACCCAGCCCACCCGAGATCGCGCCACTGCCACCGGTCGTCGCGCCCAGCCCGCCCGAGATAGCACCGCTGCCGCCGGTCATCGCGCCCAGCCCGCCGGACATCGAGCCGTTCCCGAGCCCTCCGGAGGTGACGCCGCTCCCGCCGATAGTGTACCCGAGTCCACCGGAGGTTGCGCCCAGTCCACCGGAGGTCGCACCGCTCCCGGGGCCACCAGAGGTCACGCCTAGCCCGCCGGAGGTCGGGCCATTCCCAGGGCCACCAGAGGTCACGCCCAGCCCACCGGACGTGACGCCATTCCCTGGGCCACCGGAGGTCACGCCCAGCCCGCCGGAAGTCGAGCCGTTCCCGGGCCCACCGGAGGTGACTCCCAGCCCACCCGAGGTCACGCCGTTCCCGGGGCCACCGGAGGTGACTCCCAGCCCGCCGGAGGTCACGCCGTTCCCAAGCCCGCCGGAGGTGACCCCCAGCCCGCCAGACTACGCGCCGTACCCGCCTCCGGAGTCCTCACCGGGGTCCGGGTCGGGGTCGTCCCCGAGCCCGCCGGGGGGCAGCTTCCAGCCGCCGGTGGTGCTCCCGCCGACGACCGGGCCGCCGTCGCCGTCGGCGGGGCACGCGGAGTGGTGCGTGGCGAAGCCGTCGGTGCCGGCGGCGATCGTGCAGCAGGCCATGGACTACGCGTGCGCGTCCGGCGCCGACTGCGAGTCCCTCCAGGCGGACGGCGCCTGCTTCAAGCCGGACACCATGACGTCCCACGCCTCCTACGCCTTCAACAGCTACTGGCAGCGCGCCAAGTCCACCGGCGCCACCTGCGACTTCGGCGGCACCGCCATGCTCATCACCAAGGACCCGAGTAAGCCACATCACCTCCTCTCCTTCAACCCCATTGCCATCTTCCATTCTTCTTTGCTCTTCTTGTGATTGACTGATGCTGTAACCATTTCTTGATCTTCATTTCCAGGCTATGATAACTGCCATTACAGTGTGATGTGAAGAACAGAACAGCCTCCCAAACAGATGCCATCAGTGGTGTATGGTTTTGGAAGCTGGACACCATTGTCTGCTCAAGTTCAGAGGAAGTAGTACAGATATACATACAGATATATACATGTAGGCTGTTTTGAATGTGAGCATGTTCAGTTTGTGAATGTACCCATCTAACTTTTGCTTCCTTTTGACACATATTGTTTTGTATAATTCTGAATAACGCTATGTAATTTTCCATCTTCATGAATTTCATAATGGCAACCACGTTCGTCAGTTGACAAGTCTCTGACGAAGGCTTTGCTAACTGAACATCAGTGACCACTGAGAACTACTCCCTCCTCCCTCCTCGAGCTTTTATTGCTAAGTTCAATTTATGTAATGCGTGCACAAAATCAACCGACAGGTCGTCTCATCAACACACACATAAAACAGGGTATAAAACAACACATGCCCTTGCTCAGGCTGGAACTTCATCGGAAGAAGGGTATGTCTGCAGAACGTGAACCGGGTCGCCGACCTTGACGATCCTCCCTTTGCCCTTTGCTGACACCGACTCCTTGCAGACCAGGTTTTGCCCAAAGTATACCTGCAAAACGAGATAAAAATGCGAGCGGTCAACGGCTTGTTCTACTACTAAGAGTACAATAGGTTGAAAGGGGCTATTAGTTACCTTCTGTTTATTCTTGTGGCTTGGACGGATCACTTCACCGGACCGGAATGTCAGCATGGTTTCTGTTGGTTCGGTGCCGCCAGGTATTCCGTTCTCTTGATTAATGGTAGGCACCTGAATCGGCAAACAGAGAAACTAAGCATAGAGTATATACTCCTATATATACATATATTACCTTGTGAATGTTTAGTGTGCACATCATTCTACTGAATTATGGTGGTGTAAGGTTTATGAAACTGATGAACAAGTTCATAAGTATCAGCTTTATAAGAACTGTCCCCATTGTTCATCCGTTGTTACTTGCATGCCCTGTGGTAGTCCTCGATGTCATGAAGAATTACCTCAGGAGGCCAGCACTAAGCCAACTGATATACCAGTTACTCACTTGCACTCAAGTAACTCTAAGTATGTTAAATATGCAGCGAAGGAGGATTTTTCACACCCTGAGACTTTAGCCTGTTGCTTATGTAGCTATGGAAAGGGTGGAAAGAAAAGAAGCAAGCAATTTGCTATCTGTTAATATCACGTTTCTTTTCAGAAAATGACTGCAGAATTAAGTTTCAAGCACAATCAACCACAGCACCAGATCTGGGAATTTTACCTTGCAACGGTCGCATAACTTCACGCCGTCAAATGTTAGCTTGTTTATCTTCATGGTTTTCCACAGATCCTCTGCGTACGGGTGGCATCCATCCACTAAAATACTGTCAAAGTAAACCATGATTGTAAGAATGTAAATGCAAAAGGCAGGCGAGTATCAATCAAACAACCTGCTATCATAATTCATAATACATAAACCCCCAGCAAAGAGGTTGTTCTGAAAGTACAGTGTGCTGCTTACTTTGGTCTGAAGCGATTGATTGGTACAGGTTCCTTAAGAAGCTCATTTAGTGCATCCAGTGAGCCCTGCAAATTATTTGAAATGTCAACTTGAGCTTTGTGTTTAGCAGCAGTGCACATAGCCTTCATAGTATGGTTCATACACAGGCAAACAGTCTGAGCTGTGAAGTATGAAGTGTACCTGGGATGCTATCAGGAACGGGAAGCAATCCGTGAAGGTGATCTTGTAGCCTTGAGCATACTCAGGATTAGTTGGTCTGATTTCGGACTCTGAAAAGCATGAAAAGGAGACATTCTCCATAAGTACCAGAGACGATCTCATTGAGAAAACATTTTCTGAATATTTTTTTTACAGGTTTCCAAGGTATATTTTGCGATGAAAGAACATCACAAGGAACGTATAAGAGCACCTTCTTTAAACCGCACGAGGCGACTTGGCTTCCCGAAATAGGCGGAGAGCCATTCAGCTGCTTCAGGGCCTTCATCATAAGCAGAACCAGACCACTCCCAGACGGAGACGTCGTCAAGCGTGGCGTGTTCCGCAGCAAGAGGGACCTTCAGCGTGTCCATCCCAGGTGCTCTTATAACTGCAATCAGCAGAGGGTCAAATAAAATTGATGTTTAGGTGATTTCCTCTGAAACATTAAAAATTAAGAAAGGACATCACTTCACATCCCAGGTGCTCTTATAAATGCTGTCAGCATCTCTGAAGCATACAAAGAGGAAGCCGCATCACAAGTCACAATGTACTTATCAAAGAGTATATGCAATTACTTCTGACCAAATCTACTAGTGTTAGTGTATTGCTTGATCAAACAACAAGCAGTATTCAGCAACACAATTACTTCTGACCAAATCTACTAGTGTTAGTCGGAGACAGAACATTTTGCAGGAAACTAAACTAGTCTGAACAAATTGTCTGTCAAAACAAAACAGAGAGACAGTGGCTAAACTTTCTCTGTTGATGCTCCATTGGGGTTTACACACCTTAATCTAGAAATATTTAATTAGGAAGAAAATTAGAGCACATCTTCTGAACCAAAATCGCTAGTAGTACAGCTTAATGAACAGACAACTGTTGGTCAAAATTAAATTACTGCAACACATCTTTTCCTTTGGATGAGCATATCATACTCCAGTACTAAATCAGTCGGAACAAATCAAAT
This sequence comes from Triticum urartu, assembly GCF_056163025.1. Taxonomy (NCBI): domain Eukaryota; kingdom Viridiplantae; phylum Streptophyta; class Magnoliopsida; order Poales; family Poaceae; genus Triticum; species Triticum urartu. Next base: position 546,647,086 of record NC_141877.1, read on the forward strand.
GCCTAATGTAAATGATCAAGAAAGAAAGGAAAAAAACGAGTACCCAAGCAGGAGTCGGGGGTGGGCTGCCAGTCCTCGTCGAAGGCGGCCGGCGGCAGCTCCGTCTCCACCAGCGCCATCCTGGGCTCCACCCGCTGCGTGAGGGCCCTGCCCTTGGCGTTCACCACCACCCACTGCCGGTCCCACCTGAACCCTGCAGTCCATCGGCCGCCGCCATCAGATCAGAGCTCAGCACGACGCAGGAAAATGATTGGTTTCGGTGAGGCTGGGGGCAGTGGAGTAGTCGTACCGGTGGAGGTGACGGGGGCCTGCGGCACGGAGACGCCCCTGCAGGACTTGATGGGGTATACGAGGATGGACGCCACCGTCGCCGCCGGCTCCCCCGCCGGCCCGTCCCCGCCGCCACCGCCGAGGAGGGAGGAGAGGAAGGACGCCGCCTTCTCCATGGATCGATCGTGGCGCAGAAGCGCGCGAGAGGGAGTGAGGAGGACGAGAGTGCAGAGTGGAGGCCGGAGGAGCGACAGCGACAAGCGCAAGCTCGCTGCTTTCGCGGCGTCTTATCTCGCCGCCTGCCTGCCTACCAGCCGCGGCGCGCAATTCCGTCGGTTTGGCACGCAGCGTCCGAATTTTATGGAAAGAAACGAGCTGTCGCTTTCCCCGGACGAGCTGAGGCCAGCTGAGCGGGTAGCTATTACTTTCCATTTCTTGCCACGGTAGTAATTGCGGGTCAATGACTCATACTACATGATGTCCAAAAGATCATGCCATTATATATTTGGCACAAAATAGATATTTTGTGGATACGATCTTTTATGAGAAGATCCCTGCATGTTAAGTACTCCCTCCGTCCCAAATTTTTTATTTTAGATTTGTGTAAATACGGATGTAACGAGTCACGTTTTAGTATTAGATACATCCATATCTAGACGAACCTAAGACAAGAATTTTGGGACGGAGGGAGTACGCAAGTTATGATTGGCATTTTTATTATTTGCCTTGTGTGGATACGATCTTTTATGAGAGGATACATGTATATGTGATCTTCTCTTACAAGATGTTTTTTGATTGTATATGTGATCTTCTATGCAGTTGGCTACTGTTATTTTCTTGTGCCCTACCCAACACATCACCCCCTCCATTCCGTTATATAAAGTGTATTTGTATTTTGATAAATTTCAGAATGTAAGGTGCATTTTTTCGAATTCCTCATAATTCCCTTGTTAGACCTCTACAAAAAAGGGAAGTATCTCTCTCCCGATTGTCTGTATCTCTCCTTGTAGCAAAAGAAGGAAAGTATCTCTCTGTCGATTGTATGTATCTCATACTTTCCTCGACTAACTGATCTACTTGCCACTAACAAATAAATTGCCAAGAGTAATTTCGTTCTAACATGTCTATAATTCTATGCCTTGGTTAATACACCTTGCATAAAGGAACGGAGGGAGTAGTAACTAGTAGAAAATTACACCAGTCATGACTATGACTAGTCATCAATGACTGGTCAAACGGGAATGACACTGATAATGAATAACCAACTAAAAAAAGGAACAACGGCGAGTTATGCTGCCAGCTGCCCGTGTTATGTGTTTATCACTGACCGACCGACTGACCATTTTTACCAGCCAGTTGATGATGCGGTGCGTATATACCCCCCCCCCCCCCCACTCTTAAGACTAAACCCTATCACAGACCCCTTTGTCGCCTATGCCCTCCCACTGCCGGATCTATGCTTCCTCTTTGTGGTCGCGCCCTTCCCTCGCCACTCCGTGCCGTTGGTCCCCGTGCATGCGCTTGGTTGGCTCGTACATGCTGGGGCCATCGAGTACCCACGATGCAGGCACATGGATGCATGCCGGTGCGAGGCTTGGTGTTCGTGTGGTGTTATCGGTTTTCTCGGGCCGCCGTGGGCGGTCGTTGACCCCAGCATCGCTACCATGTTCTTAGGCTGCGGCAACATTCACAATGGTGAGCTTTGGTACACTTGTATATTTTGTGTTTATGTCTAATCTAGTTTTTCTATGTGAATATATTGTTTACAATATAAATTATGTATACATCATATTACAATGGTTATATATCTTTATGTTACAAATTGCTATATTCGTATATGTGTTAAATTGTTATTGTTCTAAGAGTCAAATAAAGATTGTGGTGCAGCAAACAAAAAGATGTTGCAATTGCTATGTAATAATGCCATTATGCTAATAGTTACAAAAAGACTAATGTCTAATTGCTATGTCATTGTGCTCTATGTTCAAATGCCGATGCTAATAGTTACAGAAAGAATAATGTTCAATTGCACGATAGTGTGATCTGTCACAGTAGTCATCATCAACACCTTTTTCTTCATGAACTTCCTCTCTTGAAGCTCGCACGATCACCCTTTTGGCCTTCAAAGCGAGGTTAGAGTTCTTGATCCTTGTACTATGACCATTGTGTTCTTGAACTTGGTCTACAAAAGTGTATGGGTGGTGAAGGTAGACATAACTTGATAGGGAGTCATGCAGTCATAGTCGAGACATTGATGAACCATCATGACCATACTGTGATCCGTCACAACCATAGCTCCAATAAATTTGTCCGTGATGAACTTTTGATCCGCCCATGTATAAGCAAAGTTTCTCAAATCTCAACATGGCAATCGTCGGGTTCGGGTGCGGGTAATGGTTGCCCAAACCCATACCCGTCTCAATATTTTCACCCACACCCGTGATAGTACCCATACCTCAGGTTTTGAACTGTTCCCATACCCGTACCCGGCCGGTGGCGGGTAATGCTGATGGGTAAAAAGACCGATTTCAGCCACCTTACCCAATCCACACTCCATCATGTATTTTTCAGCATTTTTGCATATATACACAACATTTTAGCATGTAAACTTCGACACACACACACACGCGCGCGCGCGCGCACACACACACACACCCACCATATTTTAGTGTATAGCACAATTTGATGTGCGATGGAATAAAAAGAATGGTATTAATTTTCATAAGTGGATAGAATAAGCATGAACTAGATGGCTCTAAACAATGCTAATTACATTCATGGTGAGTAGCCTGTAAGTGAACTTTTTAGAGAAACATTTACATCTGTTCCTTTTTCTTATTTCCAATTACAAGACAAACAAGAGAGACACATTTTTTTCCCCTTTTATTGAAGATAGTTCTGCAGCCCTTACATCCAGATGATTAAAATGAAGGAAACAATATAATATGATCAAGAAAATAAGAGAAAAAATCATGACTCCACAAAATAAGATCAATGCATTTAATAAGATCACGTACATGGGCAAGGGGAGGGGATTTTGGGGTCGAGCCTAGTGGCTGTGTTAGCCTAGATTAAACTGGTAAGTTTTTTTTTCTTTAGTGAACGACACATGGGACCTACCTGTTAGAAGGAATTAGTATATGGGTATGCGGGTACGTGGGTATGGGTACGGGTATTGCATTCCCGTACCCGTACACGGCTTACCCGATGGGTATAATTTTCCCTCATTTATAAATCCATGAGTATTTATTTTTCTCAAACCCTTACGCTAATAGGGTTTTACCCGCTGGATTAGCGGGTTGCGGGTGCCCATTGCCATGTTGACTCAAATCCAACACAAGTGTCAAGAAGGTCCCGCCATAGCAGCTGGATGAAATTGAAACTGTTAAAATATTCCTGATGGAGCAGTATCATGAACTTCAATCTGTCAACGATGCCCTTGTAGACCACTAGGAATAGGAAGAACTTGAAACTATCAAAAATGCCAATAAAGAGAAAACTTTAGCTTTCGAGCAAAGGCAAAAATATATCGTTTAAATGTTTAATTTCATCGTCTGGACATCGTCGCAAGCATACCATCGCATCCTCTAAGAAACACCCCATCATACTGGTGCATTGTTCGATCGTCATGAATCTGTATCATGTATCTTATTTTCTTGCATTATACTTTGTCCCATGGTTGATTTTTTATTCTTTTTGATTTAGCAGAAGAGAGCGGGAAACAGAGTTTGATCAAGCGATCAGGTGGGTGAAAGAAAGAACTTCAGAGAAAATACAAGCCCGTGGGCTAGTCCTAGAACTAATTTCTCACGGCCATCTCCCATGCTTGATTTGATTATTGTAATGTCTCATGCCACTGAATTTCATAATGGTGACCACGTTCGCCAGTCAGTTGATAAGTCTCTGACAAAGGCTTCCCTAACGAACATCAGTGAGTGACCACATTCTACTGTTTGGCCGATCGACAAGCTAAAGAACCAGATGATGATATTGTTTGAGATGGAGAGCATGACGATTACACTCGTCAAGATTTTATTGCTAAGCTGAATTTACTTTATTGCAAAGTTGAATTTACGCAATGCGTGCACAAATTCAACCAACAGGTCGTCTCTCGAAACACACATAAAACATACTCCCTCCGTCCCAAAAATGTTTTGACTTTAGTAACATTAGTACTAAAGTTGAGACCCTTGTTTTGGGACGGAGTAAGTATACGGTAGGTGCTACCATGGCCTTGCTCAGGCTGGAACTTCGTCGGAAGAAGGGTATGTCTGAAGAACGTAAACCGGGTCGCCGACCTTGACGATCCTCCCTTTTCCCTTTGCTGATACCGATTCCTTGCAGACCAGATTTTGCCCAAAGTACACCTGCAAAACAAGGTAAAAATGCGAGCAGTAAACAGCTTGCTCTACTGCCAAAAGTAGAATAGGTTGAAAGAGACAATTAATTACCTTGTGTTTATTCTTGTGGCTCGGACGGATCACTTCACCGGACCGGAATGTCAGCATAGTTTCTGTTGGTTCGGTGCCAAGTATTCCGTTCTCTTGATTAACGGTAGGCACCTGAATCAGCAAACAGAGAAACTAAGTATAGAGTATGTACTCCTATTTATATTGTCCTGTGTGAATGTTTAGTGTGCATATCATACTACTGAATTCTGGTGGTGTAAGGTTCATATGAAACAAACGAACAACTTCATAAATGAAACTAATCCCCATCGTGCGTCCGTCGTTGAGTTGCATGCCTGGCTTCATTGCATGTCAACCACAGAAACAGATCTTGAAATTTTACCTTGCAACGGTCGCATAACTTCACCCCGTCAAATGTCAGCTTGTTTATCTTTATGGTTTTCCACAGATCCTCCGAGTATGGGTGGCATCCATCAACTACAATACTATCAAAGCAAATCATGTTTTTAAGAAAGCAAAAGGTAGGTGGATATTAAGCAACCTAGTGTCATAATCTATAATACATAAACCCCCGGCAAAAAGGTTATTCAGAAAATACAGTGAGCTGCTTACTTTGGTCTGAAGCGATTGATCGGTACAGGTTCTTTAAGAATCTCATTTAGTGCATCCAGAGAGCCCTACAAATATTTGAACTGTTAGCTTGAGGTTTGTGTTTAGCAGCAGTGCACATTGCCTTCATAGTTCATACATAGGCAAACAGTCTGAGGTGTGAAGTATGAAGGTACTACCTGGGAGGCCATCAGGAAAGGAAAGGCGTCCGTAAACGTGAGCTTGTAACCTTGAGCATACTCGGGATCAGTCGGCCTGATTTCGGTCTCTGCCAAGAACATGAAAAACAGACATTCTCCATAAGTATCAGAGATGATCTCAATGAGAAAACATTTTCTGAATAAATACACAGACATCCAAGCCACTTTTTGTGATTAAAGAACACCATAAGGTATACACCTTCTTTAAACCGCACGAGGCGACTTGGCTTCCCGAAATAGTTGGAGAACCATTCGGCTGCTTCACCCCCTTCATCATAGGCAGAACCAGACCACTCCCACACGGAGACGTCATCGAGCGTGGCGCGTTCCGCAACCAGAGGGACCTTCAGCGTGTCCATTCCAGGTGCTCTTATAACTGCAATCGGCAGAGGATCAAATAAAGTTGATCTTTAGGAGATCTCCTCTGAAACATAAAAGAAAGGACATCATAATTCATCTTATAACTGCAGTTAGCGTCAGGCCAAATGAAAATGATACGTACAAGGGTTTTCCTGTGAAACGTTAAAAAGGAAGCTGCATCTTCACAGGTCACAGTTTATCAAAGAGCATATCGGAGTTGGAAACCAATTTCTTGAGAAGAAAAACACAGCTACTTTTGATCAAATCCACTAGGTGCTAGTGTATTGTTTGATCAACAACAGGCAGTATATTCAGCAACTCATGGAGGCAGAACGTTTTGCAGGAAACTAAATTAGTCTGAACAAACCGCCGCTAAAACAAAACAGTTAGAGCATGTCATACCCATGTAGGAGTCGGGGGTGGGCTGCCAGTCCTCGTCGAAGGCCGCCGGCGGCAACTCCACCTCGATCAGCGCCATCTTGGGCTTCACCCTCTGCGTGAGCGCCCTGCCCTTGGCGTTCACCACCAACCACTGCCGATCCCACCTGAACCCTGCAGTCCGTCCGTCGGAGCCATCAGATCAGAGCTCAACACGACACAGGACAGCGGGACACGAGAAAAATGATTGGTTTCAGTGAAGCTGGGGCCTGGGGGGCAGTAGTGTAGTACCGGTGGAGGTGACGGGGGCCTGCGGCACAGAGACGCCCCTGCAGGACTTGACGGGGTATATGAGGATGGACGCCACCGTCGCCGCCGGCTCCTCGCCCCCGCCGCCGCCGCCGCCCAGGAGGGAGGAGAGGAAGGACGCCGCCTTCTCCATGGACCGATCGCCGCGCAGAAGCACGCGAGGAGGGAGTGAGGAAGAGGAGAGTGCAATGTGGAGACAGCGAGAAGCGCAGCTCGCGACTTTCTCTCGGCGCCTTATCTCACCGCCTAGCGCCTAGTGCGGCGCGCCATTCGGTCCGTTTTGGCACGCAGCGTACGTCGGAATTTTCTTGAAAAACAAACGAACGTGGCTTTCCTTTCTCATCCCCACACGAGCTGAGGCCACTGGAGTGGAGTGGAGTGGGTAGTAGTAGTTTGCCTTTCTTGCCTCGGTGGTAATTGCAGGAAGTATCTAACCAAAAACTATCATATTTTGTCTAACCGTGCCTACAAACTACCATTTCATAATTTTGTGCTGAAAACTATCACTTTTTTTTCGTTGGAAAGAAAAACTACCACTTGATTACTAATCTGTTACAAAAACTACCATGTCAGGAAACTGCCCGATTCGCCTATTCTAAGCCCGTTTCTAACTGGCTGGGCCCACAAATCAGGCGCCAACGTGGCCAACCTTTCACGGTTGCGTGTTAACGGCCGTTAACAGCGTGTGTTCGGTCGGGACACGGCCGTCGACCGTCAAATAAGGGTTGATTGGGCCACTGTGGGCTCAGTCACTCTCTCCCTCCCTCCTCGCTCACTCACTCTCTCCCTCGACCATATCGCTGTCGCCATTGTTGCCGGTAGAACTTGAGGATGCCTTCCTGGAATGACAAACAAAGCTCGAACAACGACATCTCCATGGTTGGCATGGAGGCGGAGCTCTTTGTAAGTACACCATGTTGGCTCTGAGTTTGGGTTAGGATTAGGTCATATAAAGTTGGGATTTTATGATTTTTCTCTGCTTCAATGGTTGATTCCAAGTATATTTTGGTTAGAATGTTTGCAGAAAACCCTGGACACTGTGATGGATCCATTTTTCTGTTGTTGTGTAACTGAATCGGAACCAAAGTGCATGTTGCATAGTGAGACGTCCAGGAAGATGGTTGCTTTCGAAGGTACTTTGACTGGGAGGAGATTCCTAGGTTGTTCTATGTAATCTTAAGCTCTTAGATGAATTATTTTTGTGGTTTGATTTGGCATGTTGTGCGGGTAGAACAGAAAGTGTTATGTGGTTTAAATAGTGCAATGTCAAGGAGTTCTCAGTTGTGTAGAGAAGTATGATGTGGTTTCAACTGAAACTGATAAGTGCCTTTCATAGATAAGCATATATGTAAAGCTAGATCTTCAGTTAACTTAATTTAGTTAGCAGTTAACTGAATTTACCTGTTCTTAACTGATTTCAGTAAGCTAAATTGACCCATTGTTTGAAATCAGTGAAAATTCATCTAACTGAATCAACCTGTTCTTAACTTGAACAGTTTAGTGAATTTATGTGTTGTTAAAAAATTCAGTTAACATTTAACTAATTTTATCTATTGGTAGCTGAATTCAGTTACATGAATTTACTTGTTGTTAACTGAATTTAACTGTTAAAGCACTTTTTCAAAGAGCATAATTTAACACCGAACACGAGCCATTAACGGGCGTTAACACACAGCCGTGAAAGGTTGGCCACGTTGGCGCTTGAATTGTGGGCCCAGCCAGTCAGAAACGGACTTAAACAAGGAGAATCGGACAGTTTTCTGACATGGTAGTTTTTTGTAACAGGTTAGTAAAAAAGTGATAGTTTTCGGCACAAATTTGTAAAGTGATAGTTTGTGGGCATGGTTCAGCAAAATGTGGTAGTTTTTGGTTAAATACTCTAATTGCATATCAGTGACGCATAGACAATGTCGAAAAATCTACCACTCATGGTACATTTAAAGTAAAGAAATAAAAACCATACCATTATATTTGGCACAAAATAAATATTGATAAGACCTAGAATTTCAAACGTCAATTAGTTTGATGCGAGGCATGAAGCCCTACCGGAGACGGGAGGCGGCGTTGCCGATGGAGGTGAGCAAGAGGGCTGACCATGCAAGTACAGCGGTTAGCGCTCAAGAATGAGGTTTAGAGGGACAACAGGTAACAACTAGATGGAGGGGGCGACACGGCCGCACGGGTGGGGAATGGCGGCGCGACAGGCACGCCTGCTACGCGAGACGTTGGCAAGAGGGCGGGTCGATGAGGGTACAAGGAGGAAGACGAAGGCGATAGAAGACGTCACGTGGAATCGATGAACACCATTTTTTTTCTAGGCAACATAGCCTCTCCCAAATCTACATAACTCTTTGAGTAAAAGTCACTTACGGTCACTGAAGTCGCTCGTTGTGTGCAAAAAAGTCAATTAACTCAGAAACTGCAATTTCAAGTTGAAGAAATTGTTCCATATGCACACAAATGGTCATTGGAGGCAATATTCTATGTATTATGTATTTCGCGACGTCGGGTGGAGCGATGTTTCCAGCGGGGTAGCAGCGGCCTACCGTGCTGAAGGAGTTGTGCATGCATGTTGTGGTAGATCTATGCCCTAGGAGTTGGTTTCACGAGACTTTTGTGCTAGAAGCTCTGGGCTTCCTTTTGGTTGGGGCACTACGGCTGGCAGGGCTGTGACATCATCGAATCGTCGGTAGCGAGAGTTGTGTTGGTTGTTCCCAGGAGAGGAGTAGTGGAGAGGGTTGTCTTGGCCTAGATCCAGCTGCCTTAATTAGGGGATCGATGGGGCCAATCCAAAGCCCAATGACTGCCACCGTAGTCATTGGTAGGCGACCGCCGGGTTGGACTCTCCTTCATTCAGATTCCGTCGGTTTTGCCATGTTGTTCACGGCTGGGGTTGCCTTAGGGTGGGGAAGGAGTGGCCTTCCTGCTAGTGCCTTCGGTGGGTGGCAATGCGTGCGGATTGGGATGTAGGCTTGGGGCCATGGATGCTGGGGCGGCAACCCCGAGAGGTGAGGCTGTGCCGGTGGCTTGTTGGCGAGCGGGCTATAGCGGTGGTGGCAATTCTTCTTGGATATGAGGGTAGCAAGAGGAGGAGTGGAGGATGATTTATGGTGTCATTGTGACTTCGGTGGTGGCGACTCCCTGACCAAGACCTGGAGGCCTCATGTTGGCTAGGTGGCCTTCCCCTTGGGTTGGATCGGTGCCCTTGGTACCTCGGGTGGCATAGGTGAGGGTCTGAGTGATTGTTTAGTGCTTATGCCACTGACGATAATACCTATGGGTGTCACTTACCTCTTGGGGGGGGGGGTGTCATTGTGGGTATCCTCTCCGTTTCAGGGTTCCAGATAAAATCCCTTGCCTGTCGTTGGGAGCATTTGTCAAGGAACTCATGTGCCATATGGTGTTGCAGCATGTAGACGTCTTCAGACTTGCTTTGATCCTGGCATGAAGCTTATTCAACTCTGGCATGGGGTGGATTCGTTGGTCTCCTATCTTTACACATGCCCTTGTAGTCACCATCCTCGGTCCTCGCTATCCATAGGCAGGATTGGTGCTCCAAGGCTCGGAGCGAGAGAGCATACGACTACCCTCTTCGGCAATGGCTTGGTGTGTTCGATGCAAGAGTCCGGTGGTTATCCAAGGCAGTGTGGTTCACTCCTACTCGGTAGTTTAGGTCGTCGTTTGTTAGGTGTGGTGATTCATATTTTAATGATTCGAGTTGGGGAATTCTCAACTTTATGTCAGATCTCATTTTTATGTTTTGGTCTACTTGTTTCGGTACTTTCTCATCACCTTGTACCGGTTCGACTGTTTGGACTTTATATATAATGTTGAATGAAAGCCTATTTCGAGAACCATGACATGCTTGATCGCTGGGGATGACCTAACACCGCTATCTGTCTTCTCTATCATTGTCACTCGGAGACAACGCTCCACCTCTTCGCTCAGTGCTTGTACATGTGCTTGATTTAGTATATGGCTACTGTGAATTTTAATCTTCCTGTTGTTTCCCTTCTAACCATCAACACCATATCCCTTCATTGTGGGTGAAGGGTGGACCGCTAGTTCAAAAGTTGTGTGAATGATAAAACACCATTTGCCTCCTTTGATGTTCCATTTGGCAAGAGAGCGATAGAAGGATCTTTAAGAGTTGAGCCAAATCATAGGGTGTGACTTTCCAGCTTGCTATGAGTGAGCTTCATGCTTGGAAGATGGCGGGCCTAAAGGGTGCAACGATACTATAATCATATTGATGCATCACCTACTACACAACCAACCTTGCCTCGAGACGAGTTTAAAAAAATCGGTTCTCCTTACTAATGTTGCTTTGAGAGAGCTCGATGAGGTGTTGTCTTTGTTGTAGGACTTTGGCCCTAACGACGACAATGATGGCAGTCCTGCTTCATGGGCGAACTTCTCCCCTAGGAATACCTATGCTCTTCTCACTACTGAAAAAGTCAAGAACCCCACCGGCCACCTAATTTGGTCCTCTAAGGTGCCTATCAAGGTACATATTTGGTTGGTTGTTGTTCAGAAACAGCCTCAACACCAAGCACAACCTCACCAGGAGGACTATAGCTCCTAGTAGCCTCCACCCAAGATGCGACGCGTCGGTAGAGGACATTTGCATTGCTTGACTACCATGCAAGTTTGGGGCACTTTACAGCTATGGGCTTCCTCCTCGCTGGACATGGGGCACTCTCTATTCTTTGGAAGATTTGGGACTCACGGAACACTCTTGGTCTTCTGTAATGAGGATCACACTCCTAAGATCACTATTAGAAATCTTGTAAATGATTTTTCTCTTTGGACTACTCGTTCTATGAAATGATATACTCCCTCCGTTTCGCTATGGGCTTCCTCCTCCCTGGACATGGGGCGCTCTCTATTCTTTGGAAGATTTGGGACTCACAGAACACTCTTGGTCTTCTGTAATGAGGATCACACTCCTAAGATCACTATTAGAAATCTTGTAAATGATTTTTCTCTTTGAACTACTCGTTCTACGAAATGATATAATCCCTCCGTTTCTTAGTATAAGTCTTTTTAGAGATTCCAACAAGTGACTATATACGGAACAAAATGAATGAATCTACACTCTAAAATATGTCTACATACATCCGTATGTTGTAGTCCATTTAAAATGTCTAAAAAGACATATTTAGGAACGAAGGGAGTACAAAAGATGGCTATTGTGTCTTGAGGACAATACTTGTCCTCACACGCTAGCACACTATCGTAATTTCATCCTTGATGCACCTGAGTAATATATTCAGGTGGAGACACTCCCTCCCTCCCCGGTGGTTGTTAAAAAATAATCTTCGCCTTGAGTGGACCGACTAGCAACCATCATGAGTCAGAAAACTTCTTTCATTTTTTTTCGTGTAACCTCTAGAGACGTCATGTAACTCTTGGACACGAATCTACTTACAAATATAAAAGATTTTTTTGAATATTTTTAATATGGACTACACGCGGACTAAAATGAGTGAACAAATACAGTAAAACGTATATGTATACCTTTGTTTCGGAAAAATAAATAAATTTAGACCATCTTATATTTGTGAACGGAGGGAGTACATTCTTAGCATTATCTTCTCGATACAATGAAATAGTACAACGGTACTGTCCTTGAATGAGATATGGAAGCTCACAGGCAGCGGGAACGGCACTGGCCTCGCGAGGCTCGCGTACACCGGCCAGTGGGGCGGGCTCGGCGCCGACGCCTTCGCCGGCCCGTTCGTGGTGTCGGGGACGCGCAACCGGTTGGTGGTCACGGGGTGCAACCAGCAGGCCACGCTGCTCGGGGAAGGCGGCAACGTCATCGTCGGTTGCTCCGCCTTCTGCCCCGTCACCGACACGTTTCTGAGCACGATCTCCCCGGAGGAGGTCACCGCGTGCGCCGGCGTGGGCTGCTGCGAGACGCCCATCCCCATCGGCCGCCTTTCCTACAGCGTGCAGCTCGCGGGGCTGGACCTGAACCAGGAGATGGACCTCCAGCTGCCTATCGCGGTGCGCATCGCCGAGACTGGCTGGTTCGAGGGCAACTCCGCCGGGCTGCTCAACAAGTCGCTCCAGGGCTCCTCCAGCACGACGGCGATCTCCGTGGTGCTGGAGTGGGTGATGGAGTCCAAGCGGCTCCTGCAACCCCAGGATACAGCGACGGGCTGCCCACAGGAGGCGGCGAGGAGCGTGTGCCGGAGCAGCCGCAGCGCATGCCTCAACGTCACCAACAACTACCGCACTGGCTACGTGTGCCATTGCGAGGAGGGCTACGAGGGCAACCCATACCTCGCCGGCGCCGGCGGATGCCCGACAAGTTCATGTGCTTCGGCATCTGCGCCAACACGCTTGGAGCGTACCAGTGCCGGTGCCCGCCGGGCTCCCGTGGCAACCCCCAGATCAAAGATGGCTGCGTGAAATCATCTCTAGGTGAGCATGTATAACACCACTGATGATGGTACATATGTGAGCTTGCACGTCAGGGAGACAGGAATTGCATTGGTTCTTGCTCTGAACCATGACGCATTTTCTCTCACGTTTTCAGGTCTGGGTGTCGGCATAGGAATCGGCTGTGGTGCTGGCCTTCTACTCCTGATACTTGGTGTCTTTTTTGTGACCCGGAAGCTGAAGCAGCAGAGGGCAAAAGTACTGAAGAAGAAATTTTTCAGGCAAAACAGGGGGCATCTGCTGCAGCAATTGGTGTCGCAAAAGGCAGACATCGCTGAGAGGATGATCATCCCCTTGGTGGAGCTGGAGAAGGCCACCAATAACTTTGACAAAGCTCGCGAGATCGGCGGAGGAGGGCACGGCACCGTGTACAAAGGGATCATGTCAGACCTGCACGTCGTGGCGATCAAGAAGTCCAAGGTCGTGGTTCAGAGGGAGATCGACGAGTTCATCAATGAGGTAGCCATCCTCTCGCAGATCAACCATCGGAACGTGGTGAAGCTCTTCGGGTGCTGCCTCGAGACGGAGGTGCCGTTGTTGGTGTATGAGTTCATCTCCAATGGGACTCTTTATGACCATCTTCATGTGGAAGAGCCTGAAGCATCATTGCCATGGGTGGAGCGCCTGAGAATTGCCACGGAGACTGCGAGAGCTTTCACGTACCTTCACTCAGCCGTGTCAATCCCTATAGTCCACAGGGACATCAAATCTCAGAACATCCTATTAGATGGCACTCTCATAGCAAAGGTGTCAGACTTTGGAGCTTCGAGGTGCATTCCAATCGATCAAACAGGGGACGCAACTGCCATCCAAGGGACATTTGGGTATCTAGACCCCATGTACTACTACTTCGGACAACTCACTGAGAAGAGTGATGTTTATAGCTTTGGCGTTCTCCTCATGGAGCTGCTAACGAGGAAAAAACCATGCTCATATCGATCGTCTGAGGAGAAAAGCCTGGTTGCATATTTCACCGCCTTGCTCGCAACAGGCGACCTTGCCAGTTTGTTAGATCCTCAGGTTGTGCAGGAAGGAGGCAAGATGGTTGAAGAGGTAGCCCTATTGGCAGCGGCATGCGTGAGGATGGAAGGGGGCCAACGGCCAACCATGAGGCAAGTGGAGATGACACTGGAGAACCTTCGAGTACCCCATGGAAATGTCGTGATGTCTGATATGGATGCACCAAGTTATGCAATGATCGAGGGTGGAAAAACGGAGGAGGTGAGCAGACAATATAGCCAGGAAGAAGAATATTTGTTGTCATCAAGATACCCGAGGTAGTGACTGTGTTCCTGTGTGATATGCACATGGATCAAATGGCTTGTATGCTTTATGTATTTTTTTTCTTTTTCATGTAAGGAAATAGTGAGGCTTGTATACAGCAAAGAAGACAAGTAGGAATAATAGTACGATGAATGCAAGAAAAAAGTAATAATAGGATCGATAAGGCCCGGCCATTTGGCTGTTAATCAAGGGACGTTGATCGGGTCAGTTAACTGCTTGTCTGCAAGTTGTGACTAGTCTATGCTAACCGATTGTCGTTGTCCTATGCCCTTGATTGGGGTGGCAATATTACAGGCCCAAAAGAGAGAGGACGCGGGACTTGCATAGTAAAGTCGATGCATGCACCTTGTGATTGGATAGATAGATCTGAGTTTCTTAATTAGGATTCTCTATCAAGTGGTAGCAAGAGGCCAAGAGTAAGCAGTAGCACACACTTGCATATACTCACATCGACTGATCTATATACTATATCACCAAGCTCCCTAGAATTGAAGGCATCACAGTCAATTATGGTCTTCAATTGGAATTTGGTCAGCCAATTTTGATCGGGTCAACAATTTCTCAAAACTCTCTCATTTAATATTTTATACAATATATTATGCTTCCTATTTTTAATTTTCATAATTAACTGAGGCTTCAATTTAGAATTGGTTCACTCGATTTTGACCGGATCAACAATATCTCAAAAAGCTCTCTCATTTAATTATTTTAGTTCTCTATGTTCCGTAATTTTAAAGCTCATTCATTCGACTGAGGTATTCAATTCTGGATTTGGTTTATGATTTTGATCGGTCAACGATTTTTCAAATCAATCAGTAGTAACCGGCCTATAAAACATGTATCAACTCCTCGCCAACTCCTATCACCCAGAAAAAAGCGCTACCATGTGATAATATACCACGAATATAGTACATGCAACCAATGATGAAAAAACATCCCCACATAAATATGGGTTGATTAGCGGCTAACACAGAATCGCACCGCAAAAGGCCCACCAAATAACCACATTATAAATCAACATAAAACACACTCCATCATCTCCCCCACTAGTCAAACTAAATACTCCATCAGTTTCAAAATATAAGGGTTATTATTTTTTTGGAAAGTCAATTTTCTTTAATGTTAACCAAGTTCAGAGCCAAAAATATCGTCATCCACAATATTAAACAAAAATAATATGAAAATTCATTTCATGATAAATCGAATAACACCAGTTTGATATATGAATTTTGATATATTTCTCTACAAATTTGATCAAACTTAAAGAGGTTTAACTTTTCAAAAAAGCAATACACCATATTTTTTGAAATAGAGTGAGTAAAGAAATTTAAGAATCCCAAAAAATTCAACGGCGCAGTAAAGCACGCCAACCCTTCTAGTATACACGAGGATGACCTTGTTTGAAAGCCCTCGTCACTAGAAGCACAAATATGCAAATGAAGCTTCAGTTGAAATTTTCATTTATAAGATAAATTTATGTCTAACTTGCAAACATAGTGAAAAAAACATGTGAGTGCAGCATGACGACACAATGGACCTATATCACTAAGCTTACTAGAATTGGAGGCCTCACAATCAATTAAGGTCTTCAATTGGAATTTGGTCACCCAATTTTGATCGGGTCAACAATTTCTCAAAACTCTCTCATTTAATTTTTTATAAAATATATTATGCTTCCTAATTTTTAAATCTTCATAATTAATTGAGGCTTCAATTTAGAATTGCTTCACCTGATTTTGACCGGGTCAACAATATCCCAAGGAGCTCTCCCATTTAATTACTTTAGTTCTCTATGTTCCCTAATTTTAGTGCTCATTCATTCGATTGAGGTATTCAATTCTAGATCCGGTTTATGATTTTGATCGGTCAACAATTTTTCAAATTAATCAGTAGTAACCGGCCTATAAAACATGTATCAACTCCTCGCCAACTCCTATTACCCAGGAAAAAGCGCCATCATGTGATACTATAACATGAATATAGTACATGCAACCAACGATAAAAAAATATCCCCACATAAATATGGGTTGATTAGCGGATAACACAGGATCGCAGCGCAAAAGGCCCACCAAATAACCACATTATAAATAAACATAAAACACACTCCATCATCTCTTCTAACGGTCAAACTAAATACTCCATCAGTTTCAAAATATAAGGGTTATTATTTTCTGGAAAGCCAAGTTTCTTTAATTTTGTCCAAGTTCAGAGCCAAAAATATCGACATACACAATATTAAACAAAATATATGAAAATTCATTTCATGATGAATCAAATAACACCTGTTTGATATTATGAATTTTGATAAATTTCTCTACAAATTTGATCAAACTTAAAGAGGTTTGACTTTTCAAAAAAGTAATACACCATATATTTTAAAATAGAGTGAGTAAAGAAATTTAAGAATCCCAACAAATTCAACAGCGCAGCATAGCGCGCCCAACCCTTCTAGTATACACGAGGATGGCCTTGTTTGAAAGCCCTCGTCACTAGAAGCACAAATATGCAAATGAAGCTTCAATTGAAATTTTGGTTTATAAGATAAATTTATTTCTAACTTGCAAACATTGTGAAAAAAACATGTGAGTGCAGCATGACGATACAATGGACGGAGCATAGCATCTGTGCAATCTCTGGTAAAGGTACTGTCGATGAAGATAGTAAATGATTGATGTGACAAGATTGGTGGAATAAGGGGCAATAAAATTCAATTGAATAAGCAACATGCATGAAATACAACGGGCCTGCATGTGTCTGAACCTCCAAGAAATGGATGGCCTAGAGTATCTCCACTCGCCCCCCCCCTCCCCCCCAACAGGCCTCCCAAGACATTTTTTTATCGTCGGCGTCTAAAAATTAGCCCAGTCGCGTCCCCAAAAGTCCAAATTTCTCCTGTTAGGGCCGAAATTGGCGCCGGCGGACTCAGGACGACCCGGCGCACTGTAAGGCGCCCGGGGGCACCGGTGGAAGCGTTTTTGGCGCGAAAGAACGGCGGGCCCGCTGAGTCAGTGACCAGCCGCGTCTCGTCTTCCTCGCGCCCTGTTTCCCGCGGGGAATCAATGGCAAGGCTGCCGCCGGTCAGCCTTCCATTGATTCCCCACGGGCGGCGCAGCGAAGGCCCGGCGACGGGCCATCCATCTCTCGCCACGCATACACATACGTCTACTACCCCCCGACGGATATAAAAAGCCACCCCCTCCTCACTGGTAGACGCACTCTCGCCCATTGTCCCTCTCTCGTCGTCGCCGCCCCATCCCACCTCTCTCTCCCCGACACCAGCCATCGATGGGTGAGCGTTTCCCCAGCGATGGTGCGGCGGCCAACGGCTTCGGCCGCCTTACCCTGCACAAGTGGGAGGCGCACCTCCTCCACCAGGCCAACTACCCGGCGCCGCCTGACATGCGCACTCCAGGGCGGTGGAGGCTCAGCGCCGGGGGCGTCCCAGTCCCTCCGCAGCCCGACGTCGACCATCCCGCCTACTTCCATGATGAGATCGAGCACATCCGGGCCTCCCTGCCGGAGGAGGTTCGCAGCCGCCCGGAGTAGGCCACCGGCAACCATGCCAGCTGGGCGGCGTACTTCCAACGCCGCCACGAGGAGCAGCTCGCCTCCACCAACAGCGCGCTGGTGAGGGGGCGCCACAATGCCGACGGCCGCCGCCTGTAGTGGGGCGTCCCCGGGTGGACGCTGCACTTCGTCCTCGAGCACCTCGAAGGCGGCAACCAGCCGCCGCTCAAGTACCCGGCGACCCCGGTGCCTGTCCCTCGCCGGAGCGGCGACGACATTTGGTTGCCGCGGCGCATGGGGGTGGGTCGTCCTCCTCCTCCCACTCCCACTCATACATATCGTCGGCGCTCGCCAGCGTCAAGGCCGAGCCCGTGGAGACGCCGCTAGGGTGGCGCACCCGCGGCGGCGCCCTCGTCATGAACGAGGGCGGCTGTGGCTCCTCTTTCTCCCGCCTCGTTAAGCCGAAGACGGAGCCGGGGCTGGCTGCCGTGAAGTGCGAGCATGACGACTTGGCCGCCGCCGCCGACGAGGCCACACTCAAGTGGGCGTGTGAGGACTACGTCAAACTGGAGACGGAACGCCGGTGTCGTGCCCTCGAGGAGATCTCCGCCCGATGTCGCGGCCGCGACGTGGGTGGCGTCATCATCCTCGAGGACGGTGACGATGACGTACCTCCGCCGAGAAGACGGAGGCCGGCGACGACTACAGCGCCTTTGGCGCGTTCTTTGGGCTGTAGGAGGGGCGGCGGAAGGCGGCGTAGTAGTTTCTAATTATGTTTTTAGTTTTGAGTTATGTTCTAAAGTTTTTATGTAAAAATATCAATGAAATCACCTCATATGTGTCGAATTTGGCCGAATTTTGTCGTGTTTGGCCGATTTTGGCCGAGTTTACTTTTCAAAAGGACGGCGTCTGGGTTCGACTTCGGACGGCGCGGTTGGGAATCTGACGGCCCCCATGCCTAAAATATCGCCCGTGCGTCCTCAGGTGGCGATACACTAGTAGAAAAAGGGCCTGTTGTCCCAGTTCGTAAGGGCCTTTTGTCCCGGTTCCTGAACCGGGACTAAAGGGTCAGTACTAATGCCCTGTTCCTTTAGTCCCGGTTCAATCTAGAACCGGGACAGATGGGCCTCCACGTGGCCTGTGCGCGGAGTCCAGGCAGGAGGGCCTTTGGTCCCGGTTGGTGGCACCAACCGGGACCAATAGGCATCCACGCGTCAGCATTTCTGTGGCTGGGGTTTTTGTTTTTTTTGAAGGGGGGGGGGGGTTTGGGGGTTTTGGGGGGTTAATTTAGGTGTTTCATATATTGTGTTAGCTAGCTATAATTAATAGAGAGAAGTGTCCTCTCTTATGTCCGTGCTTGGTCGACGCTATGTACTATACATACGTATAGAGAGGACTAGACACGCTAGCTAGCTAGTAAGCAAACGAAGGAAACAGAAGATCGTCATAAACATATATGCATACAGAGAGAAGTGATATCGACCACCTCTTCTTCTCCGAGAGATTGGTCGAACAACAAGTTCTCGTATATCTATCCGACACTACCGGCTACATATATACAATAATTATCTCTTACAAATATAATCTCCTAACATACGGACTCATGGTCCACATAGTATTCTCCGTCTTCAGCGATCACGTGGTCAAGAAAGAATGCCGCCAATTCCTCTTGAATTCTCGCATGCGAGCTGGTGCTAGGAGTTCACCCCGCTTCCGAAACATCTAATTTGAAGAAGGGGGTCAATACACACACACACACACATATATATATATATATATATGAATGAATGAAACTCAGCACAAATGATGGTAATAAAATAAAATTGTGAATGTTGTTATTTACGCACTTCATATTGTTCGTCAGAGTAGCCCCGCTCACAGGTCGTGTGGCGGATGGACTCGCAAACATAGTATCCACAGAAATCATTCCCTTGTTTCTGCCACAACCACTTTACAAGAAATAGAGATCAATCAAACTGATAAGCAAGAATGCAAAATGGTATTGATGAAACTAGTGCTTGAATCAATAGGAGATGCGCGAAACATGCTACTACAGTACTTACTTTCGGGTGTCTAAATTGCAGCTTCTTCGGGAGTCCCGGAGCTTTTTTGGTGAATTTTTTCCAAACCCTGCCAGACAAAGAAAACAATTACTTGATATATCAGGAAATGAACAAAGTTGCTGATATGGTGGATAATGATCGATTTAACTAACTTCTCGAGCATTTGAGTCATGTCTGCATAGTCCTGGGGATCTTTTCTTCTTGAGTCTAAGACAGTTACTAGTCCCTGCTCAAGCTTAATCTCTAGGAGAATATAGTGGAAACTGCACACGCATGTATAACTCATCAATTACATTACTATAACCTTGACTAATATATAAGGGAAACCGAATACGCACAAGACAGTAACACTCACTTGAAGTTGTAAGGAAAGAGTATTATATCTTTGTTTTCATTTATTACCAACGATCATAGCAAGTTGGCCTCGGTATCTGCGGCATGAAATTTAACCTGAGTTGCATCTATGATATTTGTGTTAATGAACCCAATATCACCGATTTGTCGTTTCTTCAATTCGACGATCTTCAATCTGCATAATATAGTGAGGATAATTATAAATACATGCAATGAAAGAGCCGAGCTATATAGAGAGGCTTAATGACAGAAGTAGTACTACTTACAGACAGTAGCAGGTGACCGTTGCTTTATCGAGGGCCAATTGATTGAAAAACTGAAAGAACTCCTCAAATGGAACAGGCAAAAGATCAATTCCAACGAGGTCATGCTCCTTTTTAACTCTCACATACAAAGTACTCCTCCCCCCAGACTCTCTGCAGATTTTCAAGTACCAATCATGCAATCTTCGCATCATCGTTGATAGAGATCTTTCATCTTTGACGAGAGGCTTCCCGTACTCATATCTTTGTATCTGCACCTCCGTGAAATTATAATGTACATCATCGGGCAGGTAATCTCCAATATTGCTATAATCGGGCACCATCCTCGGATCATTAGCGATGATGTCGCTAGGCACCTTGAGCGGGGGGCACGATTGCTTCGCTTCTTCGCCGAGCTGTGCAATTTGTTTCCCAGCTCGTCGTTCTTTTAGCCTTTGATCACTGACAGTACTGCGCTCATAGTTTCCTTTCAGCGGAGACTTGGGTGGTTTTGTCAGGGCAGCCAGAGTGCGCTTCGCTTTCACCGGATCTACCTTCTCCTCCGGAGGTGGATGTTTCTTTGCTTTCACCCCTTCAAAGAAGTTCCTCACTTCTTCTCGCGCGATCTCGGCATTCTCCTCCGGGGTCCTCTCGTATGGTAACTTCTCTGGAGTCTTCGGAGAAGGACCGAATGTGTATGTCCTCCCGCCTTTGGCTGTACTGCTAGACGCCGACAGAGCAGACGGAGCGGTTGTCTTCTTTACTTGCTTACGAGGCGGAGGAGAAGGACTACGACGCGCCGGAGCAGCCGGAGCGGCGGCAGGTCTCTTCCGCCCTTGCTGACGAGGCGGAGAAGGAGGAGGCTGGCTGCTCGGGCGTGCCGGCGCAGGCGGAGAAGGAGGCGGAGTGCCGCCACGCACCGGAGAAGGAGCCGGCCGAGTGCCCTGATCGTCACTCGCCGGAGGAGGAGGCGGTGGAGGAGGCGGAGTGCCCTGACTCGCCGGAGGAGGAGGCGGAGGCGTCCAGTTCGGAAGGTTGATGAGCTCCTTCCACCATAGGCATGGAGTCTTCAGAGCAGAACCCAGCCGAGTCTCCCCTTCACCGGTAGGGTGGTCAAGCTAGAGGTCCTCAAATCCCTCCGTTATTTCATCCACCATCACCCTAGCATATCTTTCTGGAATCGGCCGGCAGTGAAAAGTTGCGCCGGGTTCAGTAGGAAAAACAGAGCCAACAGCCGCCTTGACCTTCATATTAATCCATTGCGTCATAAGGTGGCAATTTTGAGACTCCGTGATAGCATCCACGGGATAGCTGGCAGGAGCCGTTAAGACATGCTCCGACTGAAGCAGCTCGGTGGAAGCCACGCTACTTCTCCGTTGAGATGGCGGGATAGCTTCGGGGGAAGCTTCGGCATTTCCTTTGCTGCGATTTGCTTCTTGTTCCTCTATCGCTTGTACCCTTGCTTGCAGCGCCTGCATTTGGGTCTGCTGCAATTTTTTCCTCCTCTCCTGGCATTTGTAACCGCCTGCGTCCGGAAACCCAACCTTCCACGGAATGGAGCCTGGCATGCCTCGTGTCCGTCCAGGGTGCTCAGGATTCCCGAGGGCCATTGTGAGCTCGTCGTTCTCTCTGTCTGGAACGAACGTCCCTTGCTGCGCTGCTTCGATATACTGCTGAAGCTTCTTGACTGGTATGTCCATTTGATCGTTCGTCCAAATGCACTTCCCTGATACAGGGTCCAAGGTTCCGCCAGTCCCGAAGAACCAAGTCCGGCAACGGTCTGGCCAGTTAATTGTCTCTTGTTCGATCCCTTTATCAGCCAGATCATTCTCAGTCTTGGCCCACTTAGGCTGGGCTACGAGGTAGCCACCTGACCCCGTGCGATGGTGATGCTTCTTCTTTGCAACATTTTTCTTGTTTGTCGCCGACATCTTCTTACTCTTTTCTGATGTCTTGTGGGCCACAAATGCGGGCCAGCGATCTCTGATCTTCTCATATCTGCCCTTGAATTCTGGTGTCTCTTTATTTTCGACAAACTTATTCAACTCTTTCTTCCACCTCCTGAATAGTTCTGCCATCCTCTTAAGAGCAAAAGACTTGATTAATTGCTCTTTAACTGGCTTCTCCGGATCATCCTCTTGCGGTAGGGTGAAATTTGACTTCAGCTCAGTCCAAAGATCATTTTTCTGCATATCATTGACATAAGACACCTCAGGGACTTATGTAGCCGGCTTTAACCATTGCTGGATGCTGATCGGGATCTTGTCCCTAACCAAAACCCCGCACTGAGCAACAAATGCTCTCTTTGTCCGGAGGGGTTCAATTGGTTGGCCGTCGGGCACGATTGCTATGATCTCAAACTTTTCATCCGTGCTCAACTTTTTCTTCGGGCCTCGTCTCTTTACCGAAGTTGTGCTCGATCCGGAGGGCTAGAAAAGAGAACAAAGACTTAATTAATATGTGTACATACCAAAACAATGAATGCATCAATTAGCTAGTCAGCAGAAGCTTAACTAATATATATACCTGGCCGGACTCGGTTCGGTCACCGGAGACGTCATCACGGCCTCCTTCTTGCACCGGCATTGGGTCACCGGAGCCGTCCTCACGGTCTCCTTCTTGCACCGGCATTAGGTCACCGGAGCCATCATAATCATAGCCAGCTGCTTCCAGACCATCGGTGTCGTTGAGAAACAACAAGCAGACGGCATCACTTCCTCATGCGATTATGTCCCCCAACAACTCTTCTTGTACTTCGTCTCGGGCGTGTCCATAGTTTCTACAAATATTTACAACATGGCAATTATTATTCAAACATGACAGATGGAAATATTAGTGGCAAATGTAGAACTAATATTAATTAGTGGCCTCGACGCTGCTTCTCTAGGGTTTGGGGTGGCCTCAACGCTGCTTCTCTAGGGTTTGGGGTGGCCTCGACAATGCTTCAAGGATAAAAAAAGAAGAGGAAGAAGAAAAAAAAGAGGAGAAGAAAGAATAGAGGAGTAAACTCCTCTATTCTTTCTTCTCCTCTTTTTTCTTCTTCTTCCTCTTTTTTTTATCGGGAACGAGGGTTGTCGAGGGTCACCGAGCGGTAGAGGAAACCCTAAATAGCAAGTATCGTGGGTGTGAGATACATGTGGCCGTCGGTGTCGGACACTACATCCACGTCCCACAAGTGACGTGGGCGTCGAAGCCCGCGTCACTTGTGGGACGTGGATGTAGTGTTCGACACCGACGGCCACATGTATCTCACATCGACGATACTTGCTATTTAGGGTTTCCTCTACCGCTCGGCGACCCTGACCCTCGACGACCCTCATTCCCGATAAAATAAAGAGGAAGAAGAAGAAAAAAAAAGAGAAGAAGAAATCTTTCTTCTCCTCTTTTTTTCTGCTTCTTCCTCTTTTTTTATCGGAAACGAGGGTTGTCGAGGGTCGCCGTACGGTAGAGGAAACCCTAAATAGCAAGTATCGTGGGTGTGAGATACATGTGGCCGTCGGTGTCAGACACTATATCCACGTCCCACAAGTGACGTGGGCATCGAAGCCCGCGTCACTTGTGGGACGTGGATGTACTGTCCGACACCGACGGTCACATGTATCTCACACGAACGACACTTGCTATTTAGGGTTTCCTCTACCGCTCGGCGACCCTCGACGACCTCTCCTCTATTCTTTCTTCTCCTCTTTTTTTTCTTCTTCCTCTTTTTTAATCCTCTTCTTCCTCTCATGTTCGACGACCCTAGACCCCCTCTCGGCCCTCGACCCCTCGGCGACCATCGACCCCCTCTCGACCCTCGACCCCTCGGCGACCCTCGTTCCCGATAAAAAAAGAGGAAGAAGAAGAAAAAAAAGAGGAGAAGAACTCCTCTATTCTTTCTTCTCTTTTTTTTTCTTTTTCCTCTTCTTTTTTATCCTTTTCTTCCTCTCATGTTCGGCGACCCTCGACGACTTCTTCTCCTCTATTCTTTCTTCTCCTCTTTTTTTTTCTTCTTCCTCTTTTTTAATCCTCTTCTTCCTCTCATGTTCGACGACCCTAGACCCCCTCTCGGCCCTCGACCCCTCGGCGACCGTCGACCCCCTCTCGACCCTCGTTCCCGATAAAAAAAGAGGAAGAAGAAGAAAAAAGAGAGGAGAAGAACTCCTCTATTCTTTCTTCTCCTCTTTTTTTTTCTTCTTCCTCTTCTTTTTTATCCTTTTCTTCCTCTCATGTTCGACGACCCCCTCTCGACCCCCTCTCGACCCTCATATATAAAACATTTTCTTCCTTCTTCTTCCTTCTATTCCTTCTTCCTAAATATATAAAACTTTTTTTGAAATAAAACTAACCTAAAATGTACTAAATCAGAGAACATATATAGATAAAACTTTTCTAATAAAAAAATCTAACTTTTGCATATATGTATTTTTAAAACATCATTACAATTGAAAAATACATACATATATACCTATATGAACATACATAAAAAAACATATATGAACATACATACAAAAACATATATCTAAAAGATACATACATACATATATATATGAAAATCTAAAAACATGTAAAAAAACATGTATAATTAAAAAAATGCATGGCGGCGGCGGCGGGGGCGGCAGATGCGTGGTGCTCACAGAGGCGGCGACGCGTCGGGGCAGGGGACGGCCGGTGAGGGCGCGGGCGAGGGCGCGTGCGACGGCGACGACGGGCGCGGGCGACGAGGGCGCGGGCGAGGGCGCGAGCGACGGCGACGACGGGCGTGGGCGACGGCTGGCGAGGGTGCGGGCGACGGCGACGACGGGCGCGGGCGACGGCGACGACGGGCGCGGGCGACGGCCGGCGAGGGTGTGGGCGACGGCGACGACGGGCGCGGGCGACGGCGACGGCGGGGGCGGCGTGCGGCGTCGGGGCAGCCTGGCGGTGTCGAGGAGGTCGGCGTCGTCGGGGGCAACCGGCGAGGGAAATCTGAAAATTTCACAAGTCCTGGTTATATACCAAAGGCTTGGTCTTTGGTCCCGGTTGGTGGCACCAACCGGGACTAAAGGGGGGCATTGGTCACGGTTTGTGCCACGAACCGTGACCAATGCCCCCTTTAGTCCCGGTTGCTGGCACCAACCGGGACCAAAGGCCTTGTGCTGCCCCGCGCCAAAACTTTAGTCCCACCTCGCTAGCTGAGAGAGCTCGAGAGTGGTTTATAAGCGCTATTGCGCCTTCCCTCTCGAGCTCCTCTCAAATGCAGGCTTTCGGGCCTAACCCTGCGCTGTGCGCATCTGGGCCTACTGGGCCTCCTGCGGGCCTGAATCCTGGCCCATGGTAAGGTTTCTAGTCGTATTCAGGCCGTGGGGGCCCAGTAGGTGGCACTTTTTTTTCCTTTGTTGCTTTATTTATTTTATTTTGTTTCTACTTACAACAAAATACTTATTGTTGCTATTTTTTCCATTTTTTTGTTTTGTTTTCTGAATTATTTATTTTCTTTTGTTTTTTTTCTTTATATTTTAATTCTTTTTTGCTTTTAGTTTTAAAAAAATTATGAACTTTCTGTTAGTGCCATTAGTTTTCAAATTTGAAAACATTTTTTTAGTTTTTTTGTTTTCTTTGTTGCTTTATTTATTTTATTTTGTTTCTACTTACAACAAAATACTTATTGTTGCTATTTTTTCCAGTTTTGTTTTGTTTTCTGCATTATTTATTTTCTTTTGTTTTTTTGCTTTATTTTTTTATTCTTTTTGCTTTTAGTTTTAGAAAAATTATAAACTTTCTGTTAGTGCCATTAGTTTTCAAATTTGAAAACACTTTTTTAGTTTTTTTAGTTTTTTTGTTGCTTTATTTATTTTATTTTGTTTCTATTTACAAAAAATACTTATTGTTGCTATTTTTTTGTTTTCCATATTTTTTGTTTTGTTTTCTACATTATTTTTTTTCTTTTGTTTTTTGTTTTATTTTTTATTTCTTTTTGCTTTTAGGTCAGCAAAATTATAAACTTTCTGTTATTGCATTAGTTTTAGAAAAATTATAAACTTTCTATTAGTGCCATTAGTTTTCAAATTTGAATAGTTAAAATTTGAATTTCTTTGAAATCTGTGTGAATCACAAGTTTGTGATTAACTTTACTAAAAAATGAACATAGATGCACCTATAGAGAAAATTTGACCTAAATTCATAGTTTTCAAATGAACTCTGAAAAAGTTGGCATAGCATACTCGTGTGTTACAAAGTTGGCATGGTATCATCATAATAGTTGCGAGAGAAAGTATTCACTTTTTCTTCGCTTGTGTCATTTGCTTATTGCGCCGTAACCATGGATAATCTTCATCGTTTATCAGGATGCTTGGGTCAGCCTTGACATTGAAGGAAGGAATTTCATGAAACTTTTCATAATCTTCAGACATGTCTGTCTTGCCGTCCACTCCCAGGATGTCCCTTTTTCCTGAAAGAACTATGTGGCGCTTTGGCTCATCGTATGATGTATTCGCTTCCTTATCTTTTCTTTTTCTCGATTTGGTAGACATGTCCTTCACATAGATAACCTGTGTCACATCATTGGCTAGGACGAACGGTTCATCAGTGTACCCAAGATTTTTCAGATCCACTGTTGTCATTCCATACTGTGGGTCTACCTGTACCCCGCCGCCTGACAGATTGACCCATTTGCACTTAAACAAAGGGACCTTAAAATCATGTCTGTAGTCAAATTCCCATATGTCCACTATGTAACCATAATATGTGTCCTTTCCGCTCTCGGTTGCTACATCAAAGCGGACACCGCTGTTTTGATTGGTGCTCTTTTGATCTTGGGCGATCGTGTAAAATGTATTCCCATTTATCTCGTATCCTTTGTAAGTCAATACAGTCAAAGATGGTCCCCTGGACAACAAGTACAACTCATCACAAACAGTGTTGTCACCTCTGAGACGTGTTTCCAACCAACTGCTGAAAGTCCTGATGTGTTCACATGTAATCCAGTCGTCACACTACTCCGGGTGTTTGGAGCGCAGACTATTCTTATGTTCATCGACATACGGGGTCACCAAGGTAGAGTTCTGTAGAACTGTGTAGTGTGCTTGAGACCAAGAATATCCGTCCCTGCATATTATTGAGTCACTTCCAAGAGTGCCTTTCCAGTCAGTCTCCCCTCATACCGCGATTTAGGGAGACCTATCTTCTTAAGGCCAGGAATGAAGTCAACACAAAACCCAATAACATCCTCTGTTTGATGGCCTATGGAGATGCTTCCTTCTGGCCTAGCGCGGTTACGGACATATTTCTTTAGGACTCCCATGAACCTCTCAAAGGGGAACATATTGTGTAGAAATACGGGCCCGAGGATGACAATCTCGTCGACTAGATGAACTAGGAAGTGCGTCATGATATTGAAGAAGGATGGTGGGAACACCAACTCGGAACTGACAAGACATTGCGCCACATCACTCCTTAGCCTTGGTACGATTTCTGGATCGATCACCTTCTTAGAGATTGCATTGAGGAATGCACATAGCTTCACAATGGCTAATCGGACGTTTTCCGGTAGAAGCCCCCTCAATGCAACCGGAAGCAGTTGCGTCATAATCACGTGGCAGTCATGAGACTTTAGGTTCTGAAACTTTTTCTCTGGCATATTTATTATTCCCTTTATATTCGACGAGAAGCCAGTCGTGACCTTCATACTGAGCAGGCATTCAAAGAAGATTTCTTTCTCTTCTTTCGTAAGAGCGTAGCCGTCAGGACCTTTATACTGCTTCGGAGGCATGCCGTCTTTTTCGTGCAAACGTTGCAGGTCCTCCCGTGCCTCAGGTGTATCTTTTGTCTTCCCATACACGCCCAAGAAGCCTAGCAGGTTCACGCAAAGGTTCTTCGTCACGTGCATCACGTCGATTGAAGAGCGGACCTCTAGGTCTTTCCAGTAGGGTAGGTCCCAAAATATAGATTTCTTCTTCCACATGGGTGCGTGTCCCTCAGCGTCATTCAGAACAGCTAGTTCACCGGGACCCTTTCCAAAGATTACGTGTAAATCATTGACCATAGCAAGTACGTGATCACCGGTACGCATGGCGGGCTTCTTCCGGTGATCTGCCTTGCCTTTGAAATGCTTGCCTTTCTTTCGACATTGATGGTTGGTCGGAAGAAATCGACGATGGCCCAGGTACACATTCTTCCTGCATTTGTCCAGGTATATACTTTTAGTGTCATCTAAACAGTGCGTGCATGCATGGTATCCTTTGTTTGTCTGTCCTGAAAGGTTACTGAGAGCGGGTCAATCGTTGATGGTCACGAACAGCAACGCCTTTAGGTTAAATTCCTCCTGTCTGTGCTCATCCCACGTACGTACATCGTTTCCACTCCACAGCTGTAAAAGTTCTTCAACTAATGACCTTAGGTACACATCAATGTCGTTGCCGGGTTGCTTAGGGCCTTGGATAAGAACTGGCATCATAATGAACTTCCGCTTCATGCACATCCAAGGAGGAAGGTTATACATACATAGAGTCACGGGCCAGGTGCTGTGCTTGCTGCTCTGCTCCCCGAAAGGATTAATGCCATCTGCGCTTAAAGCAAACCATACATTCCTTGGGTCCTTTGCAAACTCATCCCAGTACTTTCTCTCGATTTTTCTCCACTGCGACCCGTCAGCGGGTGCTCTCAACTTCCCATCTTTCTTTCAGTTCTCACTGTGCCATCACATCAACTTGGCATGCTCTTCGTTTCTGAACATACGTTTCAACCGTGGTATTATAGGAGCATACCACGTCACCTTCGCAGGAACCCTCTTCCTGGGGGGCTCGCCGTCAACATCACCAGGGTCATCTCGTCTGATCTTATACCGCAATGCACCGCATACCGGGCATGCGTTCAGATCCTTGTATGCACCGTGGTAGAGGATGCATTCATTAGGGCATGCATGTATCTTCTCCACCTCCAATCCTAGAGGGCATACGACCTTCTTTGCTGCGTATGTACTGTCGGGCAATTCGTTATCCTTTGGAAGCTTCTTCTTCTTCGCCGTCTTCCATCATAACCCTTATTTCTCCGTGCCTCGTCCAAACATTATAGTGTGGTATGAAACCCTTGTAAAGCAGGTGGGAGTGAAGGATTTTCCGGTTAGAGTAAGACCTCGTATTCCCACATTCAGTGCATGGACAACACATAAAACCATTCTGCTTGTTTGCCTCAGCCGCATCGAGAAACTCATGCACACCCTTAATGTACTCGGAGGTGTGTCTGTCACCGTACATCCATTGCCGGTTCATCTGCGTGCATTATATATAATTAAGTGTCCAAATTAATAGAAGTTCATCATCACATTAAAACCAAAGTGCATACATAGTTCTCATCTAACAACATGTAGCTCTCCAGAGCATCTAATTAATTAAACCATACATTGAAACTATGTAAAACATTTCAATGCGAAAACAAATGCGATCAAAATCGCAACCAAGGTAACAATTGATCCAACGGCATAATGATACCAAGCCTCGGTATGAATGACATATTTTCTAATCTTTCTAATCTTCAAGCGCATTGCATCCATCTTGATCTTGTGATCATCGACGACATCCGCAACATGCAACTCTACTATCATCTTCTCCTCCTCAATTTTTTTTTATTTTTTCCTTCAACAAATTGTTTTCTTCTTCAACTAAATTTAACCTCTCGATAATAGGGTCGGTTGGCATTTCCGATTCACATACATCCTACATAAATAAAATCTATGTGACGTTGGTCGACATAATTTTGATAAACAATAAATGAACCAATAGTTATAAAGATAATATATATACCACATCCGAATCATAGACAGGACGAGGGCCGACGGGGGCGGATACCAAAACCATCGCACTATATAAGATGCAATAATAAAAGTAAGAAAATAATACAAGTATCTATGTAAACATACAAGTAAGAATATTTTTCCTTTCAGAAAGAAGATAAGAACAAGAGGCTCACCACGGTGGTTCCGGCGATGAGCTCGGCGCGGGTGATCGACGGCGGTGAAGACGGGGACGGGGCGTGACAGAACGCTAAATCTAGACAAATATTGAGGAAAATGGAGCTTGGAGGTCGAGCTTGGAGTGGAGAAAGCTTAAGTAGTGTGGCTCGGGCATTCCATCGAACACCTTGTATGCATAGGAGGTGAGCTAGAGCACCACCAAGCCCTCTCCCCCTCGGCCAGAAAAAAACAGAGCAGTGTGCTCTGCTCTTACGCGAGGGGGTATATATAGGCACCTCATTGGTCCCGGTTGGTGGCATGAACTGGGACTAAAGGGGAGCCTTTGGTCCCGGTTCAAGCCACCAACCGGGACCAATGGTGGTGGGCTAGGAGCGAGGCCCATTGGTCCCGGTTCGTCCCACCAACCGGGACCAAAAGGTCCAGATGAACCGGGACCAATGGCCCACGTGGCCCGGCCGGCCCCCTGGACTCACGAACCGGGACTAATGGGCTGACCCGGCCTGGACCAAAGCCCTGTTTTCTACTAGTGATATTTCAGGTGCCTGGGGGCCCGAACGGTTGGAGATGCTCTTAACCATGCACAGGATGCCCCGTGCATGGTAGAACATTATTTCTCTTGCTAGCAATGCTAGTTGATGTCACGGCTATAAATCGATCAAGGTCAAAGTCAACCAAAAGCAAAAAATGACATGATATATAGTAGTAGTTAGAATGAATGTGCTGTATGAATTGCCTAAAACTTTTAAGGGTGTGTTTAGTTGAGTAACCAAGCAGTGTGGAATGACATATGATTCCATTCAACCGAAATGGAACGGTTCCATTTCTGTGTTTGGTAGAGGCGCTTGAGGAATAGAATGGTTTCAACTTGGTGTTTAGTTGAGGAGATGGAATGGGATGGATCTGATGCTAGACAGGGCCGGCCCTGGGGAGGGGCAGGGGGGGCAGCCGCCCCGGGCCCCCAAAATCGAGGGGCCCCCTCCCAGGGTACGCAGGTTTGTGATAGGCCATAGCAGCAGTACGTACGTTTTCCTACACATGTTTTGCTGTTGCCTTTTTTTATGGAGAAACTTTTGCTGTTTCCTTGGATCAGACATCAGGCCTCGTAGAGCAGCGGGATATACTGGGCCTGGCCCTGCACACGGACGACCTGATGATCGTTCCCTAAAACCCTCCCAGCGTAGAACGCCGTCTATTCCCCAATCGCCGCAAAGCCATCGCCGACAGATCCCAAAGGGCAGCGACGGAGGAGGAGCACGCCCTACCAGTAGGCTTGCCTTCAGGTTCTAGTAAGGATCGTCTGGCATCCTTTTGATCGAATCGTGTAGGGTTATATGGATTTTGAGATTTATACTTTTCCTTACCCCCGACTGAAAAACCTGTAGTCACTATGAGGATCTTCGCTTTGCATCCGAAAAATAGGAGCCATGGTACTGTTGTTTGATTATGAAAATTAGGAGCATGGGATGAGTCTATTGAAGTGGGATTAACCACTAAGTTGTGTCGAACTCGTTTGCTTAACTGGATAATCAATTCTTTCGTTTTGTTGCGATGCTGCAAAGGCATTATCTGAAAGGCATTCATATGATTCTTTTCCATAGAAAAAATTATCTTAGATGTTGAGGATCAAAGTGGTCATGATGTTTTTGGATCTGCATGCAAGTAATATAGTGAATTTATTGAATTTCCTATTCAATGATTTTCTCATATAGTTAATGAAATTTGACTCACCGGCCTCATTATATGTACCAGATGGTTTTAATTCTTCATCAAAAAGCAAAAAAAAATATCAAGAAAAACATGAATAAGGAGGCACAGGATGCGTTGAAGCTTGCTAAGGTATGCATTGCTGCCTTATTTGATTGTTTTTGTCATACTGTAAGAAGCATATGCATCCTTAAGATAGGTATATACATATTCACGTAAACCGATGTAAATGTCCCAAGTGAGATTCATAGTAAGGGCCCCATGTTCCAGCTCTGCCCCGGGCCCCCGAAATCTCCGGACCGGCCCTGATGCTAGATAGAAATTGTGATGTTTCATGTAGGATATATATAAATTTTCACATTAACTCGATTGCATTTTCAGTTGTAATATTTACAATTTTAGTCGTATTTCATTGGTATTCAACACTTCCTTTTTTAAGTTCTATCTACGGAAGAGCAGCAAACTAATCAGCCAAGTACAAAACAATGAGAGCGTTGCATACATCCTGATCTGGCCGGGAAATGTGTGGCCATCAAATCCAACCGAGCTTCCCGCCAAATCATCGCCACCACCCACAAGCTGTCCCAATTTCAGCCGCCATTGCACTGCTCTGCTTCTGCTTGTCGCTGACCTGTTGTTGCTGCTACGCTGCTCAAGATCCCATCCCTGGTAGAACGAGAAGTCTCTGCTTGCCACCGCAGCCTCATGCTCTTGGTTGTTGCAGCCACAATGCGCAAGATTGATCCCATCCGTCGCCGAGAAGTGCTCCGCCCGTAGCGCTGCTTGCCCCGCACTGCACATCCTCTCGCAGCTAGTCCGTCACCAGTAGGGCCGTCTTCAGAAATTTAAGGCCCCGGTGCGGAAAATAAATTATGCTACAGTTCACCTATTAATTCATTGGTATATAAACAATGTTTTGGAACCAAAAGCCCACTAACAAATTTCAACAATCTCCCACAAAGTCTCATTAGCACATCTCACCATTTGATTCCAAAACATTGTTTACATACCGATGCTTAGTGGAGATTGTGAAGTTGAACTTTCACTTAGAGATTTATACTGCACTAAATCACAACTTGAATAGTGGACTATGCCTTAAACTACAAGTTTTCTGCAAGACTAGTTTCACACAAATTCTTGACCGATACTGGGCTGCCGCAAGGCTTCCCCGCGGATGAAGCATATACGTCGTACTCCAGGGCATTTTCATGAATTTATTAGAGAACACCCAATTCTCACAGACTGCGATGTTAACAGTCAAATTCATATATGTGTGTTTCTCAGAAGATGTTCTGCAGGACAACATCTCTGCTTACCCGAATAAGCCACTTGAAACACATTAAGATAAGTATCAACCTGCCATGCAGATCAAGAGAGTATTGTATCTTCACGGAGTGGGATAGTTAATATAGGGATACTCTCCTCCCAACTAACCAACAACTTGTCTCTCACTTCTACTTCACGGGATCTCCGATTACATAGAGTGGGTTACCACTATGGACAACTCATGCGGTGGGTCTCAGACCTATCTCCATCGATGCATTATCTATCACATTACGTGATAGAACCTTTGTGAAGGGATCTGCCAAATTTTTCGACGTTTGGATATAATCCAACGTAATAACTCCGGAGTTCCTCGATTTTCTGATAGATTTTAGTCTCCTCTTCACATGCCTTGAGGACTTCATATTGTCCTTAGAATTATTTATCTTGACGATTACAGTTTGATTATCACAGTTCATCAGGATAGGGGTATTTGTTTTTCAACCATAGGTAAGTCCATCAAGAGCTCACGAAGCCACTCTGCTTCAACAGTGGCAGTGTCTAATGTTGTGAGTTCTGCTTCCATAGTTGACCTCGTTAAGATGGTCTGCTTGCAAGACTTCCAGGAAACAGCGCCACCACCAAGTGTAAAAACACAACCACTTGTGGCCTTAATCTCATCAGCATCAGATATCCAGTTTGAGTCAGTATAACCCTCCAGTACCCTTGGATACCCGGTGTAGTGAATCCCATAGCTCGCGGTGCCTTTCAAATAGCGCACAACTCTCTCAAGCGCATGCCAATGTTCATCTCCTGGTTTTGACACAAACCGACTTAGCTTGCTCATAGCAAAACAGATGTTAGGCCTCGTGGCACTCGCCAAATACATAAGCGAGCCAATAATCTGATAATACCTCAGTTGATCTCTAGCAATTCGTCGATTCTTTCAAAGCAACACACTAGCATCATATGGAGTTGGAGAAGGCATGCAGTCGCTATACCCAAAACAACTCAACACCTTTTTCACATAGTGAGACTGAAGCAGTGTGATCCCACCATTCTCATCTCTCAACAGCTTGATATTTAAGATAACATCAGCCACTCCTAGATCCTTCATCTCAAAACTGCTTCACCCCCACCATGGCGATAGTAAACACACTTGTCACCATCATTTACTACAAAGCCGGTAGCAGTTAATGTTCTTTCGAACTTCTCATGCCACTCCTTAGGAGCTTGTTTAAGGCCATATAAAGACTTCAATAATTTGCACACCTTTCCTTCCTGACCAGGTACTACAAAACCATCTGACTGATCCATGTAAATTTCCTCCTTCAACTCTCCATTGAGGAAAGCCGTCTTAACGTCCATTTGATGAACGAGAAGACCATGTAAGGCAGCCAGTGATAGTAGCACCCAAATTGTGGTCAGTCTAGCCACGGGTGAGTAAGTATCAAAGAAGTTGTCACCTTTTTTCTGGGTATAACCCTTAGCCACAAGCCGTGGCTTGTACTTTTCGATCGTACCATTAGGTCTAAGCTTCTTCTTGAACACCCACTTACATCCTACAGGTTTGCACCCATAAGGACGGTCAGTGATCTCCCAGGTTCCATGAGCTAAGATGGAATCCATCTCACTACAAACAGCTTCCTTCTAGTAGTCAGCATCAGGAGATGCATAGGCTTCTGAAATAGTCCTGGGTGTGTCATCCACAAGGTACACAATGAAATCACCACCAAAGGACTTTGCAGCCCTCTGTCTCTTACTCCTCACAGGAGTTCCGTTGTCACCCTCAATAGGATTCTCAACGTGTTCCATTGCAATGGTGGGTTCAGGAATTATAGCGAATTCCTCACTAGATGGAGTAGGTATCTCCTGGTATGATGAACTCGACATATCCTTCATAGGAAATATGTCCTCAAAGAAAGTCGCATCATTCGACTCCATAATCGTACCAACATGCATGTCGGATACCTAAGATTTTATTATCAAAAATCTATAGCCAACGCTATGAAAAGCATAGCCCAGAAGAACAAAATCCATGGTTTTTGGTTCAAGCTTGCGCTTCTTGGGAATTGGTATATTGACTTTCGCCAAACAACCACAAGTACGTAGGTAAGAGAGTTTCAATCTTTTCCTTTCCCATTCCTCAAATGGAGTCATGGTCTTATGCTTTGTGGGAACTCGGTTTAGGACATGACACGCACTCATTAGCGCCCCCACCATTCCTTGGAGAGACCCAAAGTGTCTAACATGGTGTTAACCATATCAGTTAGAGTTCGGTTCTTTCTTTCGGCTACCCCATTTGACTGGGGTGAGTAGGGAGGCGTCCTCTCATGGATTATACCATGTTCCGCACAAAACAAATCAAATTCATTGGAAAAATACTCTCCACCACGATCAGACCTAAGCCGTTTAATTTTTCGATCAAGTTGGTTATTTGCTTCAGCCTTTTAGTTTTTGAAGAAAGTTAAAGCCTCATCTTTTGATTTCAGATGATACACGTAACAATATCTAGTGGAGTCATCAATAAACGTCATGAAGTATCTCTTTCCACATTTTGTCAACACGCCATTCATCTCACAAAGATCAGAATGTATGAGCTCTAGTGGCGCCAAGTCTCTTGCCTCTGCAGTCTTATGGGACTTGCGAGGTTGCTTAGCTTGCACACATACTTGTCACTTGGAGCCTTTGACAGTAGAGATTTTCAGAATTAAATTCATATTGGCTAGCCGCATCATGCAACCAAAGTTAATGTGACAAAGTCATGAATGCCAAATATCAGACTCATTATTGTGGCAAACATTATTAATAACTTTAGTGCAAATATCTGACAAAGACAGGCGGAACAAGCCTCCTCTCTCATAGCCTTTTCCAACAAATCGTCCATACTTAGAAATTACAAATTTATTGGATTCGAAAACCAACTTAAAACCATCTCGACATAAACGGGAATCCCTAACGAGATTTTTATTGATGGACGACACATGATGAACGTTCTTCAGACGCATGGTCTTCCCCTAAGTAAACTTCAGATCGACCGTACCAACACCTCGAACGATGGCATGTGACCCGTTCCCCATCAGCACAGGAGAAGTCCCTGTGACCTGGTAAGAAGAAAACATGGAGGCATCAACACAAACATGTACATTGGCACTGGTGTCAATTAACCAATCAAGAGATTGAAATACTAAAAGGATGGTAGGAAGATTGTCGTACCTAGAATCCTTCATATCAGTATCACCGATGACAACATTAGCGGACTTGCCGCTCTTCTCATGTTCGCGCTCCTCAAAGAGGTTAGGACACTTCGGAGCCCAGTGATTAGGATCACCGCAGACATGGCAAAGTCCCTTCCCCTTCTTATGAGAATTCTTCTTGAAGTTGGTATAATGCGATGGCTTGTTCTTTGTATCAAACTTGCTGTTGCCCTGAGTTTTGTTCTTGTTGTTTTTGAACTTATTGGGCTGGAAGTTCTTCTTCTGTACCATGTGGGCACTAGAAGCTCCCTCAGCAACTCGAGCACGTGTGTCCTTTGCTCTCGCCTTCTCTTCAACATCAAGAGTACCAATGAGATCCGCAATGGAAAACTCCCGTCTCTTGTGTTTCAAGAAAGTATCAAAATTGTTCCACGAAGGTGGAAGCTTGGCAATGATGCCTCCGGCAATAAATTTGTCAGGCAACACACACTTGAAGTACTCAAGTTCTTTTGCGAGCGATTGTATCTCATGAGCTTGTTGTACAACAGAGCGCTGATCAGTCATCTTGTAGTCGTAGAATTGCTCCATGACGTACAACTCGCTGCCGGTGTCCGAGGCACCAAACTTGGCCTCGAGCGCAGACCACATGTCCTTGCCGTTTTCAAATGACATATACGAATCCACAATGGAATCATCCAGAACACACAAAAGAGCGCCTTTAAAGAGAGTATCGATCTTCTCAAAAGCTTCCAGTTGTGCTGGATTAAGATCGCCCTCGGGCTTGCCCTTGGTGGCGTCATAGCAGCCCATGGTCTGAAATCAGTAGACTGCTCCCGTGTGCCACCTCTTATATTGCGCCCCCTTAAAGTCAGGCGGTTTCAGATGCGCAGCAAAACCACCTGGAGTAAAATGCCTATAATCAGGTTTTTGGATTGTTGAAAATATGAGCAAATTACTACGAGAATTAATCCGAATAAACAGAAGATAGATCATGACTACAGTAGCAGAGATTAAACTAATCATGCGAACTAGCATAGCAGATGAACAGATCACATCTAGGGCACATACTAGAAACATGAATTCTACCACGATCTCAAACAGGAAGGATAGAATCACATACGGTGCAGCGGGAGCAGCACCGCCGGCGTTGACGTTGTTGCCCATGTCATCGAGGATGAGGTTGTCGAGGTCGGGGAAGAAGTTGTCGTTCATGAAGTCGTCGCTGCCAGCAGTCGCGCGAGTGTGCTCCCCAAAAACCTGATCGCCCCTCTCCCATACAGGATCATGAGAGGCGGGGTTCCGGAGGCCTGCCATCCCTTCTCCCGTTGCACGCCGAAAGGAGGGATGGAGAAGACTTGCTTGGCGGCGCAATGATCTGGAACGGTGGTGAGAAACCATACGAAGCGGCGGCGGCTAGGGTAGACGTCTGCCTGACTATATAGTGTGGGCCGGGTAGGTCGTGGGAGTAAACCCCACGTCCGAGTCGTCGCAATCCAAAAGAATCAGAAACGGTTCAGTAATTAATGCGTCTGTTAATTATTAATTAATGACTCAATAATTTTTACCGAGCAGCAAAAATATAGACAACATGCATAGCTCTGTCCTCGGCGGCGCGGCGCGGCGAGCGGGAAGGAGGAGCGCGCGTGTAGGTCTCCTCTTCTCATGCTCACACAAGTGGTAGAAGAGCTCACCTTATAAAGAGGTGCAACTCTCTCTCAACTTTCAGGGTGGGACTAAACTTTAGTCTCACTCACTCCACTCACATGTGTGCATGGATGGGCCAAGCGAATTTCAGAATTTTAGTTGGGCTTTGGGCCAAAAGCCCACTAGCAAATTCCAACATCCACATCACATATCTATCCATCTATTTCCAGTCTTATATCTAGGCCGATCTGCACTGCATTCTTATGTTGAGATTGTTGATAAAGAAAGGTGAGGATAATACATTAGGTGATCATTTGTATAGAACGGAAAATATATCTGACAATTATATACCTATCAATGATAATTTTCATGATGAACAACTAGTTCTTATCACAATTGCTAAACCTTGATTTGTTAATTATGCTAATTACATTGTTGCAAAATACATTCCACGCACTTTCACCTATCAACAAAAAAAACTATGACTTAAGATATTACTTTTGGAATGATCATCATCTTTATAAAAAATAAGTAGACAGTAGTATTATTAGTCATTGCCTACATGAAAATGAGCAAGAATAAATTTTAGGGGTGTGTAATCTTAGATGATCCTCATCTTCTGACCTCATTGATTTGCATCAACTATAATAAAACATGAATGTGTGTATCATAATGATGCGGAGGCCGGTGGTTTAACCACCTTTTTCAAAAAGAGAAAGCACCATCAGAAAGTCAGACAGGTAGAACATGACTGACTGCACACAAGCTAGGAGGCAGATGGTGGCGTCGTTCATGCAGCCGAATAAACTGTTCAGCTTTATTTTATACACATGGCATAGGTTCTAGCGAAGGTCGACGATTATAGAACACGACGCACGTGTGAGGCGAAGCAGGAATCAAAGGACAGTGTATATGCATCCTTATTTAATCTATTAGAGAGCATTTCCAACAGGCGCTGGAAATAAGCCGCGCGCCGGAAAAAACCGCATTATTGCGCACGCGGGGACGAAACGAGCGCTTCAGCAGACGCGCAATAATTGCGTGCGGTAAAATTGGTTCAGCGCGCGGAGGAAAACGGCATCGAGCGCGGTGTATTTGTTGTGCCCGTTTCCCGCGTGGTGGATAGTGATGATTTGCATGTGACTTCACCAACCGCCAGATCTAAGACCACCAAACGCTGGCGCTGCCGCCCACACCTTCCCCATTCGCTCCGATGACCCGTTGGTGCTTCCCCCGCCTATCCCCGCGCGTCGCCACTGCTTCCTCCACCTCCTCTCCTCGCCGCCGCCCCTCGAGCATACCAATCCTCCGACGAACAGCGCCCGGCGGCCGTTTGCAGCTCGGCGCCCACAAGGTGTTTGACAAAATGCTTGCGAGGTATGTATTGCTTCAACTTTATATTTTGTAGATGGATTTGGTGCATATTGTTTGTAGTTTTAATAAACTAGCTTAAATACAATATTGTAGATGAGTTCGTCCTACGCTTCTTCCGACGAAGAATTTGATATTCAAGAGGAGGACCTCGCAAATGATCCTAGCTATGCACGTCAATAAAAAGCCGAAGCATGGTGGTTCGGTTATGGATCGTCGGAAATTGTGGAGGGATAAGATCGATGCCCACAATAGATTGATGTGGTACTATTTTGTAGAGAATCCCATATACCCCGAGTCCTACTTTCGGCGCCATTTTAGGATGAACATCGAGTTGTTCAAACGCATTGTGGAGAAACTGGCGAGCCATGATCGTTTTTTCAGCAAAGGAGGAATGCCGCCAGAGAACTCGGGCATAGCACCTTTCCAAAGGTGACCGCTATCGTGGGTGTAAACCTGACAATAGAATATGGGGTATGAATGGAGAGGCAAGATCCTAGCTACGGTGAGATTGTGCACGCAAGATTTATGAGTTCAGGCCCTTCGCGGAGGAAGTAACAGCCCTGCGTCTTGGTGCCCAGAGGCTTGGTCGATTGGATTATGCGTGAAGTTACAAGGGGTGCGAACCCTTGTGCCAGAGGAGGGGGGTGGCTTATATAGAGTGAGCCAGGCCCCTCCGGCCCTCGGCTAACAGGGTTCAATGTAAGTTAAGACAGGGGCGTTACTGGTAACGCTAGCACTAAAGACATATAATTGATCATTAAGACTACGAGTGAATACACGACCGTTGCCAATCATAGTGTCTTTAGATCTTCTATACTCCGAGTGGTTTCTGATGTGGTCGAGTGATTACATCCTGGTCGACTAGAATTGGGTTATCCATGGTCGAGTGAGTTGTATCTTGAGGCGATTTCAGTCGGTAGTATCTTACTATCCTTTGAGTGTCTTTGACTATACGGCAGTGTCCTTGGAAGGGGTGCTTAGATTAGGTCTATTTCCCTACCCTAGGTACATGTCATCGTCATTAGCCCCCCAATGGTTCTGGGTCCGAGTGGAGATGGAGTTGAAGATGGTTCCGACCCAATTTTCGTGCTGCAGAAGCATTTTACTTGGGTTGGAGAACCATGAAACAACTTCGACTTCATGCTCAGTTGCCTTGAGCCATTCAGAGGTTGTTGAGTGAATTTTGCTGATAAGCTTTGACTGCTT
Source organism: Triticum urartu (assembly GCF_056163025.1). NCBI lineage: Eukaryota > Viridiplantae > Streptophyta > Magnoliopsida > Poales > Poaceae > Triticum > Triticum urartu. The sequence continues at coordinate 546,687,837 of NC_141877.1, forward strand.
GATACTGCATAAAATCCCTGGTATGATTGACTGTTCTGTCGTTTCCAGATCTCGCGGGATTCGAAATTTGGAGAAGCGCGCAGGGCGAAGAGGGCCATGGTAATCGGAGCGGATTAGGCAGGGGCGCCTCGATCCCTGCGCCACCTTTTTCGCCATGTATTGCGTGCGCAACTGTTGCGGGATTTTGACAGGATCGCCTGGGCCCACCAGTCAGTCACTCGGGGCACATGGCCATATAAGGCGTTGGGGCCGGGCTCTTTGCACAAAGCGTCCCATTTTCCCCGTTCTTCCTCTGCTTCTTTCTTCACTGCGTCCGCCTCCTCCCTCGACGACGCCGCCCCGTTCGAGCGCAACTCGCAGTAATGGCGAAGGACAAGACGGCGGCTCTGGAGCATGCGAAGAAGGCGTCAGCAAAGGCAAAGGGCAAGAAGACGAGCCGGGCAGGGTTGTCATCGAGATCCGGCCTGCCGCCCGGCTGGATTCAGGGCAACTGGATTCGCTCCATGATCCAGCAGGAGGATCTGGAGGAGGGGGGATTGATTCCCCATGGCTCCCGGCAGCTTTCGGAGGACGAAACCGAGCCGCGGCCGCAAGAGGGTGAGTGTGTCCTTCTCGCCACCCACATCGACCCCAGTTTCTCTTTGCCCCCACATCCATTCTTCCGGGGTTTTCTGAATTTCTTTGGCACCCAGCTTCATCACTTTTCTCCCAACACCATCACATACCTTGCTGCATTCGTGTCCATGTGCGAAAACTTTCTGGGGTGTCGACCGCACTGGGGTATCTTCAAGCACATTTTCACTTGTCGTTCTCAGTCTGTAAAGAAGGACAATCTGAGTGATGAGAGGACGCATGTGATCCAGATGTGTGGAGGTTTAGGAATCCAGATGAGGGGTAAAAGCACTTTCCCAGCTATGATTCTTCCCGAGTCAGTCAGAGGTTGGCAGTCGACCTAGTTCTATTGCAAGGACCAGCTGACTCATGGCCAGTCGACCAGGCTTCCCCCCTTTTCCATGGATCGAGTCGAGAAACCTTCCTCTTTGAAAGTGACTCCAGCTGAGAAAGTGGAGGTGAATATTTTGGTTGAACGAGTATTCAAACTTGTCCGTGATGGTGTGACTGGCATGGACTTGCTAGAGGTATTCCTCAGTTGTCGTATTCAGCCACTCCAAGCCCGTGACCATTCGATGTGGATGTACTCGGGCGTTGAAGACAACACTCGGATCCATCCAGAAGAAGTTGATGAGGAGACGGTGGCGCAGTGGTTGCAGGGCATCACTGGTAATAAGGACAACCCCAGGGGGTCTAGGAGGGTCCCTCCATTCGACCAAAACAATGAGCCAGATAAGGTTCAACTGTTTCCTCCCGGATGTCTTTTCGTTCTGACGTGTAATTACCTTTGAAACCGACTGACATCCAGTCAACTCTATGTCTTGCAGATATATACCGAGATGTATTCGATGCCCAACGAGGAGCAGGAGCTGGAGGGAGAGGCGAGCGGGGGTGACAGCGGCGACTGGCATTCTGAGGGAGGGGAAGACGATGAAAGTGACGACTCAAGCGGCAGTGAAGAAGTCGACTCCCCTCCTCGCACCGAAAGGCGATCCAAGCGCACCCATGATCCGGCAAGTATCCGCGGTAAAGCGACTGCGCAGACTGGACAGACTTCAAAGCGCACTCGGACGTTTTCTCCTGTGCCGACTGAGAAGGCTCCGAAACAGCCCAAGGTCGCGCCGCCAAAACCTCGGAAGGTCCTGCCTAAGATCAAAGTGGTTGTCCCCATTGCTTCCAGGTAATCTTCGAATTTGACTTCTTGGTTTGGCATGACTTGATGTTTGGTCGACTCACCTCGGAAGGCCTGACCCAGTGATTTTTGAAACTTGCAGTGCCGGTACTTCAGCGACTTCCGTTTACCGTGACGATGATGATTAGGAAATGGAGGATGTTGTCACTTCTAAAGCCAGCAAGACTCTTAACCTCTTGCCTTCATTCTGCCAAATATGCTTTTTTTTCATGGTCGACTGAACTGTGGTCGAATCCTTTGTAGCTTCGCAAAATGTTATTGAACTTCCTGATGATGATGAATATGTGCCCCAGAAGCCCACGGGGAGGAGGGGCCAGTGTTCAGGCAAGAAGATACCTCAGACGACACTAGTGCCAGAGCCAGTGATCCAACAGTCCGGAGACCTCTATCGGGCCTCTGTTACTTTTGCTGATCCCGTGTCGACAGAACGTCCTTCGGCGTCGATTGACCGCCCTTCTCCTTCACTTTTCACTACCTATCATGTCCCAGAGGACCAGATGAGCGCTGCCAAGGAAGCCATACGCCAGGCAGGCCTCATGAAGGAGCAAATGAAGACAGTGCGCGAGGCTAGCCAAGCGGCTTATGATGCCAGTGCAGCTCTCCAGACCAATGTCTAGGTTTGATGATTTCCGGCTGACCTTTACCTTTGATACTTGCTCTTGTTAGGATATGATATCTGAAAACCATCTGCACACCCACTGGGTGTTTGACTTTTGCTGGCTGTTCGATTGCATATCTACAAAACTTCCACTCGACTTAGACAAATCGTGTCGAATGAAATCCGGACCAGTGGGGGCACGCCAAGTGCACCCACTGGGTGTAGTCCCCGAGACCACGGTCGACTGCGGGCAGTCGGCTATGGTCTGAGAATGATTGTAGTGGTGTTGTTTTTTTTTGACCGGATGGACCGAGTCTGGTACTCAGCTAAACCAGTGGGGGCATGCCAAGTGCACCCACTGGGTGTTGTCCCCGAGACTACTGTTGAATGTTTGATTCTGCAGTAGACTTAGAACTCTTTTGATTGATATGTCTTGTATTTGCAATTCATCACTCGGAAGCGACTATCTTTCACTCCAGTCGACTGATATGTCTCATTGGCTGACCTCAGTGATCCTGTGGGCTCATATCTCAGTTTGCTGAAATCGAGAAGAAACAGATCCAACTCAACCTTGATCTAGAATTGGCCAAAGAGAATTTGAAGAAAGCACAAGATGAAACTGCTGGTATGGCAGGTAACGAATTTGCCGACTTTGGTATTAGATTGCCTTCCTGTGACATCTTTCCTTTCTCCTTTATGAACCGAGTGTTCGTTGTTTCTTTAGAGAAAATGGAGCAAGCACTGGCACAGAAAGATCTTGATCTTGCAGCAGCGCAGCAGGAGGCGCAAGAAAAAACAACACTTGCCGACACGAAGCTGGCTTCAGTCGGGAAGTTAGAAGGAGAAAACGCCAAGCTGAAGACTGCTCTTGATGAGGCCAACAAGGAAGTGGCATGTCTGAAGAAGGATAAGGGAGCTCTAAATGACAAGACCGAAGGTCACTCTCTGAAGAGAGACGAGCTGGAGGCATATCTGGGATACCTTGCCAAAAAGTTTTTCCTGATGCTTGAAGGTACCCTTTTTTTTATCCGACTGATTTGTTCCCGTTGACTCGCCATACTACTGTTGACTCATCATTTCTCCGCATGTGCAGAATTTTGCCAAAACTTCGAAGAAGAAACTGGGAAGATCGAGAGGAGCTTGGATCCCATCAACTCCCCTGTCAAAGACGAAGCTGCCATGAATGTGCTCTGACTGGAATCTCGCCTTACCAGCGCCATGGATTACATAGTCCAACTGAAGGTGGCGGTGTCACTGATCGACATTGTGCTCTGGCCAAGGGTGACATTTCAGAATGACCTCGAGTCCCTGATGACTCGACTTAACGAGATCCCTGGTCGAGTGCAGGAATGGAAGAAATCGGCTGCTCGATGTGGTGCCGATGTGGCTCTGTCTCTTGTTCGTGTCCACTGCAAAGAGGCCAAGGAAGAGAAGCTTGCAACCCTCAAGGTGGCAAATACAAAGAAGCATGACTTCCAGTCTTTCATGGAGACCTTCATCGAAGCCGCCACCCGTATCGCAGATGGAATCGACCTGGATGAGTTCGTCGAGCCTGCCAGCCCTCCTCTTGCAGAGTGAACAAACTTTGAGCTTTGATTAAATTGGCCTCGGAATGCCGAGTGATTTTGTAATCGTTAAACTCCTTCAGGCCTGGTGCCTGAGTACTTTTATCTGCAGTTCGGAAACTTGTGGGATTTATCTGAACTTGGTTTTTCCTTGAATATTCTTGCCTTTGTCTCTGAGTGGTACTTGTTTCCTCAACCGGAACAGACTTTGTGAGGAGAAGGCCACAGACGACCTGCACCTCTTCGTCCCTACGGATCAGAATGGAGCGGATGTTGTATTTGTGGCGTAGCTCCGAAGAGAGGGTCGTAGACGACCTGCACCTCATCGTCCTTGTGGATTGGAATGGAGTGAACGTTGTATTTGTGGCGCGGCTTCGAAGAGAGGGCCGCATTCGACCTGCACCTCGTCGTCCTTGCGGATCAGAATGGAGCAGACGCTGTATTTGTGGCGCAGCTCCGAAGAGAGGGTCGCAGATGACCTGTACCTCGTCGTCCTTGCGGCTTAGAATGGAGCGGACGTTGTACTTGGAACGCAGCTCCGAGGAGAGGGTTTTTCAGAAACTTAGGAGAGTACAGGACTGGAGCTAAGCCCCCGAGTGGGAGGATTACTTTCCACTCGGTAGGGTTTTTGCAAACTTAGGCGAGTACGAGATTGCAGCTAAGCCCCCGAGTGGGAGGATTGCTTTCCACTTGATAGGATTTTTTCAAACTTAGGCGAGTACGAGACTGCAGCTAAGCCCCCGAGTGGGAGGATTGCTCTCCACTCGGTAGGATTTTTTCAAACTTAGGCGAGTACGAGACTACAGCTAAGCCCCCGAGTGGGAGGATTGCTCTCCACTCGGTAGGATTTTTTCAAAGTTAGGCAAGTACGAAACTTCAGCTAAGCCCCTGAGTGGGAGGATTGTTCTCCACCCGATAGGATTTTTTCAAACTTAGGCGAATTGGATTCGCAGCTAAGCCCCGAGTGAGAGGCTTGCTCATCACTCGGCATGATTTTTTCAAACTTAAGCGAATCGGATTCGCAGCTAAGCCACCCACTGGGGATTTTGAACACATGTATAAGTAATAACAATCATTCATGTAAAACCATGTCTTTGATAAACAAATTGAAAGGTACTTCTTATTACATCTCAACAGTCTGAACTCTTAAGTATAAAAGTGGCGGAGCAGGTCCGCGTTCCAAGCACGTGGCTCGTCCTTCTTGTGCTCCACATCATACATGTGATATGCTCCATTGTGAGGCACCTTGGTGATGATGAAGGGGCCTTCCTAGGCGGGAGCAAGCTTGTGAGGCTGCTGCTGATCCACTTGGAGAACAAGGTCCCCTTCCTGAAATGCTCGACCTCTCACGATTCTAGCATGGAATCGACGAAGGTCTTGCTGATAAATGGTCGACCTAGTCAGGGTCATCTCTCTTTCCTCTTCCATAAGATCGACCGCATCTTGCCGGGCTTGTTCTGCTTCTGCTTCTAAGAAAAGTTCTACTCGCGGGGCATTGTGGAGTAAATCAAACGACAGCACAGCTTCGGCTCCATAGACCATGAAGAAGGGAGTCCGGCCAGTCGACCGATTTGGCGTTGTTCTCAGGCCCGATAGCACTGATGGCAACTCGTCCACCCAAGCACCTATGGCGTGTTTGAGGTCACACATCAACCTAGGTTTCAGACCTTGCAGGATCAAACCATTTGCCCTTTCTGCTTGTCCATTCGACTGCGGGTGGGCGACTGATGCGTAGTCGACCCGAGTACCTTGGGAAGCGCAGAAAGCTCTGAACTCATCTGAATCAAAGTTTGAACCATTGTCTATGATGATGCCGTGTGGGACCCCATATCTGAATGTCAACTCTCTGATGAAGCTAACAACAGTACTTCAATCAAGGCTTTTGATGGGTTTGACCTCAATCCACTTAGTGAACTTGTCGACTGCAACAAGTAGGTGAGTGTATCCACTCCTGCCAGTCCTCAGAGGTCCAACCATATCCAATCCCCAAACTGCAAAGGGCCAGACGAGTGGAATGGTCTTCAGGGCCGACGCAGGCTTGTGAGACATGTTTGAGTAAAACTAACAGCCTTCACACTTGTCGACTATGTCTTTTGCCATTTCATTTGCTCACGGCCAATAGAATCCCGCTCGGTATGCTTTGGCCACAATGGTCCGAGAGGACGCATGGTGACCACATGTCCCCGAATGGATGTCGTTGAGAATCATTCGACCTTCTTCTGGCGTGATGCACCACTGAGCAACTCCAGTCACACTTTCTCTGTACAATTGTCCTCATATTACTGTGAAAGCTTTGGATCGACGGACAATCTGATGTGCCTCATCTTCATATTCTGGAAGCTCTTTCCTAAGAATATATGCGATATAAGGCACTGTCCAATCAGGGATGACGACCAAAACTTCCATGATTAAGTCGACCACGGCTGGGACTTCAACTTCAGTCGGATCAGTAGAACTCTTAGGCTGCAGAGGCTCTTCTGTGAAGGGGTCCTCTTGAACTGACGGTGTGTGAAGATGTTCCAAGAATACATTGCTGGGAATGGGCTCTCATTTGGAACCTATCTTTGTCAGGTCATCAGCTGCTTGGTTCTTCAGTCGGGGAATGTGGTGGAGCTCTAACCCTTCAAACTTCTTTTCCAACTTTCTCACCGCATTGCAATAGCCAGCCATAGCTGGGCTCCTGACGTCCCATTCCTTCATTACTTGGTTGACCACCAAATCTGAGTCTCCATAGACCATTAGGCGACGGACGTCGAGTGAAATGGCCATACACAACCCATACAGAAGTGCTTCGTACTCAGCTTCATTGTTGGAGGAATCAAAGTGAATCTGGAGAACATAACTGAGCTTGTCACCTCGGGGGGATACCAAAACTACCCCAGCACCAGAACCATTCAGCATCTTGGATCCATCAAAAAACATAGTCCAATGTTCCGAGTGAATCTGGGTCGGTTGTTGCTGCTTGACCCACTCGGTGACGAAATCTGCTATGGCTTGCGACTTGATAGCTTTCTTTGCCTCAAACTTGATATCCAATGGAAGGAGTTCAATCGCTCACTTTGCCACTCGACCAGTTGCATCTCTGTTGTTCAGAATTTGTGATAATGGAGCGTCACTAACGACTGTAATTGAATGATCTAAGAAATAATGTGCAACCTTCTTTGCGGTCAAGTAGATTCCATAAACAAGCTTTTGATAATGCAGATATCTCTACTTGGATGGAGTCAAGACTTCAGAAATATAGTACATTAGGAGCTGAACTTTATAGGCTTTACCTTCTTCTTCCTGCTCGACCGTGAGTACTATACTGACAACTTGTCTAGTGGCTGCAATATAAAGCAGTAAAGGATCTTTGCTGATTGGAGCAGCGAGCACCGGGTCGGTGGAAAGTAGGGTTTTGAGTTCTACAAATGCTGCATCAGCTTCGAGAGTCCACTCGAACTTATCAGATTTCTTCATCAGTCGGTAAAGCGGCTATGCCTTTTCACCGAGACGAGAGATGAATCGACTCAAAGCGGCCAAGCAACCAGTGAGCTTCTGAACGTCATGCACATGCACAGGGCGTTTCATTCGGAGGATGGCGCCAACCTTCTCTGGGTTTGCGTCGATCCCTCATTCGGAAACGAGGAAACCGAGTAACTTTCCACCAGGAACTCCGAATGTGCATTTCGACGGATTAAGCTTGATATCATACCTCCTTACGTTGGCAAATGTTTTAGCGAGGTCAGCCAGCAGGTCGGAACCTTTACGTGACTTAACCACGATGTCATCCATATATGCTTCCACATTTTGATTGATTTGAGTGAGCAGGTGATACGTCTCCAACGTATCTATAATTTTTGATTGCTCCATGCTATATTATCTACTGTTTTGGACATTATTGGGCTTTATTATCCACTTTTATATTATTTTTGGGACTAACCTATTAACCGAAGGCCCAGCCCAGAATTGTTGTTTTTTTCCTATTTTAGGGTTTCGAAGAAAAGGAATATCAAACGGAGTCCAAGCAGAATGAAACCTTCGGGAACGTGATTTTCTCACCGAACAAGATCCAAGAGACTTGGACCCTACGTCAAGCAACCAACAGGGAAGCCACGAGGTATGAGGTAGGGGGCGCGCCTACCCCCCCCCCCCCCCCCCCCCCCAGGCTCACTCTCCACCCTCGTGGGCCCCCTGTTGCTCTACCGACATACTTCTTCCTCCTATATATACCTACGTACCCCCAAACGATCAGATACGGAGCCAAAACCCTAATTCCACCGTCGTAACTTTCTGTATCCACGAGATCCCATCTTGGGGCCTGTTCCGGAGCTCCGCCGGAAGGGGCATCGATCACGGAGGGCTTCTACATCAACACCATAGCCTCTCCGATGAAGTGTGAGTAGTTTACCTCAGACCTACGGGTCCATAGTTATTAGCTAGATGGCTTCTTCTCTCTTTTTGGATCTCAATACAAAGTTCTCCCCCTCTCTTGTGGAGATCTATTTGATGTAATCTTCTTTTGCGGTGTGTTTATTGAGACCGATGAATTGTGGGTTTATGATCAAGTTTATCTATGAACAATATTTGAATCTTCTCTGAATTCTTTTATGTATGAATGGTTATCTTTGCAAGTCTCTTCGAATTATCAGTTTGGTTTGGCCTACTAGATTGATCTTTCTTGCAATGGGAGAAGTGCTTAGCTTTAGGTTCAATCCTGTGGTGTCCTTTCCCAGTGACAGTAGTGGCAGCAAGGCACGTATTGTATTGTTGCCATCGAGGATAACAAGATGGTTTTTTTTATCATATTGCATGAATTTATCCCTCTAAATCATGTCATCTTGCTTAAGGCGTTACTCTGTTCTTATGAACTTAATACTCTAGATGCATGCTGGATAGCGGTCGATGTGTGGAGTAATAGTAGTAGATGCAGGCAAGAGTCGGTCTACTTGTCTTGGACGTGATGCCTATATACATGATCATACCTAGATATTCTCATAACTATGCTCAATTCTGCAATTGCTCAACAGTAATTCGTTCACCCACCGTAAAATACCTATGCTCTTGAGAGAAGCCACTAGTGAAACCTATGGCCCCTGAGTCTATCTCTATCATATTAATCTTTCAATACTTAGTTATTTTCATTGCTTTTATTTTACTTTGCATGTTTATCATAAAAATACCAAAAATCTTATCTTATCATATCTATCAGATCTCACTCTCGTAAGTGACCATGTAGGGATTGACAACCCCTTATCGCATTGGTTGCGAGGATTTATTTGTTTTGTGTAGGTGCGAGGGACTCGCGTGTAGCCTCCTACTGGATTGATACCTTGGTTCTCAAAAACTGAGGGAAATACTTACGCTACTTTGATGCACCACCCTTCCCTCTTCAAGGGAAAACCAACGCAAGTGCTTAAGAGGTAGCAAGAAGGATTTCTGGCGCCGTTGCCGGGGAGGTCTACGCAAAAGTCAACATACCAAGTACCCATCACAAACCCTTATCTCCTGCATTACATTATTTGCCATTTGCCTCTCGTTTTCCTCTCCCCCACTTCACCCTTGCCATTTTATTTGCCCTCTCTTCTCGCTCGCCTTTTTTTCCGCCATGTCTGAATCAAAAAGGGTTGGGGGTTCTCTCCAGAGTTTTAGTACTTTGGACAACCCTTCTATTCTCGCTAAGCTCATAAATAAGGATACTATGGAAAAACCTACCGGAGTTATCAATGAGAATCTTAATAATTTTGATGAAGATGATTCTGGAATTTTTCGTTATTTACTTGATGAATCTTTGAAAGATGCTTGGTATAGACTATTAAGGATCAGGGCTAGCTATGTGCCTCAATACCAAATTGAAGTTTACTTAAAAAGCTTTTATATTGCCCTTCCTTCTTCTTTTAAGCATGTATTAGATTCTATATTTGAAGAAGGTTTTCTTGAAGGGGATGTCGTAGACACTTATGAAAAAATGAAAACCATATTTGGGCACCCCATGAATGAGAAAGTTGAATCTACATCTCTTTTGCTCTCTTACCAGAACGAATCTATTAAAGAGATAAAGGCTATCCTAGATACAAATTTCCGTAACATACTTAATCTTTCCTCTACCATTAATAGCCATGTGCTTTATCGAAATAGAAGGATTAATTCTATAGATAGCAAGTTTGCTCTTTTCTTTCCTAAGACCAAAGATGGCAATACCTAGATCTATCCTTGCTTGTTATACCTAGCTAGGGGCGTTAAACGATAGCGCTTGTTGGGAGGCAACCCAATTTTATTTTTATTCCCTGATTTTTTCTCCTGTTTAGTAGTAAATAATTTATCTAGCCTCTGTTTTGGTTGTATTTTTTCTGTTTAATTAGTGTTTGTTCCAAGTAGAACCGTTGGGAAGACTTGGGGAAAGTCTTGTTAATCTTGCTGTAAAAAACAGAAACTTTAGCGCTCACGAGAACTGCTGCCATTTTTATTTGGAAAGTGCTATTTAGTTAATTCTTTTAGCAGATGATTAATAGATAAATTCCTCACGTCCAGCAATTTATTTTAGAATTTTTGGGATTCTAGGTCTTGCGCTAGCTACAGATTCCTCATCGTCGCGGCCTCATCCTCCACGCCACCAGCGCTACTGGCCTCCTTGGCGAGCTCCGTCCGCCGCCCTGGCGGCGATGTAGTCTAGCTCCGCCTGGGTGGTGTCCTGGATGAGCCGCGGCTCCTCGCGGACGTACCTCTCCACCAAGGTGTTGAAGAACTCCTGCACCTGATCCTCCTCCGGCTCGGCCCAATTCGGGTCAAGGCCGTGCGCATTGCAGTCCGGCATCATGGCGATGATGTCAGTTCGGCGAGAGTTGTTGCTTAGCGGGACCACCCCCACCGGCAACCCAAACAAGGGCCCCTTGGCGAGCTTGCCAGCCTTCGCCGCCTTGTCGGCCGTCTTGGCCCTGCCGTCGCGACTAACGTCGAGCTGCAAGAGCCGCTGGCAGAAGTGGGCGTGCCCCATCACCGTGAAGTTGTGGTTCAGACCGGGGCGGAGCCGCATGATGTCAGCCGCGTTGCTGAAAAGCCAAGCCGGCCTCCCCTTGTTGTGCATAGGAGCGATGCGGCGGCGGATGAAATCCGCCCCAATCATCTCCAGGGTGAGCCCAGCAGCGGCGAGGCGGTGGATCCTGGTGGTGGCGACCGTGAGCCTCCCGTCCTAGGCGTTGATATATCTCCGTCGTATCTATAATTTTTGATTGTTCCATGCCAATATTCTACAACTTTCATATACTTTTGGCAACTTTTTATACTATTTTTGGGACTAACATATTGATCCAGTGCCCAGTGCCAGTTCCTGTTTGTTGCATGTTTTTTGTTTCGCAGAATATCCATATCAAACGGAGTCCAAACGGGATAAAAACTGACGGAGATTTTTTTGGAATATATATGATTTTTGGGGAAAAAATACACGCGAGATGATGCCCGAGGGGGCCACGAGGCAGGGGGTGCCCCAGGGGGGCAAGCACGCCCCAGACCCTCATGGCCACCCCGTAAGGCGGTTGGTGCCCTTATTTCGCCGCAAGAAAGCTAATATCCGGATAGAAATCGTGTTAAAATTTCAGCCCAATCAGAGTTACGGATCTCCGGGAATATAAGAAACGGTGAAAGGGAAGAATCTGGGAACGCAGAAACAGAGAGAGATAGAGAGACAGATCCAAAATAAAAACCATACCATTATATTTGGCACAAAATAAATATTGATAAGACCTAGAATTTCAAACGTCAATTAGTTTGATGCGAGGCATGAAGCCCTACCGGAGATGGGAGGCGGCGTTGCCGATGGAGGTGAGCAAGAGGGCTGACCATGCAAGTACAGCGGTTAGCGCTCAAGAATGAGGTTTAGAGGGACAACAGGCAACAACTAGATGGAGGGGGCGACGAGGCCGCACGGGTGGGGAATGGCGGCGCGACAGGCACGCCTGCTACGCGAGACGTTGGCAAGAGGGCGGGTCGATGAGGGTACAAGGAGGAAGACGAAGGCGATAGAAGACGTCACGTGGAATCGATGAACACCATTTTTTTTCTAGGCAACATAGCCTCTCCCAAATCTACATAACTCTTTGAGTAAAAGTCACTTACGGTCACTGAAGTCGCTCGTTGTGTGCAAAAAAGTCAATTAACTCAGAAACTGCAATTTCAAGTTGAAGAAATTGTTCCATATGCACACAAATGGTCATTGGAGGCAATATTCTATGTATTATGTATTTCGCGACGTCGGGTGGAGCGATGTTTCCAGCGGGGTAGCAGCGGCCTACCGTGCTGAAGGAGTTGTGCATGCATGTTGTGGTAGATCTATGCCCTAGGAGTTGGTTTCACGAGACTTTTGTGCTAGAAGCTCTGGGCTTCCTTTTGGTTGGGGCACTACGGCTGGCAGGGCTGTGACATCATCGAATCGTCGGTAGCGAGAGTTGTGTTGGTTGTTCCCAGGAGAGGAGTAGTGGAGAGGGTTGTCTTGGCCTAGATCCAGCTGCCTTAATTAGGGGATCGATGGGGCCAATCCAAAGCCCAATGACTGCCACCGTAGTCATTGGTAGGCGACCGCCGGGTTGGACTCTCCTTCATTCAGATTCCGTCGGTTTTGCCATGTTGTTCACGGCTGGGGTTGCCTTAGGGTGGGGAAGGAGTGGCCTTCCTGCTAGTGCCTTCGGTGGGTGGCAATGCGTGCGGATTGGGATGTAGGCTTGGGGCCATGGATGCTGGGGCGGCAACCCCGAGAGGTGAGGCTGTGCCGGTGGCTTGTTGGCGAGCGGGCTATAGCGGTGGTGGCAATTCTTCTTGGATATGAGGGTAGCAAGAGGAGGAGTGGAGGATGATTTATGGTGTCATTGTGACTTCGGTGGTGGCGACTCCCTGACCAAGACCTGGAGGCCTCATGTTGGCTAGGTGGCCTTCCCCTTGGGTTGGATCGGTGCCCTTGGTACCTCGGGTGGCATAGGTGAGGGTCTGAGTGATTGTTTAGTGCTTATGCCACTGACGATAATACCTATGGGTGTCACTTACCTCTTAGGGGGGGGTGTCATTGTGGGTATCCTCTCCGTTTCAGGGTTCCAGATAAAATCCCTTGCCTGTCGTTGGGAGCATTTGTCAAGGAACTCATGTGCCATATGGTGTTGCAGCATGTAGACGTCTTCAGACTTGCTTTGATCCTGGCATGAAGCTTATTCAACTCTGGCATGGGGTGGATTCGTTGGTCTCCTATCTTTACACATGCCCTTGTAGTCACCATCCTCGGTCCTCGCTATCCATAGGCAGGATTGGTGCTCCAAGGCTCGGAGCGAGAGAGCATACGACTACCCTCTCCGGCAATGGCTTGGTGTGTTCGATGCAAGAGTCCGGTGGTTATCCAAGGCAGTGTGGTTCACTCCTACTCGGTAGTTTAGGTCGTCGTTTGTTAGGTGTCGTGATTCATATTTTAATGATTCGAGTTGGGGAATTCTCAACTTTATGTCAGATCTCATTTTTATGTTTTGGTCTACTTGTTTCGGTACTTTCTCATCACCTTGTACCGGTTCGACTGTTTGGACTTTATATATAATGTTGAATGAAAGCCTATTTCGAGAACCATGACATGCTTGATCGCTGGGGATGACCTAACACCGCTATCTGTCTTCTCTATCATTGTCACTCGGAGACAATGCTCCACCTCTTCGCTCAGTGCTTGTACATGTGCTTGATTTAGTATATGGCTACTGTGAATTTTAATCTTCCTGTTGTTTCCCTTCTAACCATCAACACCATATCCCTTCATTGTGGGTGAAGGGTGGACCGCTAGTTCAAAAGTTGTGTGAATGATAAAACACCATTTGCCTCCTTTGATGTTCCATTTGGCAAGAGAGCGATAGAAGGATCTTTAAGAGTTGAGCCAAATCATAGGGTGTGACTTTCCAGCTTGCTATGAGTGAGCTTCATGCTTGGAAGATGGCGGGCCTAAAGGGTGCAACGATACTATAATCATATTGATGCATCACCTACTACACAACCAACCTTGCCTCGAGACGAGTTTAAAAAAATCGGTTCTCCTTACTAATGTTGCTTTGAGAGAGCTCGATGAGGTGTTGTCTTTGTTGTAGGACTTTGGCCCTAACGACGACAATGATGGCAGTCCTGCTTCATGGGCGAACTTCTCCCCTAGGAATACCTATGCTCTTCTCACTACTGAAAAAGTCAAGAACCCCACCGGCCACCTAATTTGGTCCTCTAAGGTGCCTATCAAGGTACATATTTGGTTGGTTGTTGTTCAGAAACAGCCTCAACACCAAGCACAACCTCACCAGGAGGACTATAGCTCCTAGTAGCCTCCACCCAAGATGCGACGCGTCGGTAGAGGACATTTGCATTGCTTGACTACCATGCAAGTTTGGGGCACTTTACAGCTATGGGCTTCCTCCTCGCTGGACATGGGGCACTCTCTATTCTTTGGAAGATTTGGGACTCACGGAACACTCTTGGTCTTCTGTAATGAGGATCACACTCCTAAGATCACTATTAGAAATCTTGTAAATGATTTTTCTCTTTGGACTACTCGTTCTATGAAATGATATACTCCCTCCGTTTCGCTATGGGCTTCCTCCTCCCTGGACATGGGGCGCTCTCTATTCTTTGGAAGATTTGGGACTCACAGAACACTCTTGGTCTTCTGTAATGAGGATCACACTCCTAAGATCACTATTAGAAATCTTGTAAATGATTTTTCTCTTTGAACTACTCGTTCTACGAAATGATATAATCCCTCCGTTTCTTAGTATAAGTCTTTTTAGAGATTCCAACAAGTGACTATATACGGAACAAAATGAATGAATCTACACTCTAAAATATGTCTACATACATCCGTATGTTGTAGTCCATTTAAAATGTCTAAAAAGACATATTTAGGAACGAAGGGAGTACAAAAGATGGCTATTGTGTCTTGAGGACAATACTTGTCCTCACACGCTAGCACACTATCGTAATTTCATCCTTGATGCACCTGAGTAATATATTCAGGTGGAGACACTCCCTCCCTCCCCGGTGGTTGTTAAAAAATAATCTTCGCCTTGAGTGGACCGACTAGCAACCATCATGAGTCAGAAAACTTCTTTCATTTTTTTTCGTGTAACCTCTAGAGACGTCATGTAACTCTTGGACACGAATCTACTTACAAATATAAAAGATTTTTTTGAATATTTTTAATATGGACTACACGCGGACTAAAATGAGTGAACAAATACAGTAAAACGTATATGTATACCTTTGTTTCGGAAAAATAAATAAATTTAGACCATCTTATATTTGTGAACGGAGGGAGTACATTCTTAGCATTATCTTCTCGATACAATGAAATAGTACAACGGTACTGTCCTTGAATGAGATATGGAAGCTCACAGGCAGCGGGAACGGCACTGGCCTCGCGAGGCTCGCGTACACCGGCCAGTGGGGCGGGCTCGGCGCCGACGCCTTCGCCGGCCCGTTCGTGGTGTCGGGGACGCGCAACCGGTTGGTGGTCACGGGGTGCAACCAGCAGGCCACGCTGCTCGGGGAAGGCGGCAACGTCATCGTCGGTTGCTCCGCCTTCTGCCCCGTCACCGACACGTTTCTGAGCACGATCTCCCCGGAGGAGGTCACCGCGTGCGCCGGCGTGGGCTGCTGCGAGACGCCCATCCCCATCGGCCGCCTTTCCTACAGCGTGCAGCTCGCGGGGCTGGACCTGAACCAGGAGATGGACCTCCAGCTGCCTATCGCGGTGCGCATCGCCGAGACTGGCTGGTTCGAGGGCAACTCCGCCGGGCTGCTCAACAAGTCGCTCCAGGGCTCCTCCAGCACGACGGCGATCTCCGTGGTGCTGGAGTGGGTGATGGAGTCCAAGCGGCTCCTGCAACCCCAGGATACAGCGACGGGCTGCCCACAGGAGGCGGCGAGGAGCGTGTGCCGGAGCAGCCGCAGCGCATGCCTCAACGTCACCAACAACTACCGCACTGGCTACGTGTGCCATTGCGAGGAGGGCTACGAGGGCAACCCATACCTCGCCGGCGCCGGCGGATGCCCGACAAGTTCATGTGCTTCGGCATCTGCGCCAACACGCTTGGAGCGTACCAGTGCCGGTGCCCGCCGGGCTCCCGTGGCAACCCCCAGATCAAAGATGGCTGCGTGAAATCATCTCTAGGTGAGCATGTATAACACCACTGATGATGGTACATATGTGAGCTTGCACGTCAGGGAGACAGGAATTGCATTGGTTCTTGCTCTGAACCATGACGCATTTTCTCTCACGTTTTCAGGTCTGGGTGTCGGCATAGGAATCGGCTGTGGTGCTGGCCTTCTACTCCTGATACTTGGTGTCTTTTTTGTGACCCGGAAGCTGAAGCAGCAGAGGGCAAAAGTACTGAAGAAGAAATTTTTCAGGCAAAACAGGGGGCATCTGCTGCAGCAATTGGTGTCGCAAAAGGCAGACATCGCTGAGAGGATGATCATCCCCTTGGTGGAGCTGGAGAAGGCCACCAATAACTTTGACAAAGCTCGCGAGATCGGCGGAGGAGGGCACGGCACCGTGTACAAAGGGATCATGTCAGACCTGCACGTCGTGGCGATCAAGAAGTCCAAGGTCGTGGTTCAGAGGGAGATCGACGAGTTCATCAATGAGGTAGCCATCCTCTCGCAGATCAACCATCGGAACGTGGTGAAGCTCTTCGGGTGCTGCCTCGAGACGGAGGTGCCGTTGTTGGTGTATGAGTTCATCTCCAATGGGACTCTTTATGACCATCTTCATGTGGAAGAGCCTGAAGCATCATTGCCATGGGTGGAGCGCCTGAGAATTGCCACGGAGACTGCGAGAGCTTTCACGTACCTTCACTCAGCCGTGTCAATCCCTATAGTCCACAGGGACATCAAATCTCAGAACATCCTATTAGATGGCACTCTCATAGCAAAGGTGTCAGACTTTGGAGCTTCGAGGTGCATTCCAATCGATCAAACAGGGGACGCAACTGCCATCCAAGGGACATTTGGGTATCTAGACCCCATGTACTACTACTTCGGACAACTCACTGAGAAGAGTGATGTTTATAGCTTTGGCGTTCTCCTCATGGAGCTGCTAACGAGGAAAAAACCATGCTCATATCGATCGTCTGAGGAGAAAAGCCTGGTTGCATATTTCACCGCCTTGCTCGCAACAGGCGACCTTGCCAGTTTGTTAGATCCTCAGGTTGTGCAGGAAGGAGGCAAGATGGTTGAAGAGGTAGCCCTATTGGCAGCGGCATGCGTGAGGATGGAAGGGGGCCAACGGCCAACCATGAGGCAAGTGGAGATGACACTGGAGAACCTTCGAGTACCCCATGGAAATGTCGTGATGTCTGATATGGATGCACCAAGTTATGCAATGATCGAGGGTGGAAAAACGGAGGAGGTGAGCAGACAATATAGCCAGGAAGAAGAATATTTGTTGTCATCAAGATACCCGAGGTAGTGACTGTGTTCCTGTGTGATATGCACATGGATCAAATGGCTTGTATGCTTTATGTATTTTTTTTCTTTTTCATGTAAGGAAATAGTGAGGCTTGTATACAGCAAAGAAGACAAGTAGGAATAATAGTACGATGAATGCAAGAAAAAAGTAATAATAGGATCGATAAGGCCCGGCCATTTGGCTGTTAATCAAGGGACGTTGATCGGGTCAGTTAACTGCTTGTCTGCAAGTTGTGACTAGTCTATGCTAACCGATTGTCGTTGTCCTATGCCCTTGATTGGGGTGGCAATATTACAGGCCCAAAAGAGAGAGGACGCGGGACTTGCATAGTAAAGTCGATGCATGCACCTTGTGATTGGATAGATAGATCTGAGTTTCTTAATTAGGATTCTCTATCAAGTGGTAGCAAGAGGCCAAGAGTAAGCAGTAGCACACACTTGCATATACTCACATCGACTGATCTATATACTATATCACCAAGCTCCCTAGAATTGAAGGCATCACAGTCAATTATGGTCTTCAATTGGAATTTGGTCAGCCAATTTTGATCGGGTCAACAATTTCTCAAAACTCTCTCATTTAATATTTTATACAATATATTATGCTTCCTATTTTTAATTTTCATAATTAACTGAGGCTTCAATTTAGAATTGGTTCACTCGATTTTGACCGGATCAACAATATCTCAAAAAGCTCTCTCATTTAATTATTTTAGTTCTCTATGTTCCGTAATTTTAAAGCTCATTCATTCGACTGAGGTATTCAATTCTGGATTTGGTTTATGATTTTGATCGGTCAACGATTTTTCAAATCAATCAGTAGTAACCGGCCTATAAAACATGTATCAACTCCTCGCCAACTCCTATCACCCAGAAAAAAGCGCTACCATGTGATAATATACCACGAATATAGTACATGCAACCAATGATGAAAAAACATCCCCACATAAATATGGGTTGATTAGCGGCTAACACAGAATCGCACCGCAAAAGGCCCACCAAATAACCACATTATAAATCAACATAAAACACACTCCATCATCTCCCCCACTAGTCAAACTAAATACTCCATCAGTTTCAAAATATAAGGGTTATTATTTTTTTGGAAAGTCAATTTTCTTTAATGTTAACCAAGTTCAGAGCCAAAAATATCGTCATCCACAATATTAAACAAAAATAATATGAAAATTCATTTCATGATAAATCGAATAACACCAGTTTGATATATGAATTTTGATATATTTCTCTACAAATTTGATCAAACTTAAAGAGGTTTAACTTTTCAAAAAAGCAATACACCATATTTTTTGAAATAGAGTGAGTAAAGAAATTTAAGAATCCCAAAAAATTCAACGGCGCAGTAAAGCACGCCAACCCTTCTAGTATACACGAGGATGACCTTGTTTGAAAGCCCTCGTCACTAGAAGCACAAATATGCAAATGAAGCTTCAGTTGAAATTTTCATTTATAAGATAAATTTATGTCTAACTTGCAAACATAGTGAAAAAAACATGTGAGTGCAGCATGACGACACAATGGACCTATATCACTAAGCTTACTAGAATTGGAGGCCTCACAATCAATTAAGGTCTTCAATTGGAATTTGGTCACCCAATTTTGATCGGGTCAACAATTTCTCAAAACTCTCTCATTTAATTTTTTATAAAATATATTATGCTTCCTAATTTTTAAATCTTCATAATTAATTGAGGCTTCAATTTAGAATTGCTTCACCTGATTTTGACCGGGTCAACAATATCCCAAGGAGCTCTCCCATTTAATTACTTTAGTTCTCTATGTTCCCTAATTTTAGTGCTCATTCATTCGATTGAGGTATTCAATTCTAGATCCGGTTTATGATTTTGATCGGTCAACAATTTTTCAAATTAATCAGTAGTAACCGGCCTATAAAACATGTATCAACTCCTCGCCAACTCCTATTACCCAGGAAAAAGCGCCATCATGTGATACTATAACATGAATATAGTACATGCAACCAACGATAAAAAAATATCCCCACATAAATATGGGTTGATTAGCGGATAACACAGGATCGCAGCGCAAAAGGCCCACCAAATAACCACATTATAAATAAACATAAAACACACTCCATCATCTCTTCTAACGGTCAAACTAAATACTC
This sequence comes from Triticum urartu, assembly GCF_056163025.1. NCBI lineage: Eukaryota > Viridiplantae > Streptophyta > Magnoliopsida > Poales > Poaceae > Triticum > Triticum urartu. Next base: position 546,707,396 of record NC_141877.1, read on the forward strand.
CATCAGTTTCAAAATATAAGGGTTATTATTTTCTGGAAAGCCAAGTTTCTTTAATTTTGTCCAAGTTCAGAGCCAAAAATATCGACATCCACAATATTAAACAAAATATATGAAAATTCATTTCATGATGAATCAAATAACACCTGTTTGATATTATGAATTTTGATAAATTTCTCTACAAATTTGATCAAACTTAAAGAGGTTTGACTTTTCAAAAAAGTAATACACCATATATTTTAAAATAGAGTGAGTAAAGAAATTTAAGAATCCCAACAAATTCAACAGCGCAGCATAGCGCGCCCAACCCTTCTAGTATACACGAGGATGGCCTTGTTTGAAAGCCCTCGTCACTAGAAGCACAAATATGCAAATGAAGCTTCAATTGAAATTTTGGTTTATAAGATAAATTTATTTCTAACTTGCAAACATTGTGAAAAAAACATGTGAGTGCAGCATGACGATACAATGGACGGAGCATAGCATCTGTGCAATCTCTGGTAAAGATACTGTCGATGAAGATAGTAAATGATTGATGTGACAAGATTGGTGGAATAAGGGGCAATAAAATTCAATTGAATAAGCAACATGCATGAAATACAACGGGCCTGCATGTGTCTGAACCTCCAAGAAATGGATGGCCTAGAGTATCTCCACTCGCCCCCCCCCTCCCCCCCAACAGGCCTCCCAAGACATTTTTTTATCGTCGGCGTCTAAAAATTAGCCCAGTCGCGTCCCCAAAAGTCCAAATTTCTCCTGTTAGGGCCGAAATTGGCGCCGGCGGACTCAGGACGACCCGGCGCACTGTAAGGCGCCCGGGGGCACCGGTGGAAGCGTTTTTGGCGCGAAAGAACGGCGGGCCCGCTGAGTCAGTGACCAGCCGCGTCTCGTCTTCCTCGCGCCCTGTTTCCCGCGGGGAATCAATGGCAAGGCTGCCGCCGGTCAGCCTTCCATTGATTCCCCACGGGCGGCGCAGCGAAGGCCCGGCGACGGGCCATCCATCTCTCGCCACGCATACACATACGTCTACTACCCCCCGACGGATATAAAAAGCCACCCCCTCCTCACTGGTAGACGCACTCTCGCCCATTGTCCCTCTCTCGTCGTCGCCGCCCCATCCCACCTCTCTCTCCCCGACACCAGCCATCGATGGGTGAGCGTTTCCCCAGCGATGGTGCGGCGGCCAACGGCTTCGGCCGCCTTACCCTGCACAAGTGGGAGGCGCACCTCCTCCACCAGGCCAACTACCCGGCGCCGCCTGACATGCGCACTCCAGGGCGGTGGAGGCTCAGCGCCGGGGGCGTCCCAGTCCCTCCGCAGCCCGACGTCGACCATCCCGCCTACTTCCATGATGAGATCGAGCACATCCGGGCCTCCCTGCCGGAGGAGGTTCGCAGCCGCCCGGAGTAGGCCACCGGCAACCATGCCAGCTGGGCGGCGTACTTCCAACGCCGCCACGAGGAGCAGCTCGCCTCCACCAACAGCGCGCTGGTGAGGGGGCGCCACAATGCCGACGGCCGCCGCCTGTAGTGGGGCGTCCCCGGGTGGACGCTGCACTTCGTCCTCGAGCACCTCGAAGGCGGCAACCAGCCGCCGCTCAAGTACCCGGCGACCCCGGTGCCTGTCCCTCGCCGGAGCGGCGACGACATTTGGTTGCCGCGGCGCATGGGGGTGGGTCGTCCTCCTCCTCCCACTCCCACTCATACATATCGTCGGCGCTCGCCAGCGTCAAGGCCGAGCCCGTGGAGACGCCGCTAGGGTGGCGCACCCGCGGCGGCGCCCTCGTCATGAACGAGGGCGGCTGTGGCTCCTCTTTCTCCCGCCTCGTTAAGCCGAAGACGGAGCCGGGGCTGGCTGCCGTGAAGTGCGAGCATGACGACTTGGCCGCCGCCGCCGACGAGGCCACACTCAAGTGGGCGTGTGAGGACTACGTCAAACTGGAGACGGAACGCCGGTGTCGTGCCCTCGAGGAGATCTCCGCCCGATGCCGCGGCCGCGACGTGGGTGGCGTCATCATCCTCGAGGACGGTGACGATGACGTACCTCCGCCGAGAAGACGGAGGCCGGCGACGACTACAGCGCCTTTGGCGCGTTCTTTGGGCTGTAGGAGGGGCGGCGGAAGGCGGCGTAGTAGTTTCTAATTATGTTTTTAGTTTTGAGTTATGTTCTAAAGTTTTTATGTAAAAATATCAATGAAATCACCTCATATGTGTCGAATTTGGCCGAATTTTGTCGTGTTTGGCCGATTTTGGCCGAGTTTACTTTTCAAAAGGACGGCGTCTGGGTTCGACTTCGGGCGGCGCGGTTGGGAATCTGACGGCCCCCATGCCTAAAATATCGCCCGTGCGTCCTCAGGTGGCGATACACTAGTAGAAAAAGGGCCTGTTGTCCCGGTTCGTAAGGGCCTTTTGTCCCGGTTCCTGAACCGGGACTAAAGGGTCAGTACTAATGCCCTGTTTCTTTAGTCCCGGTTCAATCTAGAACCGGGACAGATGGGCCTCCACGTGGCCTGTGCGCGGAGTCCAGGCAGGAGGGCCTTTGGTCCCGGTTGGTGGCACCAACCGGGACCAATAGGCATCCATGCGTCAGCATTTCTGTGGCTGGGGTTTTTGTTTTTTTTGAAGGGGGGGGGGGTTTGGGGGTTTTGGGGGGTTAATTTAGGTGTTTCATATATTGTGTTAGCTAGCTATAATTAATAGAGAGAAGTGTCCTCTCTTATGTCCGTGCTTGGTCGACGCTATGTACTATACATACGTATAGAGAGGACTAGACACGCTAGCTAGCTAGTAAGCAAACGAAGGAAACAGAAGATCGTCATAAACATATATGCATACAGAGAGAAGTGATATCGACCACCTCTTCTTCTCCGAGAGATTGGTCGAACAACAAGTTCTCGTATATCTATCCGACACTACCGGCTACATATATACAATAATTATCTCTTACAAATATAATCTCCTAACATACGGACTCATGGTCCACATAGTATTCTCCGTCTTCAGCGATCACGTGGTCAAGAAAGAATGCCGCCAATTCCTCTTGAATTCTCGCATGCGAGCTGGTGCTAGGAGTTCACCCCGCTTCCGAAACATCTAATTTGAAGAAGGGGGTCAATACACACACACACACACACATATATATATATATATGAATGAATGAAACTCAGCACAAATGATGGTAATAAAATAAAATTGTGAATGTTGTTATTTACGCACTTCATATTGTTCGTCAGAGTAGCCCCGCTCACAGGTCGTGTGGCGGATGGACTCGCAAACATAGTATCCACAGAAATCATTCCCTTGTTTCTGCCACAACCACTTTACAAGAAATAGAGATCAATCAAACTGATAAGCAAGAATGCAAAATGGTATTGATGAAACTAGTGCTTGAATCAATAGGAGATGCGCGAAACATGCTACTACAGTACTTACTTTCGGGTGTCTAAATTGCAGCTTCTTCGGGAGTCCCGGAGCTTTTTTGGTGAATTTTTTCCAAACCCTGCCAGACAAAGAAAACAATTACTTGATATATCAGGAAATGAACAAAGTTGCTGATATGGTGGATAATGATCGATTTAACTAACTTCTCGAGCATTTGAGTCATGTCTGCATAGTCCTGGGGATCTTTTCGTCTTGAGTCTAAGACAGTTACTAGTCCCTGCTCAAGCTTAATCTCTAGGAGAATATAGTGGAAACTGCACACGCATGTATAACTCATCAATTACATTACTATAACCTTGACTAATATATAAGGGAAACCGAATACGCACAAGACAGTAACACTCACTTGAAGTTGTAAGGAAAGAGTATTATATCTTTGTTTTCATTTATTACCAACGATCATAGCAAGTTGGCCTCGGTATCTGCGGCATGAAATTTAACCTGAGTTGCATCTATGATATTTGTGTTAATGAACCCAATATCACCGATTTGTCGTTTCTTCAATTCGACGATCTTCAATCTGCATAATATAGTGAGGATAATTATAAATACATGCAATGAAAGAGCCGAGCTATATAGAGAGGCTTAATGACAGAAGTAGTACTACTTACAGACAGTAGCAGGTGACCGTTGCTTTATCGAGGGCCAATTGATTGAAAAACTGAAAGAACTCCTCAAATGGAACAGGCAAAAGATCAATTCCAACGAGGTCATGCTCCTTTTTAACTCTCACATACAAAGTACTCCTCCCCCCAGACTCTCTGCAGATTTTCAAGTACCAATCATGCAATCTTCGCATCATCGTTGATAGAGATCTTTCATCTTTGACGAGAGGCTTCCCGTACTCATATCTTTGTATCTGCACCTCCGTGAAATTATAATGTACATCATCGGGCAGGTAATCTCCAATATTGCTATAATCGGGCACCATCCTCGGATCATTAGCGATGATGTCGCTAGGCACCTTGAGCGGGGGGCACGATTGCTTCGCTTCTTCGCCGAGCTGTGCAATTTGTTTCCCAGCTCGTCGTTCTTTTAGCCTTTGATCACTGACAGTACTGCGCTCATAGTTTCCTTTCAGCGGAGACTTGGGTGGTTTTGTCAGGGCAGCCAGAGTGCGCTTCGCTTTCACCGGATCTACCTTCTCCTCCGGAGGTGGATGTTTCTTTGCTTTCACCCCTTCAAAGAAGTTCCTCACTTCTTCTCGCGCGATCTCGGCATTCTCCTCCGGGGTCCTCTCGTATGGTAACTTCTCTGGAGTCTTCGGAGAAGGACCGAATGTGTATGTCCTCCCGCCTTTGGCTGTACTGCTAGACGCCGACAGAGCAGACGGAGCGGTTGTCTTCTTTACTTGCTTACGAGGCGGAGGAGAAGGACTACGACGCGCCGGAGCAGCCGGAGCGGCGGCAGGTCTCTTCCGCCCTTGCTGACGAGGCGGAGAAGGAGGAGGCTGGCTGCTCGGGCGTGCCGGCGCAGGCGGAGAAGGAGGCGGAGTGCCGCCACGCGCCGGAGAAGGAGCCGGCCGAGTGCCCTGATCGTCACTCGCCGGAGGAGGAGGCGGTGGAGGAGGCGGAGTGCCCTGACTCGCCGGAGGAGGAGGCGGAGGCGTCCAGTTCGGAAGGTTGATGAGCTCCTTCCACCATAGGCATGGAGTCTTCAGAGCAGAACCCAGCCGAGTCTCCCCTTCACCGGTAGGGTGGTCAAGCTAGAGGTCCTCAAATCCCTCCGTTATTTCATCCACCATCACCCTAGCATATCTTTCTGGAATCGGCCGGCAGTGAAAAGTTGCGCCGGGTTCAGTAGGAAAAACAGAGCCAACAGCCGCCTTGACCTTCATATTAATCCATTGCGTCATAAGTTGGCAATTTTGAGACTCCGTGATAGCATCCACGGGATAGCTGGCAGGAGCCGTTAAGACATGCTCCGACTGAAGCAGCTCGGTGGAAGCCACGCTACTTCTCCGTTGAGATGGCGGGATAGCTTCGGGGGAAGCTTCGGCATTTCCTTTGCTGCGATTTGCTTCTTGTTCCTCTATCGCTTGTACCCTTGCTTGCAGCGCCTGCATTTGGGTCTGCTGCAATTTTTTCCTCCTCTCCTGGCATTTGTAACCGCCTGCGTCCGGAAACCCAACCTTCCACGGAATGGAGCCTGGCATGCCTCGTGTCCGTCCAGGGTGCTCAGGATTCCCGAGGGCCATTGTGAGCTCGTCGTTCTCTCTGTCTGGAACGAACGTCCCTTGCTGCGCTGCTTCGATATACTGCTGAAGCTTCTTGACTGGTATGTCCATTTGATCGTTCGTCCAAATGCACTTCCCTGATACAGGGTCCAAGGTTCCGCCAGTCCCGAAGAACCAAGTCCGGCAACGGTCTGGCCAGTTAATTGTCTCTTGTTCGATCCCTTTATCAGCCAGATCATTCTCAGTCTTGGCCCACTTAGGCTGGGCTACGAGGTAGCCACCTGACCCCGTGCGATGGTGATGCTTCTTCTTTGCAACATTTTTCTTGTTTGTCGCCGACATCTTCTTACTCTTTTCTGATGTCTTGTGGGCCACAAATGCGGGCCAGCGATCTCTGATCTTCTCATATCTGCCCTTGAATTCTGGTGTCTCTTTATTTTCGACAAACTTATTCAACTCTTTCTTCCACCTCCTGAATAGTTCTGCCATCCTCTTAAGAGCAAAAGACTTGATTAATTGCTCTTTAACTGGCTTCTCCGGATCATCCTCTTGCGGTAGGGTGAAATTTGACTTCAGCTCAGTCCAAAGATCATTTTTCTGCATATCATTGACATAAGACACCTCAGGGACTTATGTAGCCGGCTTTAACCATTGCTGGATGCTGATCGGGATCTTGTCCCTAACCAAAACCCCGCACTGAGCAACAAATGCTCTCTTTGTCCGGAGGGGTTCAATTGGTTGGCCGTCGGGCACGATTGCTATGATCTCAAACTTTTCATCCGTGCTCAACTTTTTCTTCGGGCCTCGTCTCTTTACCGAAGTTGTGCTCGATCCGGAGGGCTAGAAAAGAGAACAAAGACTTAATTAATATGTGTACATACCAAAACAATGAATGCATCAATTAGCTAGTCAGCAGAAGCTTAACTAATATATATACCTGGCCGGACTCGGTTCGGTCACCGGAGACGTCATCACGGCCTCCTTCTTGCACCGGCATTGGGTCACCGGAGCCGTCCTCACGGTCTCCTTCTTGCACCGGCATTAGGTCACCGGAGCCATCATAATCATAGCCAGCTGCTTCCAGACCATCGGTGTCGTTGAGAAACAACAAGCAGACGGCATCACTTCCTCATGCGATTATGTCCCCCAACAACTCTTCTTGTACTTCGTCTCGGGCGTGTCCATAGTTTCTACAAATATTTACAACATGGCAATTATTATTCAAACATGACAGATGGAAATATTAGTGGCAAATGTAGAACTAATATTAATTAGTGGCCTCGACGCTGCTTCTCTAGGGTTTGGGGTGGCCTCAACGCTGCTTCTCTAGGGTTTGGGGTGGCCTCGACAATGCTTCAAGGATAAAAAAAGAAGAGGAAGAAGAAAAAAAAGAGGAGAAGAAAGAATAGAGGAGTAAACTCCTCTATTCTTTCTTCTCCTCTTTTTTCTTCTTCTTCCTCTTTTTTTTATCGGGAACGAGGGTTGTCGAGGGTCACCGAGCGGTAGAGGAAACCCTAAATAGCAAGTATCGTGGGTGTGAGATACATGTGGCCGTCGGTGTCGGACACTACATCCACGTCCCACAAGTGACGTGGGCGTCGAAGCCCGCGTCACTTGTGGGACGTGGATGTAGTGTCCGACACCGACGGCCACATGTATCTCACATCGACGATACTTGCTATTTAGGGTTTCCTCTACCGCTCGGCGACCCTGACCCTCGACGACCCTCATTCCCGATAAAATAAAGAGGAAGAAGAAGAAAAAAAAAGAGAAGAAGAAATCTTTCTTCTCCTCTTTTTTTCTGCTTCTTCCTCTTTTTTTATCGGAAACGAGGGTTGTCGAGGGTCGCCGTACGGTAGAGGAAACCCTAAATAGCAAGTATCGTGGGTGTGAGATACATGTGGCCGTCGGTGTCAGACACTATATCCACGTCCCACAAGTGACGTGGGCATCGAAGCCCGCGTCACTTGTGGGACGTGGATGTACTGTCCGACACCGACGGTCACATGTATCTCACACGAACGACACTTGCTATTTAGGGTTTCCTCTACCGCTCGGCGACCCTCGACGACCTCTCCTCTATTCTTTCTTCTCCTCTTTTTTTTCTTCTTCCTCTTTTTTAATCCTCTTCTTCCTCTCATGTTCGACGACCCTAGACCCCCTCTCGGCCCTCGACCCCTCGGCGACCATCGACCCCCTCTCGACCCTCGACCCCTCGGCGACCCTCGTTCCCGATAAAAAAAGAGGAAGAAGAAGAAAAAAAAGAGGAGAAGAACTCCTCTATTCTTTCTTCTCTTTTTTTTTCTTTTTCCTCTTCTTTTTTATCCTTTTCTTCCTCTCATGTTCGGCGACCCTCGACGACTTCTTCTCCTCTATTCTTTCTTCTCCTCTTTTTTTTCTTCTTCCTCTTTTTTAATCCTCTTCTTCCTCTCATGTTCGACGACCCTAGACCCCCTCTCGGCCCTCGACCCCTCGGCGACCGTCGACCCCCTCTCGACCCTCGTTCCCGATAAAAAAAGAGGAAGAAGAAGAAAAAAGAGAGGAGAAGAACTCCTCTATTCTTTCTTCTCCTCTTTTTTTTTCTTCTTCCTCTTCTTTTTTATCCTTTTCTTCCTCTCATGTTCGACGACCCCCTCTCGACCCCCTCTCGACCCTCATATATAAAACATTTTCTTCCTTCTTCTTCCTTCTATTCCTTCTTCCTAAATATATAAAACTTTTTTTGAAATAAAACTAACCTAAAATGTACTAAATCAGAGAACATATATAGATAAAACTTTTCTAATAAAAAAATCTGGGCCTACTGGGCCTCCTGCGGGCCTGAATCCTGGCCCATGGTAGGGTTTCTAGTCGTATTCAGGCCGTGGGGGCCCAGTAGGTGGCACTTTTTTTTTCCTTTGTTGCTTTATTTATTTTATTTTGTTTCTACTTACAACAAAATACTTATTGTTGCTATTTTTTCCATTTTTTTGTTTTGTTTTCTGAATTATTTATTTTCTTTTGTTTTTTTTCTTTATATTTTAATTCTTTTTTGCTTTTAGTTTCAAAAAAATTATGAACTTTCTGTTAGTGCCATTAGTTTTCAAATTTGAAAACATTTTTTTAGTTTTTTTGTTTTCTTTGTTGCTTTATTTATTTTATTTTGTTTCTACTTACAACAAAATACTTATTGTTGCTATTTTTTCCAGTTTTGTTTTGTTTTCTGCATTATTTATTTTCTTTTGTTTTTTTGCTTTATTTTTTTATTCTTTTTGCTTTTAGTTTTAGAAAAATTATAAACTTTCTGTTAGTGCCATTAGTTTTCAAATTTGAAAACACTTTTTTAGTTTTTTTAGTTTTTTTGTTGCTTTATTTATTTTATTTTGTTTCTATTTACAAAAAATACTTATTGTTGCTATTTTTTTGTTTTCCATATTTTTTGTTTTGTTTTCTACATTATTTTTTTTCTTTTGTTTTTTGTTTTATTTTTTATTTCTTTTTGCTTTTAGGTCAGCAAAATTATAAACTTTCTGTTATTGCATTAGTTTTAGAAAAATTATAAACTTTCTATTAGTGCCATTAGTTTTCAAATTTGAATAGTTAAAATTTGAATTTCTTTGAAATCTGTGTGAATCACAAGTTTGTGATTAACTTTACTAAAAAATGAACATAGATGCACCTATAGAGAAAATTTGACCTAAATTCATAGTTTTCAAATGAACTCTGAAAAAGTTGGCATAGCATACTCGTGTGTTACAAAGTTGGCATGGTATCATCATAATAGTTGCGAGAGAAAGTATTCACTTTTTCTTCGCTTGTGTCATTTGCTTATTGCGCCGTAACCATGGATAATCTTCATCGTTTATCAGGATGCTTGGGTCAGCCTTGACATTGAAGGAAGGAATTTCATGAAACTTTTCATAATCTTCAGACATGTCTGTCTTGCCGTCCACTCCCAGGATGTCCCTTTTTCCTGAAAGAACTATGTGGCGCTTTGGCTCATCGTATGATGTATTCGCTTCCTTATCTTTTCTTTTTCTCGATTTGGTAGACATGTCCTTCACATAGATAACCTGTGTCACATCATTGGCTAGGACGAACGGTTCATCAGTGTACCCAAGATTTTTCAGATCCACTGTTGTCATTCCATACTGTGGGTCTACCTGTACCCCGCCGCCTGACAGATTGACCCATTTGCACTTAAACAAAGGGACCTTAAAATCATGTCTGTAGTCAAATTCCCATATGTCCACTATGTAACCATAATATGTGTCCTTTCCGCTCTCGGTTGCTACATCAAAGCGGACACCGCTGTTTTGATTGGTGCTCTTTTGATCTTGGGCGATCGTGTAAAATGTATTCCCATTTATCTCGTATCCTTTGTAAGTCAATACAGTCAAAGATGGTCCCCTGGACAACAAGTACAACTCATCACAAACAGTGTTGTCACCTCTGAGACGTGTTTCCAACCAACTGCTGAAAGTCCTGATGTGTTCACATGTAATCCAGTCGTCACACTGCTCCGGGTGTTTGGAGCGCAGACTGTTCTTGTGTTCATCGACATACGGGGTCACCAAGGTAGAGTTCGGTAGAACTGTGTAGTGTGCTTGAGACCAAGAATATCCGTCCCTGCATATTATTGACTCTCTTCCAATAGTGCCTTTTCCAATCAGTCTCCCCTCATACCGCGATTTAGGGAGACCTATCTTCTTAAGGCCAGGAATGAAGTCAACACAAAACCCAATGACATCCTTTGTTTGATGGCCCATGGAGATGCTTCCTTCTGGCCTAGCGCCGTTACGGACATATTTCTTTAGGACTCCCATGAACCTCTCAAAGGGGAACATATTGTGTAGAAATACGGGCCCCAGGATGACAATCTCGTCGACTAGATGAACTAGGAAGTGCGTCATGATATTGAAGAAGGATGGTGGGAACACCAACTCGGAACTGACAAGACATTGCGCCACATCACTCCTTAGCCTTGGTACGATTTCTGGATCGATCACCTTCTTAGAGATTGCATTGAGGAATGCACATAGCTTCACAATGGCTAATCGGACGTTTTCCGGTAGAAGCCCCCTCAATGCAACCGGAAGCAGTTGCGTCATAATCACGTGGCAGTCATGAGACTTTAGGTTCTGAAACTTTTTCTCTGGCATATTTATTATTCCCTTTATATTCGACGAGAAGCCAGTCGTGACCTTCATACTGAGCAGGCATTCAAAGAAGATTTCTTTCTCTTCTTTCGTAAGAGCGTAGCCGTCAGGACCTTTATACTGCTTCGGAGGCATGCCGTCTTTTTCGTGCAAACGTTGCAGGTCCTCCCGTGCCTCAGGTGTATCTTTTGTCTTCCCATACACGCCCAAGAAGCCTAGCAGGTTCACGCAAAGGTTCTTCGTCACGTGCATCACGTCGATTGAAGAGCGGACCTCTAGGTCTTTCCAGTAGGGTAGGTCCCAAAATATAGATTTCTTCTTCCACATGGGTGCGTGTCCCTCAGCGTCATTCGGAACAGCTAGTTCACCGGGACCCTTTCCAAAGATTACGTGTAAATCATTGACCATAGCAAGTACGTGATCACCGGTACGCATGGCGGGCTTCTTCCGGTGATCTGCCTTGCCTTTGAAATGCTTGCCTTTCTTTCGACATTGATGGTTGGTCGGAAGAAATCGATGATGGCCCAGGTACACATTCTTCCTGCATTTGTCCAGGTATATACTTTTAGTGTCATCTAAACAGTGCGTGCATGCATGGTATCCTTTGTTTGTCTGTCCTGAAAGGTTACTGAGAGCGGGTCAATCGTTGATGGTCATGAACAGCAACGCCTTTAGGTTAAATTCCTCCTGTCTGTGCTCATCCCACGTACGTACATCGTTTCCACTCCACAGCTGTAAAAGTTCTTCAACTAATGACCTTAGGTACACATCAATGTCGTTGCCGGGTTGCTTAGGGCCTTGGATAAGAACTGGCATCATAATGAACTTCCGCTTCATGCACATCCAAGGAGGAAGGTTATACATACATAGAGTCACGGGCCAGGTGCTGTGCTTGCTGCTCTGCTCCCCGAAAGGATTAATGCCATCTGCGCTTAAAGCAAACCATACATTCCTTGGGTCCTTTGCAAACTCATCCCAGTACTTTCTCTCGATTTTTCTCCACTGCGACCCGTCAGCGGGTGCTCTCAACTTCCCATCTTTCTTTCAGTTCTCACTGTGCCATCACATCAACTTGGCATGCTCTTCGTTTCTGAACATACGTTTCAACCGTGGTATTATAGGAGCATACCACGTCACCTTCGCAGGAACCCTCTTCCTGGGGGGCTCGCCGTCAACATCACCAGGGTCATCTCGTCTGATCTTATACCGCAATGCACCGCATACCGGGCATGCGTTCAGATCCTTGTATGCACCGTGGTAGAGGATGCATTCATTAGGGCATGCATGTATCTTCTCCACCTCCAATCCTAGAGGGCATACGACCTTCTTTGCTGCGTATGTACTGTCGGGCAATTCGTTATCCTTTGGAAGCTTCTTCTTCTTCGCCGTCTTCCATCATAACCCTTATTTCTCCGTGCCTCGTCCAAACATTATAGTGTGGTATGAAACCCTTGTAAAGCAGGTGGGAGTGAAGGATTTTCCGGTTAGAGTAAGACCTCGTATTCCCACATTCAGTGCATGGACAACACATAAAACCATTCTGCTTGTTTGCCTCAGCCGCATCGAGAAACTCATGCACACCCTTAATGTACTCGGAGGTGTGTCTGTCACCGTACATCCATTGCCGGTTCATCTGCGTGCATTATATATAATTAAGTGTCCAAATTAATAGAAGTTCATCATCACATTAAAACCAAAGTGCATACATAGTTCTCATCTAACAACATGTAGCTCTCCAGAGCATCTAATTAATTAAACCATACATTGAAACTATGTAAAACATTTCAATGCGAAAACAAATGCGATCAAAATCGCAACCAAGGTAACAATTGATCCAACGGCATAATGATACCAAGCCTCGGTATGAATGACATATTTTCTAATCTTTCTAATCTTCAAGCGCATTGCATCCATCTTGATCTTGTGATCATCGACGACATCCGCAACATGCAACTCTACTATCATCTTCTCCTCCTCAATTTTTTTTTATTTTTTCCTTCAACAAATTGTTTTCTTCTTCAACTAAATTTAACCTCTCGATAATAGGGTCGGTTGGCATTTCCGATTCACATACATCCTACATAAATAAAATCTATGTGACGTTGGTCGACATAATTTTGATAAACAATAAATGAACCAATAGTTATAAAGATAATATATATACCACATCCGAATCATAGACAGGACGAGGGCCGACGGGGGCGGATACCAAAACCATCGCACTATATAAGATGCAATAATAAAAGTAAGAAAATAATACAAGTATCTATGTAAACATACAAGTAAGAATATTTTTCCTTTCAGAAAGAAGATAAGAACAAGAGGCTCACCACGGTGGTTCCGGCGATGAGCTCGGCGCGGGTGATCGACGGCGGTGAAGACGGGGACGGGGCGTGACAGAACGCTAAATCTAGACAAATATTGAGGAAAATGGAGCTTGGAGGTCGAGCTTGGAGTGGAGAAAGCTTAAGTAGTGTGGCTCGGGCATTCCATCGAACACCTTGTATGCATAGGAGGTGAGCTAGAGCACCACCAAGCCCTCTCCCCCTCGGCCAGAAAAAAACAGAGCAGTGTGCTCTGCTCTTACGCGAGGGGGTATATATAGGCACCTCATTGGTCCCGGTTGGTGGCATGAACTGGGACTAAAGGGGAGCCTTTGGTCCCGGTTCAAGCCACCAACCGGGACCAATGGTGGTGGGCTAGGAGCGAGGCCCATTGGTCCCGGTTCGTCCCACCAACCGGGACCAAAAGGTCCAGATGAACCGGGACCAATGGCCCACGTGGCCCGGCCGGCCCCCTGGACTCACGAACCGGGACTAATGGGCTGACCCGGCCTGGACCAAAGCCCTGTTTTCTACTAGTGATATTTCAGGTGCCTGGGGGCCCGAACGGTTGGAGATGCTCTTAACCATGCACAGGATGCCCCGTGCATGGTAGAACATTATTTCTCTTGCTAGCAATGCTAGTTGATGTCACGGCTATAAATCGATCAAGGTCAAAGTCAACCAAAAGCAAAAAATGACATGATATATAGTAGTAGTTAGAATGAATGTGCTGTATGAATTGCCTAAAACTTTTAAGGGTGTGTTTAGTTGAGTAACCAAGCAGTGTGGAATGACATATGATTCCATTCAACCGAAATGGAACGGTTCCATTTCTGTGTTTGGTAGAGGCGCTTGAGGAATAGAATGGTTTCAACTTGGTGTTTAGTTGAGGAGATGGAATGGGATGGATCTGATGCTAGACAGGGCCGGCCCTGGGGAGGGGCAGGGGGGGCAGCCGCCCCGGGCCCCCAAAATCGAGGGGCCCCCTCCCAGGGTACGCAGGTTTGTGATAGGCCATAGCAGCAGTACGTACGTTTTCCTACACATGTTTTGCTGTTGCCTTTTTTTATGGAGAAACTTTTGCTGTTTCCTTGGATCAGACATCAGGCCTCGTAGAGCAGCGGGATATACTGGGCCTGGCCCTGCACACGGACGACCTGATGATCGTTCCCTAAAACCCTCCCAGCGTAGAACGCCGTCTATTCCCCAATCGCCGCAAAGCCATCGCCGACAGATCCCAAAGGGCAGCGACGGAGGAGGAGCACGCCCTACCAGTAGGCTTGCCTTCAGGTTCTAGTAAGGATCGTCTGGCATCCTTTTGATCGAATCGTGTAGGGTTATATGGATTTTGAGATTTATACTTTTCCTTACCCCCGACTGAAAAACCTGTAGTCACTATGAGGATCTTCGCTTTGCATCCGAAAAATAAGAGCCATGGTACTGTTGTTTGATTATGAAAATTAGGAGCATGGGATGAGTCTATTGAAGTGGGATTAACCACTAAGTTGTGTCGAACTCGTTTGCTTAACTGGATAATCAATTCTTTCGTTTTGTTGCGATGCTGCAAAGGCATTATCTGAAAGGCATTCATATGATTCTTTTCCATAGAAAAAATTATCTTAGATCTTGAGGATCAAAGTGGTCATGATGTTTTTGGATCTGCATGCAAGTAATATAGTGAATTTATTGAATTTCCTATTCAATGATTTTCTCATATAGTTAATGAAATTTGACTCACCGGCCTCATTATATGTACCAGATGGTTTTAATTCTTCATCAAAAAGCAAAAAAAAATATCAAGAAAAACATGAATAAGGAGGCACAGGATGCGTTGAAGCTTGCTAAGGTATGCATTGCTGCCTTATTTGATTGTTTTTGTCATACTGTAAGAAGCATATGCATCCTTAAGATAGGTATATACATATTCACGTAAACCGATGTAAATGTCCCAAGTGAGATTCATAGTAAGGGCCCCATGTTCCAGCTCTGCCCCGGGCCCCCGAAATCTCCGGACCGGCCCTGATGCTAGATAGAAATTGTGATGTTTCATGTAGGATATATATAAATTTTCACATTAACTCGATTGCATTTTCAGTTGTAATATTTACAATTTTAGTCGTATTTCATTGGTATTCAACACTTCCTTTTTTAAGTTCTATCTACGGAAGAGCAGCAAACTAATCAGCCAAGTACAAAACAATGAGAGCGTTGCATACATCCTGATCTGGCCGGGAAATGTGTGGCCATCAAATCCAACCGAGCTTCCCGCCAAATCATCGCCACCACCCACAAGCTGTCCCAATTTCAGCCGCCATTGCACTGCTCTGCTTCTGCTTGTCGCTGACCTGTTGTTGCTGCTACGCTGCTCAAGATCCCATCCCTGGTAGAACGAGAAGTCTCTGCTTGCCACCGCAGCCTCATGCTCTTGGTTGTTGCAGCCACAATGCGCAAGATTGATCCCATCCGTCGCCGAGAAGTGCTCCGCCCGTAGCGCTGCTTGCCCCGCACTGCACATCCTCTCGCAGCTAGTCCGTCACCAGTAGGGCCGTCTTCAGAAATTTAAGGCCCCGGTGCGGAAAATAAATTATGCTACAGTTCACCTATTAATTCATTGGTATATAAACAATGTTTTGGAACCAAAAGCCCACTAACAAATTTCAACAATCTCCCACAAAGTCTCATTAGCACATCTCACCATTTGATTCCAAAACATTGTTTACATACCGATGCTTAGTGGAGATTGTGAAGTTGAACTTTCACTTAGAGATTTATACTGCACTAAATCACAACTTGAATAGTGGACTATGCCTTAAACTACAAGTTTTCTGCAAGACTAGTTTCACACAAATTCTTGACCGATACTGGGCTGCCGCAAGGCTTCCCCGCGGATGAAGCATATACGTCGTACTCCAGGGCATTTTCATGAATTTATTAGAGAACACCCAATTCTCACAGACTGCGATGTTAACAGTCAAATTCATATATGTGTGTTTCTCAGAAGATGTTCTGCAGGACAACATCTCTGCTTACCCGAATAAGCCACTTGAAACACATTAAGATAAGTATCAACCTGCCATGCAGATCAAGAGAGTATTGTATCTTCACGGAGTGGGATAGTTAATATAGGGATACTCTCCTCCCAACTAACCAACAACTTGTCTCTCACTTCTACTTCACGGGATCTCCGATTACATAGAGTGGGTTACCACTATGGACAACTCATGCGGTGGGTCTCAGACCTATCTCCATCGATGCATTATCTATCACATTACGTGATAGAACCTTTGTGAAGGGATCTGCCAAATTTTTCGACGTTTGGATATAATCCAACGTAATAACTCCGGAGTTCCTCGATTTTCTGATAGATTTTAGTCTCCTCTTCACATGCCTTGAGGACTTCATATTGTCCTTAGAATTATTTATCTTGACGATTACAGTTTGATTATCACAGTTCATCAGGATAGGGGTATTTGTTTTTCAACCATAGGTAAGTCCATCAAGAGCTCACGAAGCCACTCTGCTTCAACAGTGGCAGTGTCTAATGTTGTGAGTTCTGCTTCCATAGTTGACCTCGTTAAGATGGTCTGCTTGCAAGACTTCCAGGAAACAGCGCCACCACCAAGTGTAAAAACACAACCACTTGTGGCCTTAATCTCATCAGCATCAGATATCCAGTTTGAGTCAGTATAACCCTCCAGTACCCTTGGATACCCGGTGTAGTGAATCCCATAGCTCGCGGTGCCTTTCAAATAGCGCACAACTCTCTCAAGCGCATGCCAATGTTCATCTCCTGGTTTTGACACAAACCGACTTAGCTTGCTCATAGCAAAACAGATGTTAGGCCTCGTGGCACTCGCCAAATACATAAGCGAGCCAATAATCTGATAATACCTCAGTTGATCTCTAGCAATTCGTCGATTCTTTCAAAGCAACACACTAGCATCATATGGAGTTGGAGAAGGCATGCAGTCGCTATACCCAAAACAACTCAACACCTTTTTCACATAGTGAGACTGAAGCAGTGTGATCCCACCATTCTCATCTCTCAACAGCTTGATATTTAAGATAACATCAGCCACTCCTAGATCCTTCATCTCAAAACTGCTTCACCCCCACCATGGCGATAGTAAACACACTTGTCACCATCATTTACTACAAAGCCGGTAGCAGTTAATGTTCTTTCGAACTTCTCATGCCACTCCTTAGGAGCTTGTTTAAGGCCATATAAAGACTTCAATAATTTGCACACCTTTCCTTCCTGACCAGGTACTACAAAACCATCTGACTGATCCATGTAAATTTCCTCCTTCAACTCTCCATTGAGGAAAGCCGTCTTAACGTCCATTTGATGAACGAGAAGACCATGTAAGGCAGCCAGTGATAGTAGCACCCAAATTGTGGTCAGTCTAGCCACGGGTGAGTAAGTATCAAAGAAGTCGTCACCTTTTTTCTGGGTATAACCCTTAGCCACAAGCCGTGGCTTGTACTTTTCGATCGTACCATTAGGTCTAAGCTTCTTCTTGAACACCCACTTACATCCTACAGGTTTGCACCCATAAGGACGGTCAGTGATCTCCCAGGTTCCATGAGCTAAGATGGAATCCATCTCACTACAAACAGCTTCCTTCTAGTAGTCAGCATCAGGAGATGCATAGGCTTCTGAAATAGTCCTGGGTGTGTCATCCACAAGGTACACAATGAAATCACCACCAAAGGACTTTGCAGCCCTCTGTCTCTTACTCCTCACAGGAGTTCCGTTGTCACCCTCAATAGGATTCTCAACGTGTTCCATTGCAATGGTGGGTTCAGGAATTATAGCGAATTCCTCACTAGATGGAGTAGGTATCTCCTGGTATGATGAACTCGACATATCCTTCATAGGAAATATGTCCTCAAAGAAAGTCGCATCATTCGACTCCATAATCGTACCAACATGCATGTCGGATACCTCAGATTTTATTATCAAAAATCTATAGCCAACGCTATGAAAAGCATAGCCCAGAAGAACAAAATCCATGGTTTTTGGTTCAAGCTTGCGCTTCTTGGGAATTGGTATATTGACTTTCGCCAAACAACCACAAGTACGTAGGTAAGAGAGTTTCAATCTTTTCCTTTCCCATTCCTCAAATGGAGTCATGGTCTTATGCTTTGTGGGAACTCGGTTTAGGACATGACACGCACTCATTAGCGCCCCCACCATTCCTTGGAGAGACCCAAAGTGTCTAACATGGTGTTAACCATATCAGTTAGAGTTCGGTTCTTTCTTTCGGCTACCCCATTTGACTGGGGTGAGTAGGGAGGCGTCCTCTCATGGATTATACCATGTTCCGCACAAAACAAATCAAATTCATTGGAAAAATACTCTCCACCACGATCAGACCTAAGCCGTTTAATTTTTCGATCAAGTTGGTTATTTGCTTCAGCCTTTTAGTTTTTGAAGAAAGTTAAAGCCTCATCTTTTGATTTCAGATGATACACGTAACAATATCTAGTGGAGTCATCAATAAACGTCATGAAGTATCTCTTTCCACATTTTGTCAACACGCCATTCATCTCACAAAGATCAGAATGTATGAGCTCTAGTGGCGCCAAGTCTCTTGCCTCTGCAGTCTTATGGGACTTGCGAGGTTGCTTAGCTTGCACACATACTTGTCACTTGGAGCCTTTGACAGTAGAGATTTTCAGAATTAAATTCATATTGGCTAGCCGCATCATGCAACCAAAGTTAATGTGACAAAGTCATGAATGCCAAATATCAGACTCATTATTGTGGCAAACATTATTAATAACTTTAGTGCAAATATCTGACAAAGACAGGCGGAACAAGCCTCCTCTCTCATAGCCTTTTCCAACAAATCGTCCATACTTAGAAATTACAAATTTATTGGATTCGAAAACCAACTTAAAACCATCTCGACATAAACGGGAATCCCTAACGAGATTTTTATTGATGGACGACACATGATGAACGTTCTTCAGACGCATGGTCTTCCCCTAAGTAAACTTCAGATCGACCGTACCAACACCTCGAACGATGGCATGTGACCCGTTCCCCATCAGCACAGGAGAAGTCCCTGTGACCTGGTAAGAAGAAAACATGGAGGCATCAACACAAACATGTACATTGGCACTGGTGTCAATTAACCAATCAAGAGATTGAAATACTAAAAGGATGGTAGGAAGATTGTCGTACCTAGAATCCTTCATATCAGTATCACCGATGACAACATTAGCGGACTTGCCGCTCTTCTCATGTTCGCGCTCCTCAAAGAGGTTAGGACACTTCGGAGCCCAGTGATTAGGATCACCGCAGACATGGCAAAGTCCCTTCCCCTTCTTATGAGAATTCTTCTTGAAGTTGGTATAATGCGATGGCTTGTTCTTTGTATCAAACTTGCTGTTGCCCTGAGTTTTGTTCTTGTTGTTTTTGAACTTATTGGGCTGGAAGTTCTTCTTCTGTACCATGTGGGCACTAGAAGCTCCCTCAGCAACTCGAGCACGTGTGTCCTTTGCTCTCGCCTTCTCTTCAACATCAAGAGTACCAATGAGATCCGCAATGGAAAACTCCCGTCTCTTGTGTTTCAAGAAAGTATCAAAATTGTTCCACGAAGGTGGAAGCTTGGCAATGATGCCTCCGGCAATAAATTTGTCAGGCAACACACACTTGAAGTACTCAAGTTCTTTTGCGAGCGATTGTATCTCATGAGCTTGTTGTACAACAGAGCGCTGATCAGTCATCTTGTAGTCGTAGAATTGCTCCATGACGTACAACTCGCTGCCGGTGTCCGAGGCACCAAACTTGGCCTCGAGCGCAGACCACATGTCCTTGCCGTTTTCAAATGACATATACGAATCCACAATGGAATCATCCAGAACACACAAAAGAGCGCCTTTAAAGAGAGTATCGATCTTCTCAAAAGCTTCCAGTTGTGCTGGATTAAGATCGCCCTCGGGCTTGCCCTTGGTGGCGTCATAGCAGCCCATGGTCTGAAATCAGTAGACTGCTCCCGTGTGCCACCTCTTATATTGCGCCCCCTTAAAGTCAGGCGGTTTCAGATGCGCAGCAAAACCACCTGGAGTAAAATGCCTATAATCAGGTTTTTGGATTGTTGAAAATATGAGCAAATTACTACGAGAATTAATCCGAATAAACAGAAGATAGATCATGACTACAGTAGCAGAGATTAAACTAATCATGCGAACTAGCATAGCAGATGAACAGATCACATCTAGGGCACATACTAGAAACATGAATTCTACCACGATCTCAAACAGGAAGGATAGAATCACATACGGTGCAGCGGGAGCAGCACCGCCGGCGTTGACGTTGTTGCCCATGTCATCGAGGATGAGGTTGTCGAGGTCGGGGAAGAAGTTGTCGTTCATGAAGTCGTCGCTGCCAGCAGTCGCGCGAGTGTGCTCCCCAAAAACCTGATCGCCCCTCTCCCATACAGGATCATGAGAGGCGGGGTTCCGGAGGCCTGCCATCCCTTCTCCCGTTGCACGCCGAAAGGAGGGATGGAGAAGACTTGCTTGGCGGCGCAATGATCTGGAACGGTGGTGAGAAACCATACGAAGCGGCGACGGCTAGGGTAGACGTCTGCCTGACTATATAGTGTGGGCCGGGTAGGTCGTGGGAGTAAACCCCACGTCCGAGTCGTCGCAATCCAAAAGAATCAGAAACGGTTCAGTAATTAATGCGTCTGTTAATTATTAATTAATGACTCAATAATTTTTACCGAGCAGCAAAAATATAGACAACATGCATAGCTCTGTCCTCGGCGGCGCGGCGCGGCGAGCGGGAAGGAGGAGCGCGCGTGTAGGTCTCCTCTTCTCATGCTCACACAAGTGGTAGAAGAGCTCACCTTATAAAGAGGTGCAACTCTCTCTCAACTTTCAGGGTGGGACTAAACTTTAGTCTCACTCACTCCACTCACATGTGTGCATGGATGGGCCAAGCGAATTTCAGAATTTTAGTTGGGCTTTGGGCCAAAAGCCCACTAGCAAATTCCAACATCCACATCACATATCTATCCATCTATTTCCAGTCTTATATCTAGGCCGATCTGCACTGCATTCTTATGTTGAGATTGTTGATAAAGAAAGGTGAGGATAATACATTAGGTGATCATTTGTATAGAACGGAAAATATATCTGACAATTATATACCTATCAATGATAATTTTCATGATGAACAACTAGTTCTTATCACAATTGCTAAACCTTGATTTGTTAATTATGCTAATTACATTGTTGCAAAATACATTCCACGCACTTTCACCTATCAACAAAAAAAACTATGACTTAAGATATTACTTTTGGAATGATCATCATCTTTATAAAAAATAAGTAGACAGTAGTATTATTAGTCATTGCCTACATGAAAATGAGCAAGAATAAATTTTAGGGGTGTGTAATCTTAGATGATCCTCATCTTCTGACCTCATTGATTTGCATCAACTATAATAAAACATGAATGTGTGTATCATAATGATGCGGAGGCCGGTGGTTTAACCACCTTTTTCAAAAAGAGAAAGCACCATCAGAAAGTCAGACAGGTAGAACATGACTGACTGCACACAAGCTAGGAGGCAGATGGTGGCGTCGTTCATGCAGCCGAATAAACTGTTCAGCTTTATTTTATACACATGGCATAGGTTCTAGCGAAGGTCGACGATTATAGAACACGACGCACGTGTGAGGCGAAGCAGGAATCAAAGGACAGTGTATATGCATCCTTATTTAATCTATTAGAGAGCATTTCCAACAGGCGCTGGAAATAAGCCGCGCGCCGGAAAAAACCGCATTATTGCGCACGCGGGGACGAAACGAGCGCTTCAGCAGACGCGCAATAATTGCGTGCGGTAAAATTGGTTCAGCGCGCGGAGGAAAACGGCATCGAGCGCGGTGTATTTGTTGTGCCCGTTTCCCGCGTGGTGGATAGTGATGATTTGCATGTGACTTCACCAACCGCCAGATCTAAGACCACCAAACGCTGGCGCTGCCGCCCACACCTTCCCCATTCGCTCCGATGACCCGTTGGTGCTTCCCCCGCCTATCCCCGCGCGTCGCCACTGCTTCCTCCACCTCCTCTCCTCGCCGCCGCCCCTCGAGCATACCAATCCTCCGACGAACAGCGCCCGGCGGCCGTTTGCAGCTCGGCGCCCACAAGGTGTTTGACAAAATGCTTGCGAGGTATGTATTGCTTCAACTTTATATTTTGTAGATGGATTTGGTGCATATTGTTTGTAGTTTTAATAAACTAGCTTAAATACAATATTGTAGATGAGTTCGTCCTACGCTTCTTCCGACGAAGAATTTGATATTCAAGAGGAGGACCTCGCAAATGATCCTAGCTATGCACGTCAATAAAAAGCCGAAGCATGGTGGTTCGGTTATGGATCGTCGGAAATTGTGGAGGGATAAGATCGATGCCCACAATAGATTGATGTGGTACTATTTTGTAGAGAATCCCATATACCCCGAGTCCTACTTTCGGCGCCATTTTAGGATGAACATCGAGTTGTTCAAACGCATTGTGGAGAAACTGGCGAGCCATGATCGTTTTTTCAGCAAAGGAGGAATGCCGCCAGAGAACTCGAGCATAGCACCTTTCCAAAGGTGACCGCTATCGTGGGTGTAAACCTGACAATAGAATATGGGGTATGAATGGAGAGGCAAGATCCTAGCTACGGTGAGATTGTGCACGCAAGATTTATGAGTTCAGGCCCTTCGCGGAGGAAGTAACAGCCCTGCGTCTTGGTGCCCAGAGGCTTGGTCGATTGGATTATGCGTGAAGTTACAAGGGGTGCGAACCCTTGTGCCAGAGGAGGGGGGTGGCTTATATAGAGTGAGCCAGGCCCCTCCGGCCCTCGGCTAACAGGGTTCAATGTAAGTTAAGACAGGGGCGTTACTGGTAACGCTAGCACTAAAGACATATAATTGATCATTAAGACTACGAGTGAATACACGACCGTTGCCAATCATAGTGTCTTTAGATCTTCTATACTCCGAGTGGTTTCTGATGTGGTCGAGTGATTACATCCTGGTCGACTAGAATTGGGTTATCCATGGTCGAGTGAGTTGTATCTTGAGGCGATTTCAGTCGGTAGTATCTTACTATCCTTTGAGTGTCTTTGACTATACGGCAGTGTCCTTGGAAGGGGTGCTTAGATTAGGTCTATTTCCCTACCCTAGGTACATGTCATCGTCATTAGCCCCCCAATGGTTCTGGGTCCGAGTGGAGATGGAGTTGAAGATGGTTCCGACCCAATTTTCGTGCTGCAGAAGCATTTTACTTGGGTTGGAGAACCATGAAACAACTTCGACTTCATGCTCAGTTGCCTTGAGCCATTCAGAGGTTGTTGAGTGAATTTTGCTGATAAGCTTTGACTGCTTGATACTGCATAAAATCCCTGGTATGATTGACTGTTCTGTCGTTTCCAGATCTCGCGGGATTCGAAATTTGGAGAAGCACGCAGGGCGAAGAGGGCCATGGTAATCGGAGCGGATTAGGCAGGGGCGCCTCGATCCCTGCGCCACCTTTTTCGCCATGTATTGCGTGCGCAACTGTTGCGGGATTTTGACAGGATCGCCTGGGCCCACCAGTCAGTCACTCGGGGCACATGGCCATATAAGGCGTTGGGGCCGGGCTCTTTGCACAAAGCGTCCCATTTTCCCCGTTCTTCCTCTGCTTCTTTCTTCACTGCGTCCGCCTCCTCCCTCGACGCCGCCGCCCCGTTCGAGCGCAACTCGCAGTAATGGCGAAGGACAAGACGGCGGCTCTGGAGCATGCGAAGAAGGCGTCAGCAAAGGCAAAGGGCAAGAAGACGAGCCGGGCAGGGTTGTCATCGAGATCCGGCCTGCCGCCCGGCTGGATTCAGGGCAACTGGATTCGCTCCATGATCCAGCAGGAGGATCTGGAGGAGGGGGGATTGATTCCCCATGGCTCCCGGCAGCTTTCGGAGGACGAAACCGAGCCGCGGCCGCAAGAGGGTGAGTGTGTCCTTCTCGCCACCCACATCGACCCCAGTTTCTCTTTGCCCCCACATCCATTCTTCCGGGGTTTTCTGAATTTCTTTGGCACCCAGCTTCATCACTTTTCTCCCAACACCATCACATACCTTGCTGCATTCGTGTCCATGTGCGAAAACTTTCTGGGGTGTCGACCGCACTGGGGTATCTTCAAGCACATTTTCACTTGTCGTTCTCAGTCTGTAAAGAAGGACAATCTGAGTGATGAGAGGACGCATGTGATCCAGATGTGTGGAGGTTTAGGAATCCAGATGAGGGGTAAAAGCACTTTCCCAGCTATGATTCTTCCCGAGTCAGTCAGAGGTTGGCAGTCGACCTAGTTCTATTGCAAGGACCAGCTGACTCATGGCCAGTCGACCAGGCTTCCCCCCTTTTCCATGGATCGAGTCGAGAAACCTTCCTCTTTGAAAGTGACTCCAGCTGAGAAAGTGGAGGTGAATATTTTGGTTGAACGAGTATTCAAACTTGTCCGTGATGGTGTGACTGGCATGGACTTGCTAGAGGTATTCCTCAGTTGTCGTATTCAGCCACTCCAAGCCCGTGACCATTTGATGTGGATGTACTCGGGCGTTGAAGACAACACTCGGATCCATCCAGAAGAAGTTGATGAGGAGACGGTGGCGCAATGGTTGCAGGGCATCACTGGTAATAAGGACAACCCCAGGGGGTCTAGGAGGGTCCCTCCATTCGACCAAAACAATGAGCCAGATAAGGTTCAACTGTTTCCTCCCGGATGTCTTTTCGTTCTGACGTGTAATTACCTTTGAAACCGACTGACATCCAGTCAACTCTATGTCTTGCAGATATATACCGAGATGTATTCGATGCCCAACGAGGAGCAGGAGCTGGAGGGAGAGGCGAGCGGGGGTGACAGCGGCGACTGGCATTCTGAGGGAGGGGAAGACGATGAAAGTGACGACTCAAGCGGCAGTGAAGAAGTCGACTCCCCTCCTCGCACCGAAAGGCGATCCAAGCGCACCCATGATCCGGCAAGTATCCGCGGTAAAGCGACTGCGCAGACTGGACAGACTTCAAAGCGCACTCGGACGTTTTCTCCTGTGCCGACTGAGAAGGCTCCGAAACAGCCCAAGGTCGCGCCGCCAAAACCTCGGAAGGTCCTGCCTAAGATCAAAGTGGTTGTCCCCATTGCTTCCAGGTAATCTTCGAATTTGACTTCTTGGTTTGGCATGACTTGATGTTTGGTCGACTCACCTCGGAAGGCCTGACCCAGTGATTTTTGAAACTTGCAGTGCCGGTACTTCAGCGACTTCCGTTTACCGTGACGATGATGATTAGGAAATGGAGGATGTTGTCACTTCTAAAGCCAGCAAGACTCTTAACCTCTTGCCTTCATTCTGCCAAATATGCTTTTTTTTCATGGTCGACTGAACTGTGGTCGAATCCTTTGTAGCTTCGCAAAATGTTATTGAACTTCCTGATGATGATGAATATGTGCCCCAGAAGCCCACGGGGAGGAGGGGCCAGTGTTCAGGCAAGAAGATACCTCAGACGACACTAGTGCCAGAGCCAGTGATCCAACAGTCCGGAGACCTCTATCGGGCCTCTGTTACTTTTGCTGATCCCGTGTCGACAGAACGTCCTTCGGCGTCGATTGACCGCCCTTCTCCTTCACTTTTCACTACCTATCATGTCCCAGAGGACCAGATGAGCGCTGCCAAGGAAGCCATACGCCAGGCAGGCCTCATGAAGGAGCAAATGAAGACAGTGCGCGAGGCTAGCCAAGCGGCTTATGATGCCAGTGCAGCTCTCCAGACCAATGTCTAGGTTTGATGATTTCCGGCTGACCTTTACCTTTGATACTTGCTCTTGTTAGGATATGATATCTGAAAACCATCTGCACACCCACTGGGTGTTTGACTTTTGCTGGCTGTTCGATTGCATATCTACAAAACTTCCACTCGACTTAGACAAATCGTGTCGAATGAAATCCGGACCAGTGGGGGCACGCCAAGTGCACCCACTGGGTGTAGTCCCCGAGACCACGGTCGACTGCGGGCAGTCGGCTATGGTCTGAGAATGATTGTAGTGGTGTTGTTTTTTTTTGACCGGATGGACCGAGTCTGGTACTCAGCTAAACCAGTGGGGGCATGCCAAGTGCACCCACTGGGTGTTGTCCCCGAGACTACTGTTGAATGTTTGATTCTGCAGTAGACTTAGAACTCTTTTGATTGATATGTCTTGTATTTGCAATTCATCACTCGGAAGCGACTATCTTTCACTCCAGTCGACTGATATGTCTCATTGGCTGACCTCAGTGATCCTGTGGGCTCATATCTCAGTTTGCTGAAATCGAGAAGAAACAGATCCAACTCAACCTTGATCTAGAATTGGCCAAAGAGAATTTGAAGAAAGCACAAGATGAAACTGCTGGTATGGCAGGTAACGAATTTGCCGACTTTGGTATTAGATTGCCTTCCTGTGACATCTTTCCTTTCTCCTTTATGAACCGAGTGTTCGTTGTTTCTTTAGAGAAAATGGAGCAAGCACTGGCACAGAAAGATCTTGATCTTGCAGCAGCGCAGCAGGAGGCGCAAGAAAAAACAACACTTGCCGACACGAAGCTGGCTTCAGTCGGGAAGTTAGAAGGAGAAAACGCCAAGCTGAAGACTGCTCTTGATGAGGCCAACAAGGAAGTGGCATGTCTGAAGAAGGATAAGGGAGCTCTAAATGACAAGACCGAAGGTCACTCTCTGAAGAGAGACGAGCTGGAGGCATATCTGGGATACCTTGCCAAAAAGTTTTTCCTGATGCTTGAAGGTACCCTTTTTTTTATCCGACTGATTTGTTCCCGTTGACTCGCCATACTACTGTCGACTCATCATTTCTCCGCATGTGCAGAATTTTGCCAAAACTTCGAAGAAGAAACTGGGAAGATCGAGAGGAGCTTGGATCCCATCAACTCCCCTGTCAAAGACGAAGCTGCCATGAATGTGCTCTGACTGGAATCTCGCCTTACCAGCGCCATGGATTACATAGTCCAACTGAAGGTGGCGGTGTCACTGATCGACATTGTGCTCTGGCCAAGGGTGACATTTCAGAATGACCTCGAGTCCCTGATGACTCGACTTAACGAGATCCCTGGTCGAGTGCAGGAATGGAAGAAATCGGCTGCTCGATGTGGTGCCGATGTGGCTCTGTCTCTTGTTCGTGTCCACTGCAAAGAGGCCAAGGAAGAGAATCTTGCAACCCTCAAGGTGGCAAATACAAAGAAGCATGACTTCCAGTCTTTCATGGAGACCTTCATCGAAGCCGCCACCCGTATCGCAGATGGAATCGACCTGGATGAGTTCGTCGAGCCTGCCAGCCCTCCTCTTGCAGAGTGAACAAACTTTGAGCTTTGATTAAATTGGCCTCGGAATGCCGAGTGATTTTGTAATCGTTAAACTCCTTCAGGCCTGGTGCCTGAGTACTTTTATCTGCAGTTCGGAAACTTGTGGGATTTATCTGAACTTGGTTTTTCCTTGAATATTCTTGCCTTTGTCTCTGAGTGGTACTTGTTTCCTCAACCGGAACAGACTTTGTGAGGAGAAGGCCACAGACGACCTGCACCTCTTCGTCCCTACGGATCAGAATGGAGCGGATGTTGTATTTGTGGCGTAGCTCCGAAGAGAGGGTCGTAGACGACCTGCACCTCATCGTCCTTGTGGATTGGAATGGAGTGAACGTTGTATTTGTGGCGCGGCTTCGAAGAGAGGGCCGCATTCGACCTGCACCTCGTCGTCCTTGCGGATCAGAATGGAGCAGACGCTGTATTTGTGGCGCAGCTCCGAAGAGAGGGTCGCAGATGACCTGTACCTCGTCGTCCTTGCGGCTTAGAATGGAGCGGACGTTGTACTTGGAACGCAGCTCCGAGGAGAGGGTTTTTCAGAAACTTAGGAGAGTACAGGACTGGAGCTAAGCCCCCGAGTGGGAGGATTACTTTCCACTCGGTAGGGTTTTTGCAAACTTAGGCGAGTACGAGATTGCAGCTAAGCCCCCGAGTGGGAGGATTGCTTTCCACTTGATAGGATTTTTTCAAACTTAGGCGAGTACGAGACTGCAGCTAAGCCCCCGAGTGGGAGGATTGCTCTCCACTCGGTAGGATTTTTTCAAACTTAGGCGAGTACGAGACTACAGCTAAGCCCCCGAGTGGGAGGATTGCTCTCCACTCGGTAGGATTTTTTCAAAGTTAGGCAAGTACGAAACTTCAGCTAAGCCCCTGAGTGGGAGGATTGTTCTCCACCCGATAGGATTTTTTCAAACTTAGGCGAATTGGATTCGCAGCTAAGCCCCGAGTGAGAGGCTTGCTCATCACTCGGCATGATTTTTTCAAACTTAAGCGAATCGGATTCGCAGCTAAGCCACCCACTGGGGATTTTGAACACATGTATAAGTAATAACAATCATTCATGTAAAACCATGTCTTTGATAAACAAATTGAAAGGTACTTCTTATTACATCTCAACAGTCTGAACTCTTAAGTATAAAAGTGGCGGAGCAGGTCCGCGTTCCAAGCACGTGGCTCGTCCTTCTTGTGCTCCACATCATACATGTGATATGCTCCATTGTGAGGCACCTTGGTGATGATGAAGGGGCCTTCCTAGGCGGGAGCAAGCTTGTGAGGCTGCTGCTGATCCACTTGGAGAACAAGGTCCCCTTCCTGAAATGCTCGACCTCTCACGATTCTAGCATGGAATCGACGAAGGTCTTGCTGATAAATGGTCGACCTAGTCAGGGTCATCTCTCTTTCCTCTTCCATAAGATCGACCGCATCTTGCCGGGCTTGTTCTGCTTCTGCTTCTAAGAAAAGTTCTACTCGCGGGGCATTGTGGAGTAAATCAAACGACAGCACAGCTTCGGCTCCATAGACCATGAAGAAGGGAGTCCGGCCAGTCGACCGATTTGGCGTTGTTCTCAGGCCCGATAGCACTGATGGCAACTCGTCCACCCAAGCACCTATGGCGTGTTTGAGGTCACACATCAACCTAGGTTTCAGACCTTGCAGGATCAAACCATTTGCCCTTTCTGCTTGTCCATTCGACTGCGGGTGGGCGACTGATGCGTAGTCGACCCGAGTACCTTGGGAAGCGCAGAAAGCTCTGAACTCATCTGAATCAAAGTTTGAACCATTGTCTATGATGATGCCGTGTGGGACCCCATATCTGAATGTCAACTCTCTGATGAAGCTAACAACAGTACTTCAATCAAGGCTTTTGATGGGTTTGACCTCAATCCACTTAGTGAACTTGTCGACTGCAACAAGTAGGTGAGTGTATCCACTCCTGCCAGTCCTCAGAGGTCCAACCATATCCAATCCCCAAACTGCAAAGGGCCAGACGAGTGGAATGGTCTTCAGGGCCGACGCAGGCTTGTGAGACATGTTTGAGTAAAACTAACAGCCTTCACACTTGTCGACTATGTCTTTTGCCATTTCATTTGCTCACGGCCAATAGAATCCCGCTCGGTATGCTTTGGCCACAATGGTCCGAGAGGACGCATGGTGACCACATGTCCCCGAATGGATGTCGTTGAGAATCATTCGACCTTCTTCTGGCGTGATGCACCACTGAGCAACTCCAGTCACACTTTCTCTGTACAATTGTCCTCATATTACTGTGAAAGCTTTGGATCGACGGACAATCTGATGTGCCTCATCTTCATATTCTGGAAGCTCTTTCCTAAGAATATATGCGATATAAGGCACTGTCCAATCAGGGATGACGACCAAAACTTCCATGATTAAGTCGACCACGGCTGGGACTTCAACTTCAGTCGGATCAGTAGAACTCTTAGGCTGCAGAGGCTCTTCTGTGAAGGGGTCCTCTTGAACTGACGGTGTGTGAAGATGTTCCAAGAATACATTGCTGGGAATGGGCTCTCATTTGGAACCTATCTTTGTCAGGTCATCAGCTGCTTGGTTCTTCAGTCGGGGAATGTGGTGGAGCTCTAACCCTTCAAACTTCTTTTCCAACTTTCTCACCGCATTGCAATAGCCAGCCATAGCTGGGCTCCTGACGTCCCATTCCTTCATTACTTGGTTGACCACCAAATCTGAGTCTCCATAGACCATTAGGCGACGGACGTCGAGTGAAATGGCCATACACAACCCATACAGAAGTGCTTCGTACTCAGCTTCATTGTTGGAGGAATCAAAGTGAATCTGGAGAACATAACTGAGCTTGTCACCTCGGGGGGATACCAAAACTACCCCAGCACCAGAACCATTCAGCATCTTGGATCCATCAAAAAACATAGTCCAATGTTCCGAGTGAATCTGGGTCAGTTGTTGCTGCTTGACCCACTCGGTGACGAAATCTGCTATGGCTTGCGACTTGATAGCTTTCTTTGCCTCAAACTTGATATCCAATGGAAGGAGTTCAATCGCTCACTTTGCCACTCGACCAGTTGCATCTCTGTTGTTCAGAATTTGTGATAATGGAGCGTCACTAACGACTGTAATTGAATGATCTAAGAAATAATGTGCAACCTTCTTTGCGGTCAAGTAGATTCCATAAACAAGCTTTTGATAATGCAGATATCTCTACTTGGATGGAGTCAAGACTTCAGAAATATAGTACATTAGGAGCTGAACTTTATAGGCTTTACCTTCTTCTTCCTGCTCGACCGTGAGTACTATACTGACAACTTGTCTAGTGGCTGCAATATAAAGCAGTAAAGGATCTTTGCTGATTGGAGCAGCGAGCACCGGGTCGGTGGAAAGTAGGGTTTTGAGTTCTACAAATGCTGCATCAGCTTCGAGAGTCCACTCGAACTTATCAGATTTCTTCATCAGTCGGTAAAGCGGCTATGCCTTTTCACCGAGACGAGAGATGAATCGACTCAAAGCGGCCAAGCAACCAGTGAGCTTCTGAACGTCATGCACATGCACAGGGCGTTTCATTCGGAGGATGGCGCCAACCTTCTCTGGGTTTGCGTCGATCCCTCATTCGGAAACGAGGAAACCGAGTAACTTTCCACCAGGAACTCCGAATGTGCATTTCGACGGATTAAGCTTGATATCATACCTCCTTACGTTGGCAAATGTTTTAGCGAGGTCAGCCAGCAGGTCGGAACCTTTACGTGACTTAACCACGATGTCATCCATATATGCTTCCACATTTTGATTGATTTGAGTGAGCAGGTGATACGTCTCCAACGTATCTATAATTTTTGATTGCTCCATGCTATATTATCTACTGTTTTGGACATTATTGGGCTTTATTATCCACTTTTATATTATTTTTGGGACTAACCTATTAACCGAAGGCCCAGCCCAGAATTGTTGTTTTTTTCCTATTTTAGGGTTTCGAAGAAAAGGAATATCAAACGGAGTCCAAGCAGAATGAAACCTTCGGGAACGTGATTTTCTCACCGAACAAGATCCAGGAGACTTGGACCCTACGTCAAGCAACCAACAGGGAAGCCACGAGGTATGAGGTAGGGGGCGCGCCTACCCCCCCCCCCCCCAGGCTCACTCTCCACCCTCGTGGGCCCCCTGTTGCTCTACCGACATACTTCTTCCTCCTATATATACCTACGTACCCCCAAACGATCAGATACGGAGCCAAAACCCTAATTCCACCATCGTAACTTTCTATATCCACGAGATCCCATCTTGGGGCCTGTTCCGGAGCTCCGCCGGAAGGGGCATCGATCACGGAGGGCTTCTACATCAACACCATAGCCTCTCCGATGAAGTGTGAGTAGTTTACCTCAGACCTACGGGTCCATAGTTATTAGCTAGATGGCTTCTTCTCTCTTTTTGGATCTCAATACAAAGTTCTCCCCCTCTCTTGTGGAGATCTATTTGATGTAATCTTCTTTTGCGGTGTGTTTATTGAGACCGATGAATTGTGGGTTTATGATCAAGTTTATCTATGAACAATATTTGAATCTTCTCTGAATTCTTTTATGTATGAATGGTTATCTTTGCAAGTCTCTTCGAATTATCAGTTTGGTTTGGCCTACTAGATTGATCTTTCTTGCAATGGGAGAAGTGCTTAGCTTTAGGTTCAATCCTGTGGTGTCCTTTCCCAGTGACAGTAGTGGCAGCAAGGCACGTATTGTATTGTTGCCATCGAGGATAACAAGATGGTTTTTTTTATCATATTGCATGAATTTATCCCTCTAAATCATGTCATCTTGCTTAAGGCGTTACTCTGTTCTTATGAACTTAATACTCTAGATGCATGCTGGATAGCGGTCGATGTGTGGAGTAATAGTAGTAGATGCAGGCAAGAGTCGGTCTACTTGTCTTGGACGTGATGCCTATATACATGATCATACCTAGATATTCTCATAACTATGCTCAATTCTGCAATTGCTCAACAGTAATTCGTTCACCCACCGTAAAATACCTATGCTCTTGAGAGAAGCCACTAGTGAAACCTATGGCCCCTGAGTCTATCTCTATCATATTAATCTTCCAATACTTAGTTATTTTCATTGCTTTTATTTTACTTTGCATGTTTATCATAAAAATACCAAAAATCTTATCTTATCATATCTATCAGATCTCACTCTCGTAAGTGACCATGTAGGGATTGACAACCCCTTATCGCATTGGTTGCGAGGATTTATTTGTTTTGTGTAGGTGCGAGGGACTCGCGTGTAGCCTCCTACTGGATTGATACCTTGGTTCTCAAAAACTGAGGGAAATACTTACGCTACTTTGATGCACCACCCTTCCCTCTTCAAGGGAAAACCAACGCAAGTGCTTAAGAGGTAGCAAGAAGGATTTCTGGCGCCGTTGCCGGGGAGGTCTACGCAAAAGTCAACATACCAAGTACCCATCACAAACCCTTATCTCCTGCATTACATTATTTGCCATTTGCCTCTCGTTTTCCTCTCCCCCACTTCACCCTTGCCATTTTATTTGCCCTCTCTTCTCGCTCGCCTTTTTTTCCGCCATGTCTGAATCAAAAAGGGTTGGGGGTTCTCTCCAGAGTTTTAGTACTTTGGACAACCCTTCTATTCTCGCTAAGCTCATAAATAAGGATACTATGGAAAAACCTACCGGAGTTATCAATGAGAATCTTAATAATTTTGATGAAGATGATTCTGGAATTTTTCGTTATTTACTTGATGAATCTTTGAAAGATGCTTGGTATAGACTATTAAGGATCAGGGCTAGCTATGTGCCTCAATACCAAATTGAAGTTTACTTAAAAAGCTTTTATATTGCCCTTCCTTCTTCTTTTAAGCATGTATTAGATTCTATATTTGAAGAAGGTTTTCTTGAAGGGGATGTCGTAGACACTTATGAAAAAATGAAAACCATATTTGGGCACCCCATGAATGAGAAAGTTGAATCTACATCTCTTTTGCTCTCTTACCAGAACGAATCTATTAAAGAGATAAAGGCTATCCTAGATACAAATTTCCGTAACATACTTAATCTTTCCTCTACCATTAATAGCCATGTGCTTTATCGAAATAGAAGGATTAATTCTATAGATAGCAAGTTTGCTCTTTTCTTTCCTAAGACCAAAGATGGCAATACCTAGATCTATCCTTGCTTGTTATACCTAGCTAGGGGCGTTAAACGATAGCGCTTGTTGGGAGGCAACCCAATTTTATTTTTATTCCCTGATTTTTGCTCCTGTTTAGTAGTAAATAATTTATCTAGCCTCTGTTTTGGTTGTATTTTTTCTGTTTAATTAGTGTTTGTTCCAAGTAGAACCGTTGGGAAGACTTGGGGAAAGTCTTGTTAATCTTGCTGTAAAAAACAGAAACTTTAGCGCTCACGAGAACTGCTGCCATTTTTATTTGGAAAGTGCTATTTAGTTAATTCTTTTAGCAGATGATTAATAGATAAATTCCTCACGTCCAGCAATTTATTTTAGAATTTTTGGGATTCTAGGTCTTGCGCTAGCTACAGATTCCTCATCGTCGCGGCCTCATCCTCCACGCCACCAGCGCTACTGGCCTCCTTGGCGAGCTCCGTCCGCCGCCCTGGCGGCGATGTAGTCTAGCTCCGCCTGGGTGGTGTCCTGGATGAGCCGCGGCTCCTCGCGGACGTACCTCTCCACCAAGGTGTTGAAGAACTCCTGCACCTGATCCTCCTCCGGCTCGGCCCAATTCGGGTCAAGGCCGTGCGCATTGCAGTCCGGCATCATGGCGATGATGTCAGTTCGGCGAGAGTTGTTGCTTAGCGGGACCACCCCCACCGGCAACCCAAACAAGGGCCCCTTGGCGAGCTTGCCAGCCTTCGCCGCCTTGTCGGCCGTCTTGGCCCTGCCGTCGCGACTAACGTCGAGCTGCAAGAGCCGCTGGCAGAAGTGGGCGTGCCCCATCACCGTGAAGTTGTGGTTCAGACCGGGGCGGAGCCGCATGATGTCAGCCGCGTTGCTGAAAAGCCAAGCCGGCCTCCCCTTGTTGTGCATAGGAGCGATGCGGCGGCGGATGAAATCCGCCCCAATCATCTCCAGGGTGAGCCCAGCAGCGGCGAGGCGGTGGATCCTGGTGGTGGCGACCGTGAGCCTCCCGTCCTAGGCGTTGATATATCTCCGTCGTATCTATAATTTTTGATTGTTCCATGCCAATATTCTACAACTTTCATATACTTTTGGCAACTTTTTATACTATTTTTGGGACTAACATATTGATCCAGTGCCCAGTGCCAGTTCCTGTTTGTTGCATGTTTTTTGTTTCGCAGAATATCCATATCAAACGGAGTCCAAACGGGATAAAAACTGACGGAGATTTTTTTGGAATATATATGATTTTTGGGGAAAAAATACACGCGAGATGATGCCCGAGGGGGCCACGAGGCAGGGGGTGCCCCAGGGGGGCAAGCACGCCCCAGACCCTCATGGCCACCCCGTAAGGCGGTTGGTGCCCTTATTTCGCCGCAAGAAAGCTAATATCCGGATAGAAATCGTGTTAAAATTTCAGCCCAATCAGAGTTACGGATCTCCGGGAATATAAGAAACGGTGAAAGGGAAGAATCTGGGAACGCAGAAACAGAGAGAGATAGAGAGACAGATCCAAAATAAAAACCATACCATTATATTTGGCACAAAATAAATATTGATAAGACCTAGAATTTCAAACGTCAATTAGTTTGATGCGAGGCATGAAGCCCTACCGGAGACGGGAGGCGGCGTTGCCGATGGAGGTGAGCAAGAGGGCTGACCATGCAAGTACAGCGGTTAGCGCTCAAGAATGAGGTTTAGAGGGACAACAGGCAACAACTAGATGGAGGGGGCGACACGGCCGCACGGGTGGGGAATGGCGGCGCGACAGGCACGCCTGCTACGCGAGACGTTGGCAAGAGGGCGGGTCGATGAGGGTACAAGGAGGAAGACGAAGGCGATAGAAGACGTCACGTGGAATCGATGAACACCATTTTTTTTCTAGGCAACATAGCCTCTCCCAAATCTACATAACTCTTTGAGTAAAAGTCACTTACGGTCACTGAAGTCGCTCGTTGTGTGCAAAAAAGTCAATTAACTCAGAAACTGCAATTTCAAGTTGAAGAAATTGTTCCATATGCACACAAATGGTCATTGGAGGCAATATTCTATGTATTATGTATTTCGCGACGTCGGGTGGAGCGATGTTTCCAGCGGGGTAGCAGCGGCCTACCGTGCTGAAGGAGTTGTGCATGCATGTTGTGGTAGATCTATGCCCTAGGAGTTGGTTTCACGAGACTTTTGTGCTAGAAGCTCTGGGCTTCCTTTTGGTTGGGGCACTACGGCTGGCAGGGCTGTGACATCATCGAATCGTCGGTAGCGAGAGTTGTGTTGGTTGTTCCCAGGAGAGGAGTAGTGGAGAGGGTTGTCTTGGCCTAGATCCAGCTGCCTTAATTAGGGGATCGATGGGGCCAATCCAAAGCCCAATGACTGCCACCGTAGTCATTGGTAGGCGACCGCCGGGTTGGACTCTCCTTCATTCAGATTCCGTCGGTTTTGCCATGTTGTTCACGGCTGGGGTTGCCTTAGGGTGGGGAAGGAGTGGCCTTCCTGCTAGTGCCTTCGGTGGGTGGCAATGCGTGCGGATTGGGATGTAGGCTTGGGGCCATGGATGCTGGGGCGGCAACCCCGAGAGGTGAGGCTGTGCCGGTGGCTTGTTGGCGAGCGGGCTATAGCGGTGGTGGCAATTCTTCTTGGATATGAGGGTAGCAA
Source organism: Triticum urartu (assembly GCF_056163025.1). Classification (NCBI taxonomy): domain Eukaryota; kingdom Viridiplantae; phylum Streptophyta; class Magnoliopsida; order Poales; family Poaceae; genus Triticum; species Triticum urartu. Next base: position 546,743,633 of record NC_141877.1, read on the forward strand.
GAGGAGGAGTGGAGGATGATTTATGGTGTCATTGTGACTTCGGTGGTGGCGACTCCCTGACCAAGACCTGGAGGCCTCATGTTGGCTAGGTGGCCTTCCCCTTGGGTTGGATCGGTGCCCTTGGTACCTCGGGTGGCATAGGTGAGGGTCTGAGTGATTGTTTAGTGCTTATGCCACTGACGATAATACCTATGGGTGTCACTTACCTCTTAGGGGGGGGTGTCATTGTGGGTATCCTCTCCGTTTCAGGGTTCCAGATAAAATCCCTTGCCTGTCGTTGGGAGCATTTGTCAAGGAACTCATGTGCCATATGGTGTTGCAGCATGTAGACGTCTTCAGACTTGCTTTGATCCTGGCATGAAGCTTATTCAACTCTGGCATGGGGTGGATTCGTTGGTCTCCTATCTTTACACATGCCCTTGTAGTCACCATCCTCGGTCCTCGCTATCCATAGGCAGGATTGGTGCTCCAAGGCTCGGAGCGAGAGAGCATACGACTACCCTCTCCGGCAATGGCTTGGTGTGTTCGATGCAAGAGTCCGGTGGTTATCCAAGGCAGTGTGGTTCACTCCTACTCGGTAGTTTAGGTCGTCGTTTGTTAGGTGTCGTGATTCATATTTTAATGATTCGAGTTGGGGAATTCTCAACTTTATGTCAGATCTCATTTTTATGTTTTGGTCTACTTGTTTCGGTACTTTCTCATCACCTTGTACCGGTTCGACTGTTTGGACTTTATATATAATGTTGAATGAAAGCCTATTTCGAGAACCATGACATGCTTGATCGCTGGGGATGACCTAACACCGCTATCTGTCTTCTCTATCATTGTCACTCGGAGACAATGCTCCACCTCTTCGCTCAGTTCTTGTACATGTGCTTGATTTAGTATATGGCTACTGTGAATTTTAATCTTCCTGTTGTTTCCCTTCTAACCATCAACACCATATCCCTTCATTGTGGGTGAAGGGTGGACCGCTAGTTCAAAAGTTGTGTGAATGATAAAACACCATTTGCCTCCTTTGATGTTCCATTTGGCAAGAGAGCGATAGAAGGATCTTTAAGAGTTGAGCCAAATCATAGGGTGTGACTTTCCAGCTTGCTATGAGTGAGCTTCATGCTTGGAAGATGGCGGGCCTAAAGGGTGCAACGATACTATAATCATATTGATGCATCACCTACTACACAACCAACCTTGCCTCGAGACGAGTTTAAAAAAATCGGTTCTCCTTACTAATGTTGCTTTGAGAGAGCTCGATGAGGTGTTGTCTTTGTTGTAGGACTTTGGCCCTAACGACGACAATGATGGCAGTCCTGCTTCATGGGCGAACTTCTCCCCTAGGAATACCTATGCTCTTCTCACTACTGAAAAAGTCAAGAACCCCACCGGCCACCTAATTTGGTCCTCTAAGGTGCCTATCAAGGTACATATTTGGTTGGTTGTTGTTCAGAAACAGCCTCAACACCAAGCACAACCTCACCAGGAGGACTATAGCTCCTAGTAGCCTCCACCCAAGATGCGACGCGTCGGTAGAGGACATTTGCATTGCTTGACTACCATGCAAGTTTGGGGCACTTTACAGCTATGGGCTTCCTCCTCGCTGGACATGGGGCACTCTCTATTCTTTGGAAGATTTGGGACTCACGGAACACTCTTGGTCTTCTGTAATGAGGATCACACTCCTAAGATCACTATTAGAAATCTTGTAAATGATTTTTCTCTTTGGACTACTCGTTCTATGAAATGATATACTCCCTCCGTTTCGCTATGGGCTTCCTCCTCCCTGGACATGGGGCGCTCTCTATTCTTTGGAAGATTTGGGACTCACAGAACACTCTTGGTCTTCTGTAATGAGGATCACACTCCTAAGATCACTATTAGAAATCTTGTAAATGATTTTTCTCTTTGAACTACTCGTTCTACGAAATGATATAATCCCTCCGTTTCTTAGTATAAGTCTTTTTAGAGATTCCAACAAGTGACTATATACGGAACAAAATGAATGAATCTACACTCTAAAATATGTCTACATACATCCGTATGTTGTAGTCCATTTAAAATGTCTAAAAAGACATATTTAGGAACGAAGGGAGTACAAAAGATGGCTATTGTGTCTTGAGGACAATACTTGTCCTCACACGCTAGCACACTATCGTAATTTCATCCTTGATGCACCTGAGTAATATATTCAGGTGGAGACACTCCCTCCCTCCCCGGTGGTTGTTAAAAAATAATCTTCGCCTTGAGTGGACCGACTAGCAACCATCATGAGTCAGAAAACTTCTTTCATTTTTTTTCGTGTAACCTCTAGAGACGTCATGTAACTCTTGGACACGAATCTACTTACAAATATAAAAGATTTTTTTGAATATTTTTAATATGGACTACACGCGGACTAAAATGAGTGAACAAATACAGTAAAACGTATATGTATACCTTTGTTTCGGAAAAATAAATAAATTTAGACCATCTTATATTTGTGAACGGAGGGAGTACATTCTTAGCATTATCTTCTCGATACAATGAAATAGTACAACGGTACTGTCCTTGAATGAGATATGGAAGCTCACAGGCAGCGGGAACGGCACTGGCCTCGCGAGGCTCGCGTACACCGGCCAGTGGGGCGGGCTCGGCGCCGACGCCTTCGCCGGCCCGTTCGTGGTGTCGGGGACGCGCAACCGGTTGGTGGTCACGGGGTGCAACCAGCAGGCCACGCTGCTCGGGGAAGGCGGCAACGTCATCGTCGGTTGCTCCGCCTTCTGCCCCGTCACCGACACGTTTCTGAGCACGATCTCCCCGGAGGAGGTCACCGCGTGCGCCGGCGTGGGCTGCTGCGAGACGCCCATCCCCATCGGCCGCCTTTCCTACAGCGTGCAGCTCGCGGGGCTGGACCTGAACCAGGAGATGGACCTCCAGCTGCCTATCGCGGTGCGCATCGCCGAGACTGGCTGGTTCGAGGGCAACTCCGCCGGGCTGCTCAACAAGTCGCTCCAGGGCTCCTCCAGCACGACGGCGATCTCCGTGGTGCTGGAGTGGGTGATGGAGTCCAAGCGGCTCCTGCAACCCCAGGATACAGCGACGGGCTGCCCACAGGAGGCGGCGAGGAGCGTGTGCCGGAGCAGCCGCAGCGCATGCCTCAACGTCACCAACAACTACCGCACTGGCTACGTGTGCCATTGCGAGGAGGGCTACGAGGGCAACCCATACCTCGCCGGCGCCGGCGGATGCCCGACAAGTTCATGTGCTTCGGCATCTGCGCCAACACGCTTGGAGCGTACCAGTGCCGGTGCCCGCCGGGCTCCCGTGGCAACCCCCAGATCAAAGATGGCTGCGTGAAATCATCTCTAGGTGAGCATGTATAACACCACTGATGATGGTACATATGTGAGCTTGCACGTCAGGGAGACAGGAATTGCATTGGTTCTTGCTCTGAACCATGACGCATTTTCTCTCACGTTTTCAGGTCTGGGTGTCGGCATAGGAATCGGCTGTGGTGCTGGCCTTCTACTCCTGATACTTGGTGTCTTTTTTGTGACCCGGAAGCTGAAGCAGCAGAGGGCAAAAGTACTGAAGAAGAAATTTTTCAGGCAAAACAGGGGGCATCTGCTGCAGCAATTGGTGTCGCAAAAGGCAGACATCGCTGAGAGGATGATCATCCCCTTGGTGGAGCTGGAGAAGGCCACCAATAACTTTGACAAAGCTCGCGAGATCGGCGGAGGAGGGCACGGCACCGTGTACAAAGGGATCATGTCAGACCTGCACGTCGTGGCGATCAAGAAGTCCAAGGTCGTGGTTCAGAGGGAGATCGACGAGTTCATCAATGAGGTAGCCATCCTCTCGCAGATCAACCATCGGAACGTGGTGAAGCTCTTCGGGTGCTGCCTCGAGACGGAGGTGCCGTTGTTGGTGTATGAGTTCATCTCCAATGGGACTCTTTATGACCATCTTCATGTGGAAGAGCCTGAAGCATCATTGCCATGGGTGGAGCGCCTGAGAATTGCCACGGAGACTGCGAGAGCTTTCGCGTACCTTCACTCAGCCGTGTCAATCCCTATAGTCCACAGGGACATCAAATCTCAGAACATCCTATTAGATGGCACTCTCATAGCAAAGGTGTCAGACTTTGGAGCTTCGAGGTGCATTCCAATCGATCAAACAGGGGACGCAACTGCCATCCAAGGGACATTTGGGTATCTAGACCCCATGTACTACTACTTCGGACAACTCACTGAGAAGAGTGATGTTTATAGCTTTGGCGTTCTCCTCATGGAGCTGCTAACGAGGAAAAAACCATGCTCATATCGATCGTCTGAGGAGAAAAGCCTGGTTGCATATTTCACCGCCTTGCTCGCAACAGGCGACCTTGCCAGTTTGTTAGATCCTCAGGTTGTGCAGGAAGGAGGCAAGATGGTTGAAGAGGTAGCCCTATTGGCAGCGGCATGCGTGAGGATGGAAGGGGGCCAACGGCCAACCATGAGGCAAGTGGAGATGACACTGGAGAACCTTCGAGTACCCCATGGAAATGTCGTGATGTCTGATATGGATGCACCAAGTTATGCAATGATCGAGGGTGGAAAAACGGAGGAGGTGAGCAGACAATATAGCCAGGAAGAAGAATATTTGTTGTCATCAAGATACCCGAGGTAGTGACTGTGTTCCTGTGTGATATGCACATGGATCAAATGGCTTGTATGCTTTATGTATTTTTTTTCTTTTTCATGTAAGGAAATAGTGAGGCTTGTATACAGCAAAGAAGACAAGTAGGAATAATAGTACGATGAATGCAAGAAAAAAGTAATAATAGGATCGATAAGGCCCGGCCATTTGGCTGTTAATCAAGGGACGTTGATCGGGTCAGTTAACTGCTTGTCTGCAAGTTGTGACTAGTCTATGCTAACCGATTGTCGTTGTCCTATGCCCTTGATTGGGGTGGCAATATTACAGGCCCAAAAGAGAGAGGACGCGGGACTTGCATAGTAAAGTCGATGCATGCACCTTGTGATTGGATAGATAGATCTGAGTTTCTTAATTAGGATTCTCTATCAAGTGCTAGCAAGAGGCCAAGAGTAAGCAGTAGCACACACTTGCATATACTCACATCGACTGATCTATATACTATATCACCAAGCTCCCTAGAATTGAAGGCATCACAGTCAATTATGGTCTTCAATTGGAATTTGGTCAGCCAATTTTGATCGGGTCAACAATTTCTCAAAACTCTCTCATTTAATATTTTATACAATATATTATGCTTCCTATTTTTAATTTTCATAATTAACTGAGGCTTCAATTTAGAATTGGTTCACTCGATTTTGACCGGATCAACAATATCTCAAAAAGCTCTCTCATTTAATTATTTTAGTTCTCTATGTTCCGTAATTTTAAAGCTCATTCATTCGACTGAGGTATTCAATTCTGGATTTGGTTTATGATTTTGATCGGTCAACGATTTTTCAAATCAATCAGTAGTAACCGGCCTATAAAACATGTATCAACTCCTCGCCAACTCCTATCACCCAGAAAAAAGCGCTACCATGTGATAATATACCACGAATATAGTACATGCAACCAATGATGAAAAAACATCCCCACATAAATATGGGTTGATTAGCGGCTAACACAGAATCGCACCGCAAAAGGCCCACCAAATAACCACATTATAAATCAACATAAAACACACTCCATCATCTCCCCCACTAGTCAAACTAAATACTCCATCAGTTTCAAAATATAAGGGTTATTATTTTTTTGGAAAGTCAATTTTCTTTAATGTTAACCAAGTTCAGAGCCAAAAATATCGTCATCCACAATATTAAACAAAAATAATATGAAAATTCATTTCATGATAAATCGAATAACACCAGTTTGATATATGAATTTTGATATATTTCTCTACAAATTTGATCAAACTTAAAGAGGTTTAACTTTTCAAAAAAGCAATACACCATATTTTTTGAAATAGAGTGAGTAAAGAAATTTAAGAATCCCAAAAAATTCAACGGCGCAGTAAAGCACGCCAACCCTTCTAGTATACACGAGGATGACCTTGTTTGAAAGCCCTCGTCACTAGAAGCACAAATATGCAAATGAAGCTTCAGTTGAAATTTTCATTTATAAGATAAATTTATGTCTAACTTGCAAACATAGTGAAAAAAACATGTGAGTGCAGCATGACGACACAATGGACCTATATCACTAAGCTTACTAGAATTGGAGGCCTCACAATCAATTAAGGTCTTCAATTGGAATTTGGTCACCCAATTTTGATCGGGTCAACAATTTCTCAAAACTCTCTCATTTAATTTTTTATAAAATATATTATGCTTCCTAATTTTTAAATCTTCATAATTAATTGAGGCTTCAATTTAGAATTGCTTCACCTGATTTTGACCGGGTCAACAATATCCCAAGGAGCTCTCCCATTTAATTACTTTAGTTCTCTATGTTCCCTAATTTTAGTGCTCATTCATTCGATTGAGGTATTCAATTCTAGATCCGGTTTATGATTTTGATCGGTCAACAATTTTTCAAATTAATCAGTAGTAACCGGCCTATAAAACATGTATCAACTCCTCGCCAACTCCTATTACCCAGGAAAAAGCGCCATCATGTGATACTATAACATGAATATAGTACATGCAACCAACGATAAAAAAATATCCCCACATAAATATGGGTTGATTAGCGGATAACACAGGATCGCAGCGCAAAAGGCCCACCAAATAACCACATTATAAATAAACATAAAACACACTCCATCATCTCTTCTAACGGTCAAACTAAATACTCCATCAGTTTCAAAATATAAGGGTTATTATTTTCTGGAAAGCCAAGTTTCTTTAATTTTGTCCAAGTTCAGAGCCAAAAATATCGACATCCACAATATTAAACAAAATATATGAAAATTCATTTCATGATGAATCAAATAACACCTGTTTGATATTATGAATTTTGATAAATTTCTCTACAAATTTGATCAAACTTAAAGAGGTTTGACTTTTCAAAAAAGTAATACACCATATATTTTAAAATAGAGTGAGTAAAGAAATTTAAGAATCCCAACAAATTCAACAGCGCAGCATAGCGCGCCCAACCCTTCTAGTATACACGAGGATGGCCTTGTTTGAAAGCCCTCGTCACTAGAAGCACAAATATGCAAATGAAGCTTCAATTGAAATTTTGGTTTATAAGATAAATTTATTTCTAACTTGCAAACATTGTGAAAAAAACATGTGAGTGCAGCATGACGATACAATGGACGGAGCATAGCATCTGTGCAATCTCTGGTAAAGATACTGTCGATGAAGATAGTAAATGATTGATGTGACAAGATTGGTGGAATAAGGGGCAATAAAATTCAATTGAATAAGCAACATGCATGAAATACAACGGGCCTGCATGTGTCTGAACCTCCAAGAAATGGATGGCCTAGAGTATCTCCACTCGCCCCCCCCCCTCCCCCCCAACAGGCCTCCCAAGACATTTTTTTATCGTCGGCGTCTAAAAATTAGCCCAGTCGCGTCCCCAAAAGTCCAAATTTCTCCTGTTAGGGCCGAAATTGGCGCCGGCGGACTCAGGACGACCCGGCGCACTGTAAGGCGCCCGGGGGCACCGGTGGAAGCGTTTTTGGCGCGAAAGAACGGCGGGCCCGCTGAGTCAGTGACCAGCCGCGTCTCGTCTTCCTCGCGCCCTGTTTCCCGCGGGGAATCAATGGCAAGGCTGCCGCCGGTCAGCCTTCCATTGATTCCCCACGGGCGGCGCAGCGAAGGCCCGGCGACGGGCCATCCATCTCTCGCCACGCATACACATACGTCTACTACCCCCCGACGGATATAAAAAGCCACCCCCTCCTCACTGGTAGACGCACTCTCGCCCATTGTCCCTCTCTCGTCGTCGCCG